>NC_089504.1:366612-733224 GCF_036850995.1 Saccopteryx leptura
AATTCTTACAGGTTTGAAAGTTTTTTTACATTGCCAGTGGCTAAGAGAAACTTAAGAAAAATTAAATACATGGAGACATAAAGCTTGTTCATAAGCCAGAAGACTCAATATTGAGCCGTACATGTGAGTCTAGCTACACAAGTCTGACGGGTGAAAAGAAGCACCCTCAGAAAAGGCCTCTGGGGAGACCCCAGGGCTGATGCCTTCGCTGGGCTGGAACCCACCTGCTACGCAGATAAAACATTTACACAGTAACAAACCAACCTTGACTAGAGGTCACCCCAGTTCAGTGCTAAAAAGCTTACATGGGCCAGGAAGCAGCCAGCCAAACGTGTCTCAAGTTAATTAATCAAGTACCCTAGAGAAAAGCCCAAAAATTTATTTGGTAAAAATAAAGGTGTTGCCTGATCTGTGGTGGCGCAGTCAATTAACCACTGACCTGGAATGCTTAGGTCACCAGTTCGAGGCCCCGGGCTTGCCTGGTCAAGGCACATGCGAGAAGCAACTACAAGCTGATCTATGGTGGGTAGCTGATCCTGTTCTTCGCCCCATCCCCTGCCTGCCTTTCTCTCTCCTCGTTCTAAAAACAAATCAATAAAATCCTGTTGTGTTTTTTTTTAAACGTATTAAACAAAACCAACATCATATTCAACCCACCAACAATACTATTCAAAATACTTAGTCAAGCCTGACCAGGAGGTGGCACTGTGGATAGAGAATCGGACCGGGACTCAGAGGACCCAGGTTCGAAACCCCAAACTCATTGGCTTGAGCATGGGCTCACCAGCTTAAGCACAGAGTCACTGGCTTGAGCGTGGGATCAAAGACATGACCCCATGGTTGCTGGCTTAAGGAAGGGGTCACTAGCTCTGCTACAGCCCCCCCCCAAGGCACATATGGGAAGACAATCAATGAACTAAGGAGCCACAATGAAGAATTGATGCTTCTCGTCTCTCTCCCTTTCTGTCTGTCTGTCTGTCCCTATTTTGTGTCTGTCTGTCACAAAATACTTAGCCAAAATTACAAAGTCTACAAGAAACCAGGAGAATCCATAACGAAGAGGAAACCTGGTCAAGAGACACAGATAATGACAGAGGATGGAGCCACCAGGTGTGACTGTTAAAACTGCCTTTGACAGCACTGCAAATACTCAGAGGAAACAACAACAGGAGAGAAGCACAGGGACTTTGAAAGACAGAAAACCAGGGGAGGGAGAGGGGGAGGGGCACGAAGAAAACTAGATGGAAGGTGACAGAGGACAATCTGACTTTGGGTGATGGGTATGCAACAGAACTGAATGACAAGATGACCCGGACATGTTTTCTTTGAATATATGTACCCTGGTTTATTGATGTCACCCCCATTAAAATTAATAAAAATTAAAAAAAAAAAGACAGAAAACAGTCTCTGCAATGAAATCACCAGACAACACATAGAAGAGGTAAGAGAACGCAGACACGCCACAAACTCTAGAGAGTAAAGCACGAGACGGTGGGCTGGAACGGACGTGGACTGAGCCTCAGAGACTGTGGGTCACAGGGGCAGTCAGTCTCCTCTCTGGCCCTGGAGGGGACGATGGGAGGGGATGAAATAGAAACGTTTGAAGAAGTCATGGCTGACAAATGTTTTTGCTAAATATGTTCCAAATTTGATGAAAAAGATAAAAATCAGTGAACAAAGAAGCTTAATGAACTCCAAGCAAACACAACAAATTGCTGAGAATCAGTGATAAAGAAAATCTTAAAGCAGTCAAAGAGGAAAACACACCACACACACAGAGAAGAAGTAGGAAGGCCGATTTCTGGGTAAACGCTAAGCAAGCAGGAAGCAAAGGAACGTCTTTAAACTGCTGGGGCACCTGACCAGGCGGTGGCGCAGTGGATAGAGTGTTGGACTGGGATGCGGAGGACCCAGGTTCGAGACCCCAAGGTTGCCAGCTTGAGCACAGGCTCATCTTGTTTGAGCAAAGCTTGGACCCAAGGTCACTGGCTTGAGCAAGGGGTTACTCAGTCCGCTGAAGGCCCATGGTCAAGGCACATATGAGAAAGCAATCAGTGAGCAACTAAGGTGTCGCAATGAAAAACTGATGATTGATGCTTCTCATCTCTCTCCGTTCCTGTCTGTCTGTCCCTATCTATCCCTCTCTCTCTGTCTCTGTAAAAAATAATAATAATAATAATAAAATAAATAAATAAACAAATTGTAAACTGCTGGAGCAACAACTGTTCTCCTAGAATTCTGTAGCTAACATGACATCCTTCAAACAACATTTCCAAACAATAAAAAGCTGAAAGAAATCTGCCACCCAAGAAAAAGGCATCGAAGAGTGTTCGTCGCAGCTCTTCAGGTGCAGAGCCACGGCCTCACACGGAAATCCGTCTGTAGAAAGGACGTACGAGTCCCAGAAGTGATAAACATGTGAGGAAATACAAAAGAATTGCCTATCTCACTTAAAATTTTTGTTAACAGAAAACTGAATGCTTAAAGCAACTACAGTAACAATGTATCATGTGGCTTAGAATATTTACAGAAGTAAAGTCTGTAACAGTAGCACAAAGGACAAGAGGGGAAATGGAATTAACTAAACATTATATACACAGTGACATAATAATACTTAAAGGAAAACTGATTAAAGATAAACACTGTGAGCCTGACCAGGCAGTGGTGCAATGGATTGCAGACTTGGGACACTGAGAACCCAGGTACAAATCTCCAAGGTTGCCAGCTTGAGTACAAGGCTTGCCAGCTTGAGTGCAGGGTCACTGGCTTGACTGTGGGATCATCAAAATGATCCCACAGTCTCTGGCTTGAGTCCAAGGTTGCTGGCTTGAGCAAGGGGTCACTGGCTTGGCTGGAGCCCCCTAGTCAAGGCACATATGAGAACGCAATCAATGAACAACTCAAGTGACACAACTATGAGCTGATGCTTCTCATCTCTCTGTCTTCCTATGTCTGTCTGCCTGTCTCTCTCATTAAGTAATAAATAAATAAATACATGAAAACACTTGTTCATGAATGTCCATAGCAGCATCATTCACACACTGAAACACACATATAAGAACACCTAAATAAACTGAAAGACACTACACATTCATGGATTAGAAGACATGACATTGTTGAGATAGCTACACTCCCCTAACTAATGTCTAGATTCCATACACACATCAAAATTCTAGCTGGCTTATTTGCAGAAATTGACAAGCTGATCCTAAAATGCATATGGTAAGTCAAGGGGACCCAGTAAAGGCAAAATAATGAAAAACAAAACAGAGTTGGAGGCCTCACACATCTCCCATTTCAAAACTTGCTGCAAAACAGCAGTGATCAAAGAAGGTGGCCACAGCAAGAGGAGACATTTGATCCACGGAATAGAACCGAGAGTCCAAACACAAACCCACATTTACAGACAACTGATTTTCAACAAGAATAGAAGGACAATTCAATGGGGAAAGAAAGAATGGTCTTTTCAACCTCTGGTGCTAAGACAACTGACTGCCACACGCAAAAGAATCAAGTTGGACCCCTACCTCATTCCCTAAACAAAAATTAACTCGAAAGGGATCAAAGACCTAACTATAAGAGATAAAACAACAAATCTCTAAAGACAACATAGGCATAAATCTTTGGGACCTTCTACTGAGCAATAATTTCCTACATGTTACACCAAAAGCACAAGAACCAAAGAAAAACTCAGACAGCAACACTGAAGACACTTGTGCTTTACAGGCACCATCAAGAAAGTGAGAAGAGAAGCCACAGAATGGGAGGAAATACCTGCAAATCACATATCTGATAGGGAGCTTATATCTGTAACAAAAACCAATAGCCAATTCTAAAAATAGGCAAATAAATATATATTTCTCCAAAGAAGACGTAAATGGCTAATAAGTACATGAAAAAATGTTCAGCATCATCAGGGAAATGCCAGTCAGAACCACCAGGATGGCTGCAGAGACAGGTGACAATAGACGCTGGCCAGAGGTGGAGAATGAAGCCCCTACAAGGAGAGGGGATACAGGGTGGTGTATGGCTGCCATGGACATCGGTCCCATAGATCCTCCAAAGGAGGGTCCCAGCCTTGGCTCAGGGGCAGCATGTGAAGGAAGAAGAGGTACCGGGCATCATTTACCATAATTTCTTTTAGAAAAGGTCAGGAAGGGAGCCAGGGAGGGTGTGTTTCCCAAGCTCCTAGTTTTATTTTGTCCAAAATGCACTCAGCATCACCGTGTGGCTTCAAGACCCTGCTGCACCCTCCTCTGCACTCAAACCCCGGTGCAACCCAGCTTGTGCTCAGGTCAAGTGCGCGGGTGGCTTTGGCCGTGAGAGGCATGAACTACCAGAACACCTGTGTGACCATGTGGTCTCACCTTTCCAGGTGTGCTCGAGGGGCCTGCTCTTCACCCTCTGACCGGGTTTCCCTTCTCTACCTGCCCCGTGTGCGCTATGCAGGGGACGGGGACGGGGACGGGACGGGGATGGGACAGGGAGAGGAGAAGCTGCGCGGGCAGGCCGCTTACCTTCCTCCCTCAGCAGCTCTGTCTTCATGCAGCAGTCCTGCTTCGTCTCCCCCTTCACCGGAACGGCCTGCTGAAGACAGACACGGTCAGCACACTCCCTGCTCTGAGGAGCCCCCCAAACCAAGTTCCTACGCAGTGGCTGGACAGCTGGCTCCTCCAGGACCTCCCTGTGTTCTGGAGATGGTGCTTTAGTAAGAAGAATATACTCGTGCACCACTTACACAGTTAGACATCTCCACCGTGTTAGCTGTTACAGAAATGTTAAAAATTATTTTAAAGTGCATTCTGCTGCTGACAAAAACCCACCTAGGTATTTCAGGCCCTGGTTGGCTCAGTGGTAGAGCGTCGGCCTGGCGTGCAGAAGTCCCAGGTTCGATTCCCGGCCAGGGCACACAGGAGAAGCGCCCATCTGCTTCTCCACCCCTCCCCCTCGCCTTCCTCTCTGTCTCTCTCTTCCCCTCCCGCAGCTGAGACTCCATTGGAGCAGAGATGGCCCGGGTGCTGAGGATGGCTCCTTGGCCTCTGCACCAGGCGCTAGAGTGGCTCTGGTCGCAACAGAGCGAAGCCCCAGGAGGGGCAGAGCATCGCCCCCTGGTGGGCGGAGCGTCACCCCCTGGTGGACGTGCCGGGTGGATCCCGGTCGGGCGCATGCGGGAGTCTGTCTGACTGTCTCTCTCCGTTTCCAGCTTCAGAAAATACAAAAAAAAAAAAAACCCACCTAGGTATTTCAAATGCCCAACAACCTATAAAAGAGTTACAGAAACGGATAAATGAAGCAATCCTGAATTACCAAATGTCTGGTCCACTACGCAGAGGCATGAATTATACAGGTCTCTGGACAAAAATCCTTGCCTTCAGTAATTGGCATCTGCTGGAGATGTGAGCACACACCCTCAGGCTCTGAAGCAGGTCTCCTGGTGCAGCGGTGGCCACCACGAGACACGCAGAATGAGAAGGGAGCGCTTGGCACCCCCCCCCCCGGGGAGACCAGGTGACACAGAACCCCTGATACCCCACTGAGAGCCCCAGAATCCACTGGCGTGACTCTGTCACACTTATATAACTTCTTGAATGTTTTCACCAGAAGATAGGACAAAATGGTCTCAGAACGTTCTCACTGAACCTCCAGCTCCCCACCAATTCCTTCAACACCAAGTGCTGCTCCAAGAGCAACAGCCTGCCTGTCCCCCTGGGCCAGGCGCGCACCTCAAGGACAGGCCTCCTTCCTCAGTGCTTCCACAACACTTCCACGGCAGCCTTTCTGGACAGAACTGACTTCCTCACCAGGCACACAGGCCTGAAAGGGCATGCTCAGCCCTGCTCCCTCCTACCCTGGAGCTCCTCAGACGGCCCCACTCATAGTTCTGAGTGTGCGCAGAGGACCTGGGAACCCTGAGAGGACGTGGCTCTTTGAGACACACAGCCCAGGGTAGCCCGCCTCCTCCAGGCCAGTTACCTTTCAGCCACACCCCCCAACTCTCTCTACCTGCTGTCCCCAGATCACAAAGCAACAGTGGTCACCAGGGAGTTCCCACCCACCGCAGCCACTCAAGACTGCTGAAGACAGCACAGACTGCTGCATCTCACAGCACGCCTGGCCAGTCATGACCACAAAGCTAGGGTTAGAGGGGCAACTTATACCCTCTACTGGAACACATCTAGAAAACTTAGCTCGAAGGGGTCATTCTATTGCTTTTCCTAGTCACATGTCACAAAGTCAAAGGTTTCCAGCAAAGTCTAAAGAGAACAACGCTCCACTCCCTTTGCATCTGTCCTGGACGAATCAAAGCAAAGTGTGTCCTTCCTACCTTCCAGTAAGAATAGTGACCGCCTCAGCAAGCTACTCTGCCAAAGTGGTCTTTGTGTCCCTGCACGTCCCCGCAGTGACCGGAGGGAAAGAGAGCCAGCCTCCTCTAGAGCAGGCTGTGCAATCCCATTCATTGGGGTCAGCTACCACAGAGGCCAAAGGAAAACCTAAGAGGAGAAAGCCTCATATTGCGAGGTTCTTTCAGTCCAGAAAGCCTGCTCTTAGACGACATGAACTACTAAAGCCTAACTGTACTTGGCTCCATTTCCCAGAGACACCACAAGGCCACCGCCTGGACACGAGTGTCCTCCCACCCATGCACTCTGACCACCACACACAGTATGTACGACTACAGGAAACTCTCAGCGCCACTGTGAGGCTCTAACTACAAAGAGCATCCTTGTTGAAGAGGGTAAAATGAAAATCCTCAAAAGTAGCAAGAAATTTTAAAACTGCTTTCAGGTTCTCTCATCTTCAACGCGGTGCACTGGGCCCACAGGCATCCCCACTGGCAATCGCAGGGACAGGCCAGCCACGGGGAGGGGCAGACAGATACAAGCTGCAGGACAGTCCTCCATAAAATGCGACAGCCAGACACCAGAATGGCCTGGCAGAGACCTCAAACCCGGCTGTGCTTGCAGAGCCAGCTGGACACTGACCTCGCGCCTGAGAGCTGCCGGGTGTGGGACAGCGTGGAGGAGGCCGGGGCCGAGGCTGTCTTCTGGCCCTGGCTGCGGCCAGACCTTTTTCTGGAACTCACTCAAGTCCTAAACTCCTACTCCAGCACCAACATCAAGAAGGTTAACTCTAACTACTACACTCATCTTCAGCTGCAAAGAATTTGAGCCAGACTTGACTAGGAAGGCGTGGCTGCAAACAGCTGGGGGGGGGGGGGGGGCGAAGTTGTCCCCAAAGTATTTCTATCCGACCCCCCCCCCATGTTCTGGTGCCAGGTCTGCTTTTCCGTATCATCTCCCTGGGCTGTGAAGATACCCACAATGGCAAGAGTAAGAAAAAGGAAAAATTACTGTACATTTATCTGCATGGTCAGTGCTGCTTGTTAAAACTAATTTATCTTTGTAAGTCCACAAGTGACCCTGCACTCTTGTTTCGGAGCCAGGAGACTGGACAGGAGAGCCGATCCCCCAGCAGAGCAGGGCTGCTCACTGAGCTCTCCGCTGAATCCTCCACCAGGCCACGCCATGGACACGAGCAGACAAGAAGGACCTTCTCTCCCCAAGGGCAAGATGTTTCCTTCTAGTCAAAGCCAGACACCGCGTTCTGAGCCGCCAGGTGCTGCTCTCGGACACGGGCCAGAGGCGGTGCTGTCCCTGGAGAAGTGCTGCACGCACCACACCCTGAGCCAGCGCTCAGACACCAGACCGTCTCCAGGCCAGGAAACATCTGAGACAGAGAGTACTCTCTGTCCACCCTCTAATTTTAAACTATTCTCAACGCACCAATTCACTAGCTAATTATCAAAAGGGCTGGAGAGAAAGAATGAACCCTTTCAATATCTGGTAGATTTCCTTTTCCCTCTTTTGTCTTTTTGTTTTTTCCCTTGGCAGAAAAAAGACTTAGTTCCTAAATTTGGAAAATACAATTAATATCCAAAGTTGGCCCAGAATTTACATTTAAGGGATTTTGCAATATCAGAACAAACTCTCTTTCCATCTGCTCCTTAACCCTTTCCTGGCCTCTCTCCTGCCGCTGCCTGGCCTTGTCCTCGCCACAACAGTGGAGACTTCTCTGCTTTCCCAGGGACAGCTGACGAGCATGTCCCCATCCTCACATCCCGCTGGTCACATGAGGCTGACACCTCTCAGGAAAGGTGGCTATGCACTCCTTCACCTTTACTGGACGGGCCACTACAGCTGCCTGGCCCAAGACTAGCCAACATCAGCTCCATGGAGTAGGAGGCCAGGGCACTGACGTTAGCACAGCACACCCTGAGGAGCCCAGACCATAGCGAAGATCACTTGGGGACGTCCAGTCAGCAGCCACATGTAACCGCCACCCCTATCAGAGCTGAGTGAGGAGCCTGCTGGGGACCCAAGGCCAGGGCTCGTTGTCTTCCAGCCGAGGCCCCCACTCCCAGGCCAGGAAAGCCATGCCCTCTGCCCTTGACTTGCCAGCCCCACGAGGCAGCCAACCAGCACCGCTGTTGTCCGGCACAGATTATCCGGGGACAGTGGCCACAGACAATGAAACAGTGATCTTCTCCATCCAGTGCCTCAGGGGTGGCACAAACATGGCCCAGCCAGGTGCTCAGTCCCCACCGAGTGAGCAACTTACCCATGCGGGCTTCCCTGCTGCCTGGCCACCCGGGCCATGTGGCCAAGCTTATACTGTCCCAGAACCTGATCTCCCAAAAAATGTACCAGGCGCCATGGAACCCAGGAAAGCGTGACCCCACACCGAGTCCCATGCTTCTCTGAATGAAGCCATTCTACAGGCTGCCTCTCACACCTGAGGGGAAAGAAAATAAACCCAGCCATGATGGGAACAGGCTCTGAGGTAGGACCAAGTGTCAGCTAGAGCAGGGTGGCCCATTCACTGACTTTGAGTCTGACGTCCTCAATGTGGAGACAGGCACACACGTCTCCTGCTGCCACTAACAGGCTGATTTTCTAGTTTACACATCAGTCTCTTCTCAATTTGGATAGCTCCACTGCCTCAACCTCGTTTACTGACAAAACCTGCTCCCGCCCGGCTCTCACACAGCAGCGCCTGGGAGCAGGGTCTCCATGGAACTGCGCAGCTGGATGGGGTGGCACCACTGGGTGCTACCAAACACCCAGCCCAACTCAGCCCAGAGACACACGCTCCTCCACAGGCTGGACACAGGCGGACGTGTGCTCCTCCCCAAGCCTCCTCTGAGCCAGCTGGGATGGAAGCGCCCGGACTCCGTGAGAAATCGGAACGCCGCACCAGCAGAGGCACCGAGCAGGAACAGGGGGGCTACGAGGACACTGGGGTCAGCTGGGCGCCTCCCCCGGCCCAGGCTCATGCAGGCCTGCGCACCAGCTGTGCCAGCTTGTCTCACAATGACCCAGCACCCCATCACCTTACAAAAACAGGGTAATTCAGTCCCACTCCAAAGAGAGCTCTCACGTCCTCAGTGGCAATGAACTCTGGCAACATGGAAACGGGGGGGGGGGGGGCTTTCAGTGAAGATGGTGGACAGGTAACACTGCTCACCTCCTCCCACAACTGCATCAAAATCACACTACAACACCGAGCAGCCACCCTGAGGACCATCTGAAGAGCAGCAGGGCAGAGGTCCTGTGACAGATGTCCAGAGGAAGCCCCAGAGACTGAGAATCTGCCACGGTCTCCCGTGCCGTCCCCAGGAAACCGCAGCACTGTCACAGGCCCGCCTACCTGGGGAACCTACTCTCCCACGTCACAGAGCTGGCGTGACTCTGATCACAGCCACAAGTCAACGTGTTTACTGAAAACTATGAGTGTGTCTGCAAACACAGGCGCCCCTCAGCACGCTGTCGTTTGCTGTACTCAGGTCCCCAACATGCAAAGTAGAGGGCAGCGTGGCTCACAACACACACGCTCTAGAAAGACGAGTGCCAGCCGTTGCAACACGGTGCACACCAGCTGCCAGCACCTCCCAGAGTCAGAAGACACAGCAGCGGACAGAATGTTCAAACAACAGACCACATATACAGGGTGGGCCCTGCTGGGATCCTGATGGGACCAACCAACCGAAACATGACACTCTGACAAATTGGAGGGAAAGTTAAAAATGGTTAGATGATACCGAGAAATTTCTGTAAACTATATATTAGGTGTGAAAATGACACCAGTTGTGTTTAAAAAGTCTGTCTTTTTGAAAGATACAAGCTCAGAGTTCAGAGGTGAAAACTTCACTCCATCTACAGCACAACTCAAGATACCTCAGCGAGAGGAAAGAAAGAAGACAGGGCCTTGTGACAATCTTGACAGTTATCATGTGAATGTAAGCTGTCTACTTTTACGTTTGATAGACATTTAAATACTTCATAAAATTCTCATGAAAAACTAGACCTTAGCCCTGACCAGTTGGCTCAGCAGTAGAGCAACGGCCCAACGTGTGGAAGTCCTAGGTCTGATTCCCAGTCAAAGCACACAGGAGAGGTGCCCATCTGCTTCTCTACCCCTCCTTCTTCCCTTTC
This sequence comes from Saccopteryx leptura, assembly GCF_036850995.1. Classification (NCBI taxonomy): domain Eukaryota; kingdom Metazoa; phylum Chordata; class Mammalia; order Chiroptera; family Emballonuridae; genus Saccopteryx; species Saccopteryx leptura. Next base: position 377,106 of record NC_089504.1, read on the forward strand.
TCACTCTTTCTCTCTCTCTCTTCTCCTCCTGCAACCAAGGCTCAAATAGTTCAAGCAAGCAGACGCCAGGCGCTGAGGATGGCTCCACGGCCTTGCCTCAGGTGCTGAAATAGCTTGATTGACATGCAATGGAGCAGTGGCCCCAAATGGGCAGAGCATCACCCTGTTAGGAGGCTTGCCGGGTGGATCCCAATTGGGGCGCATGTGGGAGTCAGTCTCTCTGCTTTCCCTCCTCTCACTTAATAAAAAAAAAAAAGATCTTACAGAAAATATCTGATTCAAAGAAAATTCGCCACCAGCACCCCTGGGGGCCAGCGCTAGCTGTTGGTAAGCATGAGCCCCAGCATGCTTGGCCGCTGCACACGGCACGGTGTTACACACGGTACGGTGTTACACACGGCACGGTGTTGCACACGGCACGGTGTTACACACGGCACGGTGTTGCACACGGCACGGTGTTACACACGGCACGATGTTATACACAGCATGATGTTACACGCGGTATGACAGAGGCCGATGTCAGCACACGGTCGAATCCCATCTCCACTATTCGCAGCTGTGGGACTGGCTCACCTGACTTCTCACTGCCCCACGTTCCTCTTGAATGAACTGGAGCCACTGTACAAACTCCTCAGGGCACTGGAAGGAGGCTGTCGAGGGCTCCAAAGTGTGCACGACTCAGAGTGAGTACCCCACAGGTCTCAGCTATCGTTACTGTTCAACTCATTCAGTACATAGACCACAGAGATATTTTTAACAACTGCCACCGGCCAGACATGAACTGTGCCGTGTGGCCAGCCCCACGTGCCCACGCCAGACGCAGCGGGGCTGCACTGAGCACCTCCTCCCACCACTTCCATGACAGCAACAGCTGCTCACTTTTTTTTTTTTTTTTTAGCTGCTCCCTTTTTTAAAAGCCTGTTACTGCCTGACCAGGCAGTGGCGCAGTGGATAGAGCAGGGGTAGGAAACCTATGGCTCGCGAGCCAGATGTGGCTCTTTTGATGGCTGCATCTGGCTTGCAGACAAATCTTTAATAAAAAAAATAATAACATTAAAAATATAAAACATTCTGGCCCTGGCCGGTTGGCTCAGCAGTGGAGCGTCGGCCTGGCGTGCGGGGACCCGAGTTCAATTCCCGGCCGGGGCACGTAGGAGAGGCGCCCATTTGCTTCTCCACCCTCCCTCCTTCCTCTGTCTCTCTCTTCCCCTCCCACAGCCAAGGCTCCATTGGAGCGGGGGTGGCTCGGGCACTGGGGATGGCTCCTTGGTCTCTGCCCCAGGCGCTAGAGTGGCTCTGGTCGCGGCAGAGCGACGCCCTGGAGGGGCAGAGCATTGCCCCCTGGTGGGCAGAGCATCGCCCCTGGTGGGCGTGCCGGGTGGATCCTGGTCGGGCGCATGCGGGAGTCTGTCTGACTGGCTCTCCCCTTTCCAGCTTCAGGGGAAAAAAAAAAAAAAAAAAAAAAATATATATATATATATATATATATATATATTTATATATATAACATTCTCATGTATTTACAATCCATTCATTTCCTACCACTCATGTTCATGGTTGTGGGTGGCTGGAGCCAATCACAGCTGTTCTCCAGGACAACACCAAATTTTTATTGGATAATACATAACATACATGGGTCGTTGTGAGGTCAGGAAGTAAACTTCCCTCCTTTTAATCAAGTAGTCAGCTAGCTAATTGAAGAAACCCTTATGACGAAGAAGATGGCTAAAAGAAAAAAGATGAGTATTGTACTTTTCAGTAGGAATGGACAGAGGAATTCGCCTTTGTGGAGAGAGCAGGTTCTGCAGTGTGTCTAATATGCAATGATAAAATTGCATCGATGAAATGGTCAAATATAAAGCGGCACTTCAACACACCATACTACACTTGCATAGAAATATCCAGCGGGGGACAGCAGGAAGAAAGCATGTCAAGAGCTACTGTGCAGAGTGCAAGCTAGTCAGCAGCAACTCCATGTTTGGACCCAACAAGGTGACTGGAATTCGGCTAGCTTTGCTGGTGCTTTAGCAATTGTGAGAAACAGAAAGCCATTCACAGATGGGGAGTATGCCAAAACATTCATGCTTAATGTTGCCAATGAACTTTTTGATGACTTTTCAGATAAAGACAAGATAATCAAACAAATAAAAGACATGCCTCTGTTGCAAGAACTGTTTACGATCGTACCATCATGATGGCAAATCAAATTGAGGCAACACAAGTGAAGGACATAAATGCAGCACCATTCTTTTCTCTCACTTTGGATGAGTCAACAGACATAAGCCATTTATCCCAGTTCAGTGTGATTGCAAGGTATGCTGTCGGTGACACACTACGTGAGGAAAGTCTTGCTGTTTTGCCTATGAAAGAGACAACAAGAGGGGAGGATTTATTCAAGTCTCTCACTGAGTTCACTAAAGAAAAAATCTACCAATGGATAAACTTATTTTGGTGTGTACTGATAGTGCTCCATGCATGGTGGGGAAAAAGAGGATTCGTAGCGCTTCTTCGTGAACATGAAAAGAGACCCATCCTAAGTTTTCACTGCATCCTACATCAGGAGGCGCTTTGTGCTCAGATGTGTGGCGAGCAGGTTGGTGAGGTGATGTCGCTGGTCATTCGGGTGGTCAACTTTATTGTTGCCCAAGCTTTAAATGATCACCAGTTTAAAACACTGCTGGATGAAGTTGGGAATAATTATCCTGGTCTGCTTCTGCACAGCAATGTGTGTTGGTTGTCAAGAGGGAAGGTGCTCAGCCGTTTCGTGGCTTGTCTGAGCAAAATCCAGACTTTTCTTGAAATGAAAAACGTCGAGCATCCTGAGTTAGCTAATACTGAGTGGCTCCTGAAGTTTTACTATCTCATGGACATGACTGAACATCTGAACCAGCTCAATATGAAAATGCAAGGCGTTGGAAATACAGTCTTATCCCTTCCACAAGCAGTATTTGCATTTGAAAACAAGCTGGAACTCTTCATCACTGACAATGAAACAGGTCGTTTACTACACTTTGAAAAACTGGGAGAGTTTAAAGATGCATGCACAGCAAGTGACCCTGTTCAACATCTTAATCTCCAGCAGCTAGTGGGCTTCACATGTAATCTCTTGCAGTCATTCAAAGTGCACTTTGGAGAATTTCGTGAGCGCACTCGTCTTTTTAAGTTCATCGCTCATCCACATGAGTGTGCAGTGGACGACGCTGACCTGAGTTACATCCCCGGTGTCTCCGTCAGAGATTTTGAGCTACAAGCTGCTGACCTGAAGGCCTCAGACATGTGGGTGAATAAGTTCAAGTCACTGAATGAAGATTTGGAAAGACTTGCACGACAGCAAGCAGAGCTGGTGAGCAAACACAAGTGGAGAGAAATGTAAAAACTTCAACCTGTGGACCAGCTGATTGTCAAAACTTGGAACACACTTCCCGTCACATACCACACACTGCAGAGTGTGAGTATTGCTATACTGACAGAGTTTGGCTCTATGTATGCATGTGAGCAGTCTTTCTTACATCTAAAGAATGTTAAGACAACCTATGATCATGTTTAATAGATGGAAGTCTCAACACCTGCATGACGCTTAACCTCACCACGTATCAACCAGTCTATAAAGCCATCAGCAAAACCATGCAGTACTAGAAGTCGCATTAATGGTAAGAAGTACTTTATTCATCATTGGTTATCAACAGCATAACAACGTTATTAAAAAGAATTCAGAGACTTATTGTACTTTAAAAGTGTTGGTCTTATATAAAATGCACACATTTACTTGTATTTAGTGTTAAACATACTGTATGGCTCTCACGGAATTACATTTTAAAATATGTGGCATTCATGGCTCTCTCAGCCAAAAAGGTTCCTGACCCCTGGGAGAGAGCGTCAGACTGGGTTGTGGAGGACCCAGGTTCAAGAACCAGAGGTCGCCAGCTTCAGCATGGGCTCATCTGCTATGAGCAAAGCTCACCAGCTTTAGCCCAAGGTCGCTGGCTTGAGCAAGGGGTCACTCGGTCTGCTGTAGCCACACACCCCCCCCCCCCCCGTCAAGGCACATACGAGAAATCAATCAATGAACAACAACTAAGGAGCCGCAATGAAGAATTGATGTTCTCCCTTCCTGTCTGTCTGTCCCTATCTGTCCCTCTCTCTGACTCTGTCTCTACCACACACAAAGTCTGTTTCTGCCATGCTGAGCACCTCTGCTGGACCATCCCTGAAAGGATGGACAGTCCAGAGCACCTCCTCTGGCCAGACCCATCCACCCCGACTCAAACCTGGGACTTTCTTAAGGCCCTCCATGAGTGTGCACACACCACACCCCTGGCCACACACGTCCACTCCCTCACCAGCTCCTCCCCAGTGCCCATGGCCTCACTTGACTGGAGACCCAAGCATCACCTTCCCTTGTCCAGCACCCTCCCTTGTCAGGGAACACACCAAGTGAATGCACAGAGTGACCTGACTCTTTTCCAGCGTGAAAGACACTTAGGTCTGAAAGAAGTGTTTTCTCACTTTTCTTACATGTAGTGTAAGAACTCCTTTCCAAAGTAAAAAAGTTGATTGAAAAAATCATTTAATAATGGAAAGCCCTCAGAAACCCCCAGAGGCACACATAAATACTTTATGAAAAGCCAATAGGGGGCCCTTCCCCATGATGCTTTGACACTTCGAGCAATAGTATCAGCCTGGTGTTTTTCACGATTCTCATTTCATGCCAGTTCCAATTCTTCCAGAGTTCAGCCCGCCTTCTCATTAGTTCTGCCTATTTTGCATTTCAATAGAATCAGCAAATTCCAGCAAGTTTTTAGTAAATGGTGCTCCGTGTACATCTCACAGGAAGAGAACAGTTTTAAAGCTCCTGTATTAAGAAGCAAGGGAACAAAACCCACCAGAGCCAAGGAAGCAAAGAGCTGTGGTCCAGCGAGGGAGGACAGGGCAGTTGCGTGGCACCAGCAAGGCAAGCCTCACGCCCACTAGATGGCTGTTATCAAAAGGACGGACCATGACAGTGTGGGGGAGGCAGTGCTGAAACTGAACCCTCGTGCAAAATGCTGCAGCCACTGTGGAAAATCCTTTGGTAGTGTCTCAAAAAGTTAAACAAAACACTACCAAATGATCCAGCAATTCCACTAGGTAAACACCCCAAGTAACTGAAAAGGAGGCACTCAAACAGATAATTACAAATGCTCACAGCAGCCTCATGCAAAGCAGTCAGAAGATGGAGAAAACTCATGTCCACCAGCAGGCGAACAGGTAAAGAAAATGTGGTTCATACTGACAGTGGGATATTATTCAGCTGGAAAAAGGAATGAATTTCTGACACAGGCTACATGGATGAACCTTGAGAACATGCTGAGATAAGCCAGACACAAATTTCTGAATTTTACTTCTATGAGGCAGACAAGCAGGGAAGCAGGCAGGCAGGCAAATTCATAGAGCTGGATGGGGAAAAGGAGTCATTGCTCAACAGGCAGAATATGTGCTAGGGGTGGGAATGTTCTAGAAACAGACAGTGATGATGGTCGTCCAACACTGTGAATGTACTTAATGCCACCAAGAAGTATGCTTACAGTGATCAAAATGGTAAAAATTTATGTTTATTTTATGACAAAAAAGTAAAATAGAGGGGAAAGAGACAGGTGCGACATCACACCGTGTAGATGAAAATCAGGCACTGCTTCAATGAAATCAATGCAATCAGAAAGGACTATTCTGAAAGAGATGTGTAACAATAAAATCAGAAAATAATCTTTTGTGTAATTAAAAAGGCACATAGCATAATAGTGCTAGTAGCTCAACATCATATAAATATGTTTTTGAAAGACACATTAATTTCCTCATGTTGATGGCTATACTATGTTCAGTAAGAGTGTCTTTGTTCCCTGGATGGTGGCACAGTGGATAGAGCGTAACCCTGGAGCACTGAGGTCGCCAGTTTAATCCTGGGACACCGGCTCAGGCCTCCAGCTCAATCCTGGGGTCACCAATCCTGGGGTCACCAGCTTAATCCCAAAAGTTCCAGTTGAAGCCCTGGTGAAGGGAAGTATGAGAAACAATTGATGGTGAAACTAAGTAGAACAAGTGGAGGCCTTTTCTCCTCTCTTTCAAAAAAAAAGAGTGTAGGCCCTGGCCGGTTGGCTCAGTGGTAGAGCGTCGGCCTGGCGTGCGGAAGTCCCGGGTTCGATTCCCGGCCAGGGCACACAGGAGAAGCGCCCATCTGCTTCTCCACCCCACCACCACCACCACCACCACCGCCTCCTTCCTCTCTCTCTCTTCCCCTCCTGTAGCCGAGGCTCCATTGGAGCAAAGATGGCCCAGGCGCTGGGGATGGCTCCTTGGCCTCTGCCCCAGGCACTAGAGTGGCTCTGGTCACAGCAGAGCGACGCCCCGGAGGGGCAGAGCATCGCCCCCTGGTGGGCGTGCCAGGATCCCGGTCGGGCGCATGCGGGAGTCTGTCTGACTATCTCTCCCTGCTTCCAGCTTCGGAGGAATGCAAAAAAAAAAAAAGAGTGTCTTTGTGGCCCTGACTGGGTGGCTCATTGGACGAGGTTGTGGATTCAATCACCCCGTCAGGGTATGTAGGAGAGGCAATGAGTGCACAATTAAATGGAGAACTGAGTGGAGCAATGAGTTAATATTCTCTCTCTCTCTCTCTTCTTTCCTCTTTCTCAAATCAACCGAAACATTTTAAAAGTGTGTATTTGTAGGAAATATACTGACATATTTAGGAGTAATGGGCATCCCAGAGGCAACTTAATCTCAAATCAACCACACACAAAAAAAAACTTTCATCAAACTTGCCTCTTGCCTGACCAGGAGGAGGTAGGTGGTGCAGTGAATAGTGTCAGACTGGGACGAAGAAGACCTAGGTTCAAAACCCTGAGGTTGCCGGCTTGAGCATGGGCTCACCAGCTTGAGTGCGGGATCTCTGACTTGAGCATGAGATCATAGACATGACCCCATGGTCGCTGGCTTGAGCCCAAAGGTCACTGCCTTGAAGCCCAAGGTTGCTGGCTTGAGCAAGGGGTCACTCGCTCTGTTTTAGATGCCCCCCCAACCCATCCCCCCCATCAAGGCACATATGAGAAAGCAATCAATGAATAACTAAGGAGCCACAATGAAAAATTGATGGTTCTCATCTTTCTCCCTTCCTGTTTGTCCCTATCTCTGCCACACACAAAAGAAAGCCTACATCATTTCTGTTGTTTGATAGTACTTTCAAAAAGAAAACATTTTCTTTTTTTTTTTTTTTTTTTCTTTTTCATTTTTCTGAAGCTGGAAACAGGGAGAGACAGTCAGACAGACTCCCGCATGCGCCCGACCGGGATCCACCCGGCACACCCACCAGGGGCGGTGCTCTGCCCCCCAGGGGGCGATGCTCTGCCCATCCTGGGCGTCGCCATATTGCGACCAGAGCCACTCTAGCGCCTGAGGCAGAGGCCACAGAGCCATGCCCAGCGCCCGGGCCATCTTTGCTCCAATGGAGCCTTGGCTGCGGGAGGGGAAGAGAGAGACAGAGAGGAAAGCGCGGCGGAGGGGTGGAGAAGCAAATGGGCGCTTCTCCTATGTGCCCTGGCCGGGAATCGAACCCGGGTCCTCCGCACGCTAGGCCGACGCTCTACCGCTGAGCCAACCGGCCAGGGCTGAAAACATTTTCATAAACAGAAAAACAAAACACATATAGAAAAATGCTGTGTGTTTTTGGAAGGATGTCCTCCAAACTTATCCTGATAGAAGCTATGGGCAGAGTGGGAGAGGATGAGAGAGAAACAAGTAGGATAGATCCTGCCTGAACAGGATTCAATTTTCAAAAGAAAAATTCATTGATTACTCTATATATTTTTTTAATTTATACAGAAAACTGGGAAAAATTGAAAAGTGAAAATTACCCATAAGTCACCTACTTTAACATTTGTGTATAACCTTCCAAACATTTTTCTGTATGAATATATTCATATAACTGACAAGACTATATATAAATGGGATACTACACAGACTGTTAAGTAACAGTCTGAATCTATTTCATCAAAGTAGAAGCTGCAGACACCCCATGTGGAAACACACAGCATCTACTGTGAGCTACGTCGCCACACGCAGGACCCCAATGTGCGGCTAGGTGCTAACAGGTTAATATTACTCAACTCTAGAATGAAGAAACAAATAACTACAAATCAATTTTAAAAAAAACCAAAAAACAAAAAACAAAAATGGTCAGAAGAATTAAACAGGCATTCCCAAATGGCCCAAAGGCATATTCAATCCCATCATAATTACTGATTGGGACAAAAAGGAAACACTTCCCAGCTTATTCTGAGATAAAGGTGTTACACAGAAGACCAAGCAAGTCAAAGGTACATAAGAAAACTACAGAATGCAAGGCTGGCTTAACATCTAAAAATCAAAGTAATAAATATTAGTAGAACATAAGATAGCCTGACTTGTGGTGGTGTAGTGGATAAAGTGTCAAGGTCACAGGTTCAAAACCTGGGCTTACCTAGTCAGGGCACATATGAGAAGCAACTGTAACAAATTCATGCTTCCTGCTCCTCCCCCCCCCTTCTCTTTCTCTCTCTCTCTCTCTTTCTTAAAGCAATATATAAAATCTTTAAAAATAAAATAGAACATAGGACAAAAAACACAATGATAATTTCAACAGATGAGAAAAAAGCATTAAGATTCTTTTGTAATAAAAACTTTCACCCTGATAAAGAACATCTATGAAAAATGCTCAATGCTTCCCCTCCAATGTTGGGAACCAGTCAGGGGAACCTACTTGCTGCTCCATTCAAACACTGAATCAAACAAGGGGGTCCAGCCAGTGCCAAGAGTGGGGGTTGTCAAAACAACTAAGAAAAAATGAGAGTTACCCACAATCCCACACCTCAGTATATCCCTTACAGGCTTTTATACTAAGGGATTTCATAACACACTGGATTTTCATCTATTTTCTCAACCGGGTAATGAAGATATCTACATTCCTTTTTTTTTTTTTTCTTCTGAAGCTGGAAACGGGGAGAGACAGCCAGACAGACTCCCGTATGCACCCGACCGGGATACACCTGGCACGCCCACCAGGGGCGACGCTCTGCCCACCAGGGGGCAATGCTCTGCCCCTCCAGGGCGTCGCTCTGCCCGGACCAGAGCCACTCTAGTGCCTGAGGCAGAGGCCAAGGAGCCATTCCCAGCTCCCGGGCCATCCTTGCTCCAATGGAGCCTTGGCTGCGGGAGGGGAAGAGAGAGACAGAGAGGAAGGAGGGGTGAGGGTGGAAAAGCAAATGGGCGCTTCTCCTATGTGCCCTGGCCGAGAATCGAACCCGGGTCCCCCGCACGCCAGGCCGACGCTCTACCGCTGAGCCAACCGGCCAGGGCCTCTACAATACTTTTAAGAAATGCAACAGTGTGGCCCAGGCCGGTTAGTTCAGTGGTAGAGCGTTGGCCTGGCGTGCAGAAGTCCTGGGTTCGATTCCCGGCCAGGGCACACAGGAGAGGCGACCATCTGCTTCTCCATCCCTCCACCCCACCCCCTCTCCTTCCTCTCTGTCTCTCTCTTCCCCTTCCGCAGCCGAGGCTCCACTGGAGCAAAGATGGCCCGGGCGCTGAGGATGGCTCCATGGCCTCTGCCTCAGGCGCTAGACTGGCTCTGGTTGCAACAGAGCAACACCCTGGATGGGCAGAGCATCACCCCCTGGTGGGCGTGCCAGGTGGATCCCAGTCAGGCGCATGCCGGAGTCTGTCTGACTGCCTCCCCGTTTCCAGCTTCAGAAAAATACAAAAAAAAAAAAAAAAAAAAAAAGAAATGCAACAGTGTATTACATGGTTATAACCCACTCTTCTTAGCAGTTGTAACCACCACTGTGGAGAGCCCTGGCTAGGAGCTTTCAGCCAAGCTTCCCCCTCACGCAGTCTCCAAGTCCTGTGCCTTCTACATCTCCTCTCCACTGCCACCTTCTCATGTTTAGACACTCCATCCTTGAAGTCACTAGTAACAGAATAGACCATTAACTTATTGTCTAGCTCCAGTCTCTCTCCTTTTCAGTCTAACATCTACTCTGTAGTTGAAATTGTCTTTCTAGAATGTGCTATTCCCATAATCTTAAAGCACACAGTGCTTCTCGCAGCCAAGAGTTTGGGTCACACTTGGTAATGCAGCACCAGAGGGTGGGGCAACAAACTAGGCCCCTGGTGGACAAACCATGCCCATGGGCCTAATTAAGCCCAAGCCCATTTTTGAACTTCCCACAAGCTAAGAATGGCTTTTGTGCATTTTTTTTTAACTTAAAAAATCTGCTGACCCCTAATCCAACCCAACAATTTTCAGGTTCAAAAACAGGTCTCAAACACACATACGAGCCAACTGCATCAAGCCACCAGAATGCCTTGAGCAGCACCCTTGACCCTCGGCCGTGGCATTTTCCTGCAGCATTCATCCTTCAAGATGCAATTCCGCCACGAAGGCCCGCCAGGCCCCAGGGATCCTCCAGCTCCTGGCCGACTGCACGGGGCCTGCCGCATGCCTGCCTCCTCCTTAGCAGAGGCACCCTAAGAAACAGGGCTGCACCTGTCCATCTTCGCCAGCCCTCACCTAGCACCCTGCCACATAAAGCGCATTCTGTGACTCTCTGAAGAACATGCTTTAAAGTGGTGATGACATAAAATGCAGGCCCCTGACATCGACAGATAACTCACTCACTCAGAGGTTACAGAGTGATGCACAGTAAGGCCCACAGCTGAGCTGAACGTGCTCTTTCAGACTGGCTGGAAAGACAAAGAGAACAAAAGAAAAGGCCCCCAGCTGAGTCAGGAAGCTTGTGGGGAGCCTGCCAAGTGAGAGAGTCTAAGCTAGGTTGCAATGTGAGGGAGCTGGGGAGGAGAGGGGCGGGCAGGGAGGCTGTATGCTTTCATTTCTATCATCCTGATGGTCTTTGATGGACACTGGCAAAGATTCCAATCCTGTTTAATTTCTTTGGGCTTCTCGAAATGGCTCCTTAAAGCACAGCCCGACGAGGACAGTGGGCTCAGCCGGTTCTATTGCTATGGTGTCAGTCATGTCTGCTCTCTATGCTCAGGACTGAGACCCACAGCCTCTAAGAAGTGATGGGTGTTCCGGAAGTTCTCCCTCCAGCCCTACCAATCACCCACTTTTTCTAATTCTGTGTCAAAAACAGTGGGTACTCCAGGCTCTATCCCAGGACAAAGGTCGTTCTGCCCTAGATCCACAGGCACCACAGGCCCCTGAGGAGTCAGCAGAGAGGGCCCACAAATTCAGTCACTCCCAGCACTGGCTGTGGGCTAAGCAATGATAAGTCACCAGACAGATAAGCTATTTCCCACGTAAGCAGTGACACCAGCTAGAGTCACAGTAACTTTGTCATTTCTATCCTCTCAATTGACACACTTTTGCATGAGAGGAACCAGCCTTAAAATTCTTTGATGTGAGAAAGAAGCGATAAACGCTGGCAACAGTGGGTGCAGACTCCCTTGGACAGCAGACCTGAGTCCCGGCCTGGTAGGGCTGCAGCCTGCTGCACTGGGAGCTGTTTGCTGCGTCTATGGAACAGCCCCAAGCCCCAGAGGCCAAAGGCAGGTCAAGGAGCACTGGCCACAAAGCACTAAGTGCCCTGACCTCAGGACAGCCCCTGGGCACATCCGCAGGGCCGGGGCTTAGCTCCGGGCTCTACCTCCACTCAGCCGGTCTCTCCTGAGGGCATCTCCCCTGCAGAAGAATGTGGGAGTTCAAAGTCTGGCACCAAGAAAAGGGAGAAGCCTACTAAGATCAGAAGAGTAACTTGAGTAACAAGCCTGCGTGAAATACCACAGACATAAAAGCAGCCACACAGGGGTGGCCACGGTGGATGTCTGCTGGTCACCCAGGACACGCCACACTTAAACCAGCTGCTCAATAACCATCTGCTGGGAAGAGTACCTTACTCTCTGGTGAGTGAGGCTGCACTGACCCGAGAGAAGGCCAGTCAACACTGCAACTTAACAGCCAAGCATCTTAAAACGGCAAGAGGTAGTTCTTGCAACACTGCCCCCCGTTAGGAAATTGCACCGAGTCCGCTCTGTGGCTCACTGGAGCAACGGTGCCATCTGGTGGTCACCAGACTAAGTGCAGAAAGCTAAGTGTTAACGAATTTCCCTCATCATCTGAAGACAATATTCCTGATCTTTCCACAAAATTCTCTGTAACACATAGCACTGAAACAGAATAGGACAAACGCACACAAAGCGAGCTGACTCCCCTTCAAACCCCCATTCTGACAGACTGAGCATGGTCAAGGCAGCAAAGCAAAGCTGCTGGACACTTTGAAGCATGTGACACAAAATGGGAAAGTTGTCCCCATCTCAATGAAAGGTCTCTGAGAAATAGGACCTTTGTTGGTTTGTTTCATTCATGACTGTACTACCAAATCCTTCAGCTTACAATAAAACAGTCGTTCTCAAACTTCTCAGTCCCAGGACCAAGTTACACTATAAAGAGCATTTACAACCCAGCAGGTCTGTTCTCAATCCTTGTCACTCCCTTTAAAAATAACGAGAAGTAGCTGAAGACTGCACAACTATGAATGCCCCTCCCCACCCTCTCTATCCCCCTCCCCCTCCCTCTCTAAAACCAATCAAAAATATATATATAATAAAATCAATAAAAGTAACGAGCATTAATCAGATGAATTAAATTGCACACAAATGAAGGTTTCTATTAACTTTGTTTACTGTAAAACTAGTTAAAATATATGTTCATTATTTTTTTTAAAACTTATATTCCCAAAAATATAACAAAAATCACTGTCAACCCCACAGTTCAGATTATCCAAGTTAACTAGTAGTATATTTCCCTGTTTTTTTGACAGCGACAGAGAGAGGGACAGATAAGGACAGACAGGAATGGAGATGAGAAACATCAATTCTTCGTTGCAGCCCCTTAGTTGTTCATTGACTCCTTCTCATATGTGCCTTGACCCCTTGCTCAGAGAGACCTTGGTCTCAAGCCAGCGACCCAGCACTCAAGCCAGATAAGCCAGCACTGAAGCTGACGACCTTGGGGTTTCAAACCTGGGTCTTCCACGTCCCAGTCCAACGCTCTATCCACTGCACCACCGCCCGGTCAGGCTCCCTCTGGTTTCTTGCTAAACTGAATACATTTTAAAAATCTGAGCTCTTCTATAAGTTAGACAAGTGTTAAGAGAACAGTAACCACTGCACACAGGAAACCCTCAGGGACCCGCTACGTGCACTCTAGGAGGCACCCACACAGATGTGTGGGCCCTAGAAGAGCCGCCCTCACATGAGGCTGCGGTCAACAGTGGATCTGGAAGGAGCCCCTGCCTGCACCCCAGGGAAAAGGAAGACGGGAGGGAGGGAGGGAGGAAGGGAGGGAGGGAGGGAGGGAGGGAGGGGCAAATGCAAGAATGGGAGGCCCTGAGACAGTGGAAGGCAGGGGAGGAAGCTAGGTCGGCAGTCCAGGAGTGCCACCCCTTCCCTTCGCCCCTGCCCAGCAGCCCACTCCTCCCTAGTCCTCCCTCCTAACACACCAGGTGGGAGCACAGTCAGATCAGCAGAGGGAGAAGACGAGAGGTGTCCCCATGGCAGGACAGTGAGGAGCAGGCGCGTGTTTCAGATGCGGGCATCACCAGCCCTGGGCAGTGCTCAGAGCTAGCTACAGGACTGTGACTAGAGGCCATTAGGGGCTCCACAGGGAAGGTCGAGATCCTGCCACCAGGTGGGGTGCAAGGACTGCCCAGAGGATGGAAGGGACAGCAGCAGAAGACAGAGAACTCTCACCTGCACACTTATCATAAACACAGGCAGACTTTGGAGGAAGTAACTTTGTGCAAGGAACCAGGGAAATGAAATAAAAGCTGGTGCCAAAGTAGGACAAAGAAAAAGTTCTCAACCGGGCTCTAGTCACCTTGACTCTCTCCTCTGACCCCTCAGAGCCTCTCTCCGATCAGCCTGGTTCCTAGGACCCTCTCACCACCAGCAAGCAGAGGGACCTGTGTACAACTGGGCACTCAAACCCTCACTCCAGCCTCAGCCTGAGCGGCGCTCTCCGGCCCATTCCCAACAGCTGACCCCTCAACCACCAGAACTCGATCTCACCAGGAAGCCTCCCCACTCAGAGCCTACACACTGGTTTTTATTTCTCCCCAAAATTCACGCTATCCCTCTTCTAAGTCTTTTATCAAATATCACTTTCAATAAGAAATCACAAACAGAGCCTGACCAGGCGATGGCGCAGTGGATAGAGCGTTGGACTGGGATGCGGATGAGGTCGCCAGCTTGAGCACAGGCTCACCTGGTTTGAGCAAAGCTCACCAGCTTGGACCCAAGGTCACTGGCTTCAGCAAGGGGTTGCTCACTCTGCTGTAGCCCCATGGTCAAGGCACATATGAGAAAGCAATCAATGAACTAAGGTGTCACAACGAAAAACTAATGATGGATGCTTCTCATCTCTCTCCATTCCTATCTGTCCCTATCTATCCCTCTCTCTGACATCTGTCTCTGTATAAAATAAAATTTAAAAAAAATCACAAACAGAAGATCAACTGAACTGTTACCAAAACTAAAAACTTTCATGTTTCAAGAAAGTGAAAAGTAGCCTAACCAGGCGGTGGCGCAGTGGATAGAGCATCAGACTGGGATGCAGAGGACCCAGGTTCGAGACCCCTAGGTCGCCAGCTTGAGCACGGGTTCATCTGGTTTGAGCAAAGTTCACCAGCTTGGACCCAAGGTCGCAGGCTTGAGCAAGGGGTTACTCGGTCTGCTGAAGGCCCACAGTCATATATATGAGAAAGCAATCAATGAACAACTAAGGTGTTGAAATGAAAAACTGATTATTGATGTTTCTCATCTCTCTCCGTTCCTGTCTGTCCCTGTCTATCCCTCTCTCTCTCTCTCTGTCTCTGTTAAAAGAAAAAAAGTGAGAAGTAAAAAAGAAAAGGAGTGAAAAGTCAACCCACAAAACGGGGAAAATATTTTCTTCATATTATTATCCCGAAAAATAATACTGGCACATTCACAATATCAAAAGTGGAGATAAGCCATATGTGCATCAACATGAATGAATGAACAGTGTGGTCTATCCACACCATGAACTGCGATGACTGACGTACACCAAAATCAAATGAACCTTGGAAACAGTATGATAAGTGAAAGAAACCAGTCACAAAGGATCACATATTGTATGATTCTGTTTTTATGAAATGTCCAGAACATTCAAGTCTATGGAAACATAAAGTAGATTAGTGGTTGCCAAAGGCTGTGGGGAGGAGGAAATAGGGAACTACTACTGATGGTACAAAGTTTCTTTTTGGCATGATGAAAATGTTCTGGAATTTTTGTGCTCTGTTCGTTGACATACCAAGTTCCCAGACTAGTAATTCTGATATATAAGAAGTAATTAATATAGGACAGTTGGATGGTGAGTGGGTAGGTGAGATGGGTGGGTGGGTGGGTGGGTGGGTGGGAGGATGGATGGGTAGATGGGTTTGTGAATGGATGGTGCAGAGATGGGTGAATGGGTGAGTTGGTGGGTGGGTGGGTGAGGGGAAGGGAAGGGAAGAAAGGGGGGGGAGAAAATGAAAAATACTCCTTTTCTAGAAAGAGCCTAGGAGCCCGTGTCAATCATGCTCCTAGAAATGGACAGCTGGCATCCATCACCATTTCTCATCAACACCCCCTTCTTCCTGTTGGCTGCATCCTTGATGGCCCCACCACTTTTCCAAGACAGAAAAGAAGAAATGTGTTCTTCAAAAGTCTATAACGGCCTGACCAGGCGGTGGCGCAGTGGTTAGAGCATCAGACTGGGATGCAGAGGATCCAGGTTCGAGACCCTGAGGTCGCCAGCTTGAGCGCGGGCTCATCTGGTTTGAGCAAAAAGCCCAACAGCTTGGACCCAAGGTCGCTGGCTCCAGCAATGGGTTACTCAATCTGCTGAAGGCCCGCGGTCAAGGCACATATGAGAAAGCAAACAATGAACAACTAAGGTGTCGCAACAAAAAACTGATGATTGATGCTTCTCATTTCTCTCCGTTCCTGTCTGTCCTATCTGACTCTGTCTCTATATTAAAAAAAAAAAAAAAGAAGAAGAAGAAGAAAGTTTGTGAGGCTCTGGCCGGTTGACTCAGAGGTAGAGTGTCAGTCGGGCGTGTGGAAGTCTGGGTTCGATTCCCGGCCAGGGCACACAGGAGAAGCGCCATCTGCTTCTCCACCCTTCCTTCCCCTCTCCTTTCTGTCTCTCTCTTCCCCTCCCGCAGCCAAGGCTCCATTGGAGCAAAGTTGGCCCAGGCACTGAGGGTGGCTCCATGGCCTCTGCCTCAGGCACTAGAATGGCTTTGGTCGCAACAGAGCAACGCCCCAGATGGGCAGAGCATCGCCCCCTGGTGGGCATGCCGGGTGGATCCCGGTCGGGCGCATGCCGGAATCTGTCTGACTGCCTCCCGGCTTCTAACTTTGAAAAAATACACACAAAAAAAGATCTGTGAAATAGAAATGTGTTAACCGAAGAGCAGTTTATTCTGAAGGTGAGATGGTTTGGATGGGCTCTCTTCAGGGTTCTGTGAAACCCACCAAGCATCACAAATTTTACATAAGACACATTCCTACAAGATTTCAGATGCCACTGTGATAAACAGCGTAAAAGCATACCTTTCCTCATCTATTTCTCTAAAAAGAAGATCAAATGCTGACCAAACATAAGCATTCGTACACACTCACCACCACTTCCGTTTCACTTAACCCTTTTCACTTTGGTTCTTCTGTTCTCTTCCTCTCAGTGCCAACCAAGATCCAAGATGACTGCCCCTGCTTCAAGCGGAATATAAAAATCTTCTAACACTAAAACACCCCCGTCTCAAATTCCCTCAAATAAAAAGCAAGCAGGGGCCTCCCCCCGGCCCTGCCTTCCGCACATGCTCTGCCTCTGCCCACCTCAGGGCTGCAGTCTGCACCTGCCAATGGTCTCCTTTGGTCCAACCTTTCCACAGAAGGACCTCTCATCCCTGGGGGAAAGGAAATGGGGGAGGGAGTGGCGGGGGGGAGAGAAAAGGGGGGAGGAGAGGGGAAGAAAGAGGGGGAGAGAAAAGGGCGGGCGGCAACAGCAGGGATGCGGGAGCCAGAATCCACGGATGCTCAGGCACAACCTCCAGGGGCCTGAGGAACCTTCTCCTCTAAAAGCCCTTTCTTGAATCAGAGACGATGAAAACAAATCCTCCCTTAGGAGCTGAGCTGCGAATTAACCACCATTGAAATTTACATCACAGGGTTCAGTCTGCTTGCTTGTTCAATGGTTCTCAGCACCACCACCCAAAACAGCAACAGCCAGCCCTGTGCCCGGCCTGGACGCCAGAGGCCCCGAGTCCAAGGGCAGACACAAAGAGTGGTCCCTATTGTTCCCTCTTCCTCATTCTGCTGCTGAGCTGGAGTTTCCTCAGATCTAGGAGACTGGCCCGCCCTCCTCCACTCTTTTGTTCCAAGAATACCATTCTAGAACTGGCAGCCTACGAACCGCTCTGCTCCACTCCTGCCGTTTACCATTACTGGGCCATAGCCTCTCACTGGGTCCCTCAGGACGTGTCTACCAGTTTCTTACACACTAGGTCATCTTCCAGGGAATGGCTTAGAAACCCCCAGTGGAAGGTCTGTGCCTTGCGTCTCTGAACCTGTCCACGCTTCCCTTCTCTGTCATTCCAAGGGAAATGGCGTCTCCCAATTCCGGAGGCCAAGCAGGGCATCTGACGACCTGCAATGTCTCAGCGGTTCCGATGAGCAGTGCACAGACTTCCATGGGCACTCTTGGTGACTGGTAGGAGCCAGTGTCACCAGGGCTGACAGACTTCTTTTTCTGCAGCCTGCATGAAAAACGAGAAATGTGCACAGTGACAAGGCCAGCTCCTGCTCTCTCTTAATGCACCCTCCCAGCCTCTCCCATCACTAACGAGGCCATCAAAGTGCAAACAAGGAAGCCTCCTTAGCCCAGTCAAGCAGAGTACAAGCTGGTCCGCCATCAGCACAACTGGAGAAGTGAGGAGCTGCTTCCTGCCAAGATGCCTGGGCTGTACCTGGGCTTCTGTACTGCAGCTTTGAGGGCCCCTCCCCCACTCCATCAAAGCAGGGCTACAATTCTGAGTAGGTTGGCTGGGAGGCAGTGACCCTGTCAGCACAGCAGACACCCTCCCTCCTGGGCCACCCAGACCGGGAGCACGTGGGCACAAGGCTGACACGGAAAAGGAGGACTGACCACAGTGCCCCCCACACGGGCCTCCAGCAATCCCTCCCTGATCGTGCAGATGCTCACTGCGGCCACTGCGGGCCAACCCAGCAGCTCACTCAGGGGCAGAAGGCTGCCCCGGCATGCTCAGTGGCCCCTTCTCAGCAATATTAACTGCTTCGTGAAGAGGAGCCAGCTCCAGGCGGGGAGCATTCTCCAGCTGGGGCCCATGGTGCATCCAAAACCCTCAGATGAACAAACACACTAAAATAATTTTAGACCTATGGTGGCGTAGTGGATCAAGTGTCAACCTGAAACGCTGAGGTCACCAGTTCAAATCCCTGGGCCTGCCTGGTCAAGGAACATATGGGAGTAGATGCTCCCTGCTCCTCCCCCCTTCTCTCTCTCCCCACACTTCTATTTCTCCTTTCTCTCTAAAATTAATAAAAATCTTTAACAAAAATCATTCTTAAAATAATTTTAGTTTTCTCAGAAGGGGACTGAACAACGTGTCTTCACCCTAAAAATGGTAGAGGGTCCTCCTACAGGGCCATCAGTAACAGCTCGTCACACACACACACACACAAGCTCCCCGAAGCTCTCTTGGGTTCAGCTTTGTTTAAAAAATACTGACAAATTGCCTGACCAGGTGGTGGCGCAGTGGATAGAGCACCGGACTGGGATGCGGAAGGATCCAGGTTCGAGACCCCGAGGTTACCAGCTTGAGCGTGGGCTCTTCTGGTTTGAGCAAAAGCTCACCAGCTTGGACCCAAGGTCGCTGGCTTGAGCAAGGGGTTACTTGGCCTGCTGAAGGCCCGCGGTCAAGGCACATATGAGAAAGCAATCAATGAACAACTAAGGTGTCGCCACGAAAAACTGATGATTGATGCTTCTCATCTCTCTCTGTTCCTGTCTGTCCCTATCTATCCCTCTCTCTGACTCTCTCTCCCTGTCTCTGTTAAAAATATATATATACTGACAAATAAAAATCTAGGAAAGGAGTCTGAGGTCAAATCTAAGGGGAAGAAAAGGGTCATTTTACCCACCCTGTCATGAGGAACTCACTTAGAAACTCACTTAGAGACTACGTCTAGCACCAAGATCCCTCGAAGTTACTGAATCACAGAGCACACTTCAAGCTCACGGCTCCAGAGACAAGCCCGCGTGGGGTGGGCCTCAGGACCGCCATGCAAACATCTGCACTCATTCCCACTCCACTGCACAGCTATGCCAACCCTCTAATCAAGTCCAAGCTGTAGCTCAAAATACAAAACAATAAATATCTGAAGTCCACTTTTTTAAAGGAGGCAATAATTTTAAAATAGTGTGCTCAGGTTTCATGCAAACAGCAAAACAGAAACACAAATACTATTTCCTAACTTTAAGACTACATAAAAGTAGCCCTGGCTGGATAGTTCAGTTGGCTAGAGCACAATCCAGAATTGCAGAGGTTGCCAGTTTGATCCTGGGTCAGGGCACATACAGGAAGAATGATGTTCCTGCCCCCCCCCCCAAATCAATATAGTTGAGTGGTAGATCGTTGGCCCAGTGTGTGGATGTTCCGAGTTCAAAACCTGACCAGGACATATAGGGAAAGCGCCTATCTGCTTCTCTACCCCTCCCCCTCTCACTTCTCTCTCTCTCTCTCTCTCTCTTCTCTTCCTCTCTTGCAGCCATGGCTCAGTTGGAGCGAGCTGACCCCGGGCACTGAGGATAGCTCCATGGCCTCTGCCTCAGGCACTAGAATGGCTCCGGTTGCAACAGAGCAACACCCCAGATGGGCAGAGCATCGCCCCCCTGGTGGGCATGCCGGGTGGATCCCAGTTGGGTGCATGCAGGAGTCTGTCTCTGCCTCCCATCTTCTCACTAAAATAAAAAAAGATTACATGAAAGTAAACAATTATTAACTTTTCTATGTAAATGTCCTTTATATAGAGCACCCACTTTGTCTTTCTGCTGGGATGCTGGTGTGAACCTGGGTCTGTGGGGTATGGCTGAACCCCAGAACCATCATGGCCCATCAGCAACAAGTCAGGAAAACAAATGACAAGATGTCCCTCTTTAAATATCCAGCTCCAGCCTGACTAGCCAGTGGCGCAGTGGACAGAGCGTCAGACTGGGACACAGAGGACCCAGGTTCAAGACCCCGAGGTCGCCAGCTTGAGCATGGGCTCATCTGGTTTGAGCAAAGCTCATCAGCTTGAACCCAAGGTTTCTGGCTCAAGCAAGGGGTTACTCAGTCTGCTGAAGGCCCACGGTCAAGGCACATATATATAAGAAAGCAATCAATGAACAACTAAGGAGCCACAATGAAGAATTGATGTTTCTCATCTCTCTCCCTTCCTGTCTGTCTGTCCCTCTGACTCTGTCTCTGCCACAAAAAAAAAATAAATAAATAAATAATCCAGCTCCACTCAGCCAAGAGCAAACAACACACCCACCAAACTCAGACATCAGACTAGAGGTTCAAATGTACAAAACCAGTGTCAATACATCCACGGTCATTTACAAACCAGCCCACCGAGCACACAGAGCATCTTCAACAATCCTGTCCCAAGTTTACAAAGCACAGAAAGGCAGACTGAATCAAAATAATGCATGTTAATAAAAATCTGTGTAACTGTGCCCTGGCCAGGTGGCTCAGATGGTTTGAGTGTTGTCCTGATGTGCCAGGGTTGCGGGTTCGATTCCTGGTCAGGCACTTATAAAAGGATCAACCAATGGATACATAAATAAGTGGAACAACAGATCATTGTTTCTTTCTCTCTCTCTCCCTTCCTGTCTCTAAAATTGTAAAGCCAGTAGCCAGGGCCACCATCGTGGCCACTCACATGCAGGTTCACATTGGATTCGGACAGATGGTAATGAAACAACGGAGCCATGAACTGGAGGGTGTTGGGCGGATAAAATGTATTATGCTCACTTTGTTAAAGATAACACGAGGAGGCAGTCGCCCAGGTGATATTAATGTGTGTTGGGGTGGGCTAGGGGCAAGCAGAATCCTTGTAGCCTTGGTTTTGGGATTAAGCCTGTCCCACCCTTTTTGGTGTGAGGTGGTACAATCCTATCATGCCTCAGAGAAGTGACTTTGTATTAGACTTCCCTGTTATGTATATTGGATTAAGGGTTTGGATTTCTACACTATAAAATGGGGACGGAACGAGAGTTTGGGCTCTTGGTTCCTGAGGTTAGCATGAGAGAGCGGAGAGAGTAGAGCCAGCAGCTAAAGGAGGCCACGTGGAGGAGGCCAGGAGAAGCAGCCAAGATGGCGGAGTGCTGAATGAGATGCCAGTTTGTGTAGAGTTTGTATCTGGGATAAGGAAGGAGATGGGGAACTGAGGAGAAGAAGGCTGGTGAGCTAGAAACCTTTGATTCTAGGAAACTCGGATAAGTCAGTGGCTTTGTGAGCACTGAGTGTGACTGGGTTTTGGAGCCCAGTGTGTATTTTTACTTGCCCGCCGGGTGCAAGGTAGGATTAAAGGCTATGGCCCATCAGTTTTGGGCTCCGCTGTTTCTTTATCGACTGTCCGAATCCAATGCAAACCTGCACTGGCTGGGCTGCTTTGATAGTGCCCCTGGCCCTGGCCGTGGCTTCTGGCTTTACAGAGGGCCATTATCGTTAATCCTAGCTTGCACCCAGTGGGCAAGTAAAAACACACACTGGGCTCCAAAACCCACTCATTCAGTACTCACAAAGCTACTGACTTATCCGAGTTTCTTAGAATCAAAGGTTTCTAGCTCACTAGCCTTATTCTCCTTTGTTCCCCATCTCCTTCTCTCTACACAAACTCTGCACTAACTGGCTTCTCTTTCAGCACTCCACCAACTTGGCTGCCTCCCCTCTCTTCCACATGGCCTTACTCTGCTCTCCAACCTGCTCTCTGCTCTAATGCTAATCTCAGGAACGGAGAAAGCAAGCTCCAGGTCTGCCCCATTTTATAGTGCAGAAATCAAAACCTTTAATCCAATATACAAACAAGGAAGTTTCTGATACAAAGCCACTTATCTGAGGCATAATGGGATTCCTCATGAGAGTGTACCACCCCACATCAAAAAGGGTGGGAAAGGCTTAGTCCTAAAACCAAGTTCCAGGCTACAAGGATCCTGCCTGCCCACAGCCCGCTCCCAACACATATTAACATAATCATGCCCACCCCAAGCAATCACCTGGGCGATGGGCTTCCACATGGGCAGCACCATCTTTAACAAAGTGAGCATAATATATTTTATCTCCCCAACAAAAATCAATAAAAAAAATTAAAACTATATAGCTCACTCATCATTTAAAGCAACAGAGACACCATTTCCACCTATCAGAATGGCAGGAAGTCTAGTCTGTTAATAGGAGAGGAAGGACAAACAAGCAACTGTCACAACCACTGTACAGGCAACTTCGCAGTATTTATCAACTTTTTTTTTTTAAAGAAATGTGACTTTTTTTATATTTTATTTATTCATTTTTAGAGAGAGAGGACAGGGAGAGAGAGAGAAAGGAAAGAGATAGAACAGGGGGAGATGCAGGAAGCATCAACTCCCATGTAAAGCCAGAGGCCAAGGCCAGAATCAGAGCAGCCCAGCCCATGCAGGTTCGCACTGGATTCGGACAGTGTTGGGCAGATAAAATGTATTATGCTCACTTTGTTAAAGATGGCGCCACTGCCCACATGGAGGTCGTTGCCCAGGTGATATTAATGTGTGTCTCTGTGGATCGTTGTAGCCTGGGGCTTGGTTTTGGGATTAAGCCTTTCCCACCCTTTTTGATGTGGGGTGGTACAATCCAATCATGCCTCAGAGAAGTGACTCTACTAGAGACTTCCCTATTTTGTATATTGGATTAGAGGTTGTGAAGCTACAATATAAAATGGGGGCAGAACAGAGTTTGGGCTCTTGGTTCCTGAGATTATCATTAGAGGAGAGAGTAGAGCCAGCAGCAGAAGGAGGTCACGTGGAGGAGGCCAGGAAAAGCAGCCAAGATGGCGGAGTGCTGAGTGAGATGCCAGTTTGTGTAGAGTTTGTATCTGGGATAAGGAAGGAGATGGTGTAAAGCCAGGAGCCGGGGCCAGGGCCACTATCAAAGCAGCCGCCCAGCCCATGCAGGTTCGCATTGGATTCGGACAGTCGGTAAAGAAACAACGGAGCCACAAACTGGTGGGCCATCGTCTTTAATCCTAGCTTGCACCCGGCGGGCAAGTAAAAATACACACTGGGCTCCAAAACCCAGTCACATTCAGTGCTCACAAAGCCACTGACTTATCCGAGTTTCCTAGAATCAAAGGTTTCTAGCTCACCAGACTTATTCACCTCTGTTCCCCATCTCCTTCCTTATCCCAGATACAAACTCTACACAAACTGGCATCTCACTCAGCACTCCGCCATCTTGGCTGCTTCTCCTGGCCTCCTCCACGTGGCCTCCTTCCGCTGCTGGCTCTACTCTCTCTGCCCTCTCATGCTAATCTCAGGAACCAAGAGCCAAGTCCCGTTCTGCCCCCATTTTATAGTGTAGCTTCACAACCTTTAATCCAATATACAAAATAGGGTAGTCTCTAATACAAAGTCACTTCTCTGAGGCATGATTGGATTGTACCACCCCACATCAAAAAGGGTGGGAAAGGCTTAATCCCAAAACTAAGCCCCAGGCTACAAGGATTCTCAACTCCCATTAATATCACCTGGGCAACGGCCTCTTTAACAAAGTGAGCATAATACATTTTATCTGCCCAACATCCCATATGTGCCTTGACCAAGCAAGCCCGGGGTTTCAAACCAGTGGCCTCAGCATTCCAGGTCCTCGGTTTATCCACTGCACCACCACAGGTCAGGGTATCAACTTTGAAACACACATACCCCTTGGCAGAGCAAGTCTACTTTTTACTTGAGGATAAGCTTGCAGAAGTTCTCCAACTCCTCCACAGGAACATTCACTCAAACGCTGCAGGGCCTGAGGACTTGGTTTCCCGGAACACAGTAACTATTCAATACTAGCAAGGGGGCGGGGAGTAGTGTCCACAGGTATTACTGGAGGCTGGGCCCAGAGCCCTCCAGGCACAGGAACACAAAAGGTAGGGCCAGTTCAACTGCAAACAGCCAGGAGGCCACTGCCTGCAGCACAGTGAGTTTAGGGAAGTGGCAGAAGAAGATGGCAGGTGGCCAGGCCCCGAGGCACGCCAGACCTTCTTGGTGCTGGTGAAGAGCTTGGAAGCCACAGGAAGGCTGCACACTGAGCAGAAACACGACTAGGATGCCTGGGCTCCTGAGAGGAGGGCACGGGGCCATGGAGGAAGGTGCGCCCTAAAAGAAGGGTCACAGTGTCCACGAGTGCCAAAGAAATAGGCCCAGAGGTCAAGGGAGTGAGCTCAGATTCACACTGAGCTAACAGTGCCCATCTGCTCTCCAGGCAGTCAACACAACCTGGACGCAGAGGCCAGGCCAAGGTGAGGCTGGGGTCAAAACAGCACTGGCTGAGGTCACGCAGGGTAAGGACACACAGAATGGGGACCTGGCACACGCCACACCTAGAGGTCAGGCTCAGGAGGAGGGTCCTGCAAACAAGACCAAGAAGAAAGACTCACTGAGGTAGGAAGACCAGAAGAGTAAGGAGTCCTGGAAGCAAAATGAAGAAAACGAACTGCTTCTTCTGTCTTGAATTACTGCGAGAGGTCCACTAACAAGGCTCTCGAGGGGTTAGGAACACCCAGGTCAATGGCACCCTGCTCAGAACAGGCTCAAAGGGCAGGCCTGGTAGGTCCTGGAAACAGCAAAGGTGGCATGAAGTCTGAGGAGCCACGATTTAATTCACAAAACGTAAAGAAGCACGTAAGCCTGGCCAGGCAGTGGCACAGTGGATAGAACACCAGACTGGGATGCAGAGGACCCAGATTCAAAACCCCAAGGTTGCCGGCTTGAACGCGGGCTCATCCGGCTTGAGTGGGGGCTCACCAGGTGGAGCGTGGGGTCGCTGGCTTGAGCAAGGGGTCACTTGCTCTGCTCTAGCCCCCGGTTAAGGCACATATGGGAAAGCAATCAATGAACTACTAAGGAGACTAAAGAAGACGCAACGAAGAATTGATGCTTATCTCTCTCCCTTTCTGCCTGTCTGTCTCTGTCACACAAAAAAAGAAAAGAAAAAAAAAGGAAGCACGTGAACACAAATGGCCCACACTGTGTCAAAGCCAGGATGACAGAATGAATGTTCAAACGGAGAAGCAGCTAAGGCATCTAACATGCCAGCCCGCCTTCAAGCTCCAGAGGTCTGTTGCAATGCTGGGTCAAAGCCTACACCTCCCACTAAGCCAGCACCCATTACCACACACCCCATGTGGGACTGCAGATAGACAGGGCACTGCAGCTCACACCCAACCAACTGCATTCTGCAGCTCTGACCCACAGACCGGGGCCAGGCAGCCAGAGCCAGCCTACTTCCCAGCTGCCAACTCCTTCCCTCCTCTCATCAATGAAATGGAAGCATTCCTCCAGCTTTCCACTCAACCCCTATCCTGGAAAAGGAATATCTCCCCCTCTCCTCACACTACAGAATTCCCATCCTAGATGGTCCAAAGTTAACGCCAACCTGGGATTTCTTCAGGCAAGGGCAGCATTGGCCACAAAACATGGCAGGAGCCATAGGTGTGGTTTAATTTCCCAGCAGCTCCCGGCTGGAAAGCTCCACTGGTTAAAGCATCACTGTTAAGTGAAGAGGTTGTTGGTTTGATCCCCAGTCAGGGCTCATGCAGGAACAGATCAATGTTGCAGTCTCTGTCTCTCTCTCTCCCTTTTTCTCTCTAAAATCAACAAAATAGCCTGACCAGTGGTGGCACAGTGGATAGAGCAACAACCTGGGACACTGAGGTCCCAGATTAAAAAGCCTGAGGTCCCAGCTTGACTGTGGCATTGCCAGCTTGAGTGTGGAACCGTCGACATGACCCCAAGGTCGCTGGCTTGATCCCCCCATATGAGAAGCAATCAATGAACAATTAAAGTGACACAACTACTAGCTGATGCTTCTCATCTCTCTCCCTGTCTCTCCCTGTCTCTTTCTCGCTCTCTCTCTCTCACATGCACACACACCAAATAAATATATAAAATAAACATTCTTTTAAATTCATTTTTAGAGAGAAAGGAGAGAGAGCGAGAGAGAAGCAGGAAGCATCAACTCCCATATGTGCTTTGACCAGGCAAGCCCAGGGTTTCGAACCGGCAACCTCAGCATTCCAGGTCGACGATTTATCCACTGTGCCACCACAGGTCAGGCTAAAATACCCCCCCCCCCCCGAATCAAACCTGGGACTTCTACACGCCGGGCCAACACTCTACCGCTGAGCCAACCGGCCAGGGCCTAAAATAAACTTTTTTTAAAATATAAATTTTCCAGGCCCTGGCCGGTTGGCTCAGCGGTAGAGCGTCGGCCTGGCGTGTGGGGGACTCGGGTTCAATTCCCGGCCAGGGCACATAGGAGAAGCGCCCATTTGCTTCTCCACCCCCCCCTCCTTCCTCTCTGTCTCTTTCTTCCCCTCCCGCAGCCAAGGCTCCATTGGAGCAAAGATGGCCCGGGCGCTGGGGATGGCTCCTTGGCCTCTGCCCCAGGCGCTAGAGTGGCTCTGGTCACAGCAGAGCGACGCCCCAGAGGGGCAGAGCATCGCCCCCTGGTGGGCAGAGCGTTGCCCCTGGTGGGCGTGCCAGGTGGATCCCGGTCGGGCGCATGCAGGAGTTTGACTGTCTCTCCCCTTTTCCAGCTTCAGAAGAAAAAAAATAATAAAATAAAATAAATTAAAAAATATATATATATATATATATATATATAAATTTTCCAGCAGCCACATGAAAAAGTAGTAACAGGAATCATTAGCTTTGCTACTTTCTGTTTAAACCAATAGATATCCTAAGCATTATTTCAACATGTAACCAATATAAAATAATTCATACCAAAAAAAGAACACAAATTCCAGTGTACATTTCACATTTACGGCACATGTCAGTTTGGTGTGGACACATTTCTAATGTTCAAGAGTCACATGGGAGGGCAGCCAGCTGGTTGGAGATGGCAGCCCCTTTCTATGCCAGTCTGTCCAAACGCAGAGGCTGACCCTTCTCCCAGATTCCACTTGGAGACCTCAGTCTGCAGCAGGAACGATCGATCACCCAGGGAGCCTTCCTTCAGCCACCCCGAGTGGCTTAGCATTTCCGTTTGCTGCTTCTGTAATGCTTTCTTTCTCCTTAACAGCAATCATCAAATTCTGTAATTGAGCCCTGGCCGGTTGGCTCAGTGGTAGAGCATCGGCCTGGCGTGCAGGAGTCCCGGGTTCAATTCCCGGCCAGGGCACACAGGAGAGGCGCCCATCTGCTTCTCCACCCCTCCCCCTCTCCTTCCTCTCTGTCTCTCTCTTTCCCTCCTGCAGCCGAGGCTCCATTGGAGCAAAGTTGGCCCAGGCGCTGAGGATGACTCCATGGTCTCTGCCTCAGGCGCTGGAATGGCTCTGATTGTGGCAGAGCGACGCTCCAGATGGGGAGAGCATCGCCCCCTGGTGGGCATGCCAGGTGGATCCCGGTCGGGCACATGCGGGAGTCTGTCTGACTGCCTCTCCATTTCCAACTTCAGAAAAATACAAAAAAAAAAAAATTTTTGTAATTGCATGTCTTTCCCAAAACCAGAACATGAGGACCTCGACTAAGACAAGGCACTGTGCTTGTTCTCATCTGGCTCCCAGCTCAGAAGCTGACATACCCACAGTGTGAAACATATGCTACGAAAATGAACAAATGAAGGAGTAAATGGTTCCTGTCTACACCTGGAAGCCAGTTAATTTCAAATGAATTCACCCAAGGCTGCCACCAAAAAAAAAAAAAAAAATTCATAAGCCAATTCTGACTATTTTACTTGAAGTTACACAACATTTAGAGATCATCTGAAATATGCCAGGTAATATTCTGGGAATACTAGTAAGAACTAGGAAACTAATAAAAGTTAAAGCTCCACCTTCAAAGACTTGACAGTCTAGCCACTAAGACAATGACAGAAACCAGAGATTAAGCACAAAGTAAGTGTTCTGACAAAGAGCAGGGAGCCCTGGACGCACAAGGAGGGTGTCTCCACGACAGGCCAGCTAGCCACAGCCACCGCCCATCCTCGTACAGCCAGGGAGCCAAGGGTGGCTCTATGTTTTTAAATCCACATAAAAATCATCAGAGCCTGCCTGACCAGGTGGTGGTGCAGTGGATAGAGCATTGGACTGGGATGCGGAAGGACCCAGGTTCGAGACCCCAGGATAGCCAGCTTGAGCATGGGCTCATCTGGCTTGAGCAAAAAAGCTCACTAGCATGGACCCAAGGTCACTGGCTCAAGTGAGGGGTTACTCAGTCTGCTGAAGGCCCGTGGTCATGGCACATATGAGAAAGCAATCAATGAAAAACTATGGTGTCGCAACGAAAAACTGATGATTGATGCTTCTCATCTCTCTCCATTCCTGTCTGTCTGCCCCTATCTATCCCTCTATCTGACTCTCTCTCTGTTCCTGTAAAAAAATAAAAAATCATCAGAGCCTGACCAGGCGGTGGCGCAGTGGATAGAGCATTGGACTGGGATGCAGATCGGACTGGGATGCAGAGGACCCAGGTTCAAGACCCCCCCCCCCCCCGAGGTCGCCAGCTTGAGCGCGGGCTCATCTGGTTTGAGCAAAAGCCCACCAGCTTGAACCCAAGGTCGCTGGCTCCAGCAAGGGTTACGCGGTCTGCTGAAGGCCCGCGGTCAAGGCACATATGAGAAAGCAATCAATGAACAACTAAGGTGTCACAACACGCAATGAAAAACTAATGATTGATGCTTCTCATCTCCCCTCTCTTTGTTCCTGTCTGTCTGTCCCTGTCTATCCCTCTCTCTAACTCACTCTCAGTCTCTGTAAAAAATAATAATAATAAAATTTTAAAAAAAATCATCAGAAATGCGAATCCCAGTGCGCACATGACCAGGCTCCCATCTCACAGGGGTCTGTGGCTGGCTTCGTGCTGTGGTGCAGGGCGCTGTGGTGCCCGGAAGGCGACCTGCACTGCGTGGGCCTCACCCACACGCTGCACCCAGATATTCTGCAGGTGTGACCAGTGCACACCTGTAATGCCAAACAAGAAGAGAATGGTGGACTCTGAATGCCAAATGCCAGGCTTTCAGTCCACTGACTGCTGTTAACAGCTCAGGTGGCAAAGCACTGTTTATCACGGCAGACACGTTAGCTAGGATGGGAGGCAATAGGTACACATGACAGACAACGCACTCACCACATACTTCACAACTCGCAGGAAAGCAACAATCAGAACAGTCAGACAATTCCAAGAAGCTCAAAAAACCCCAAGTGTGATCAACTGAAGGGCACCCTCACATAATCAAACTGTTAAGAACAAAAACAGAGACTCTTGAATGCAGCAAGAGAAGCAGCTTACACACAAGAAAGGGTCCTCAGATGGACAGCTGATTCTCAGCAGAAACCTTGGGGCCAGAAGCAGCAAGATGACACAAAGTGTTAAAAGAAAAAGACTGTCAACCAACAATCTTATACACACCAAAGTTTCTTCACAAATGAAGGAGAATTAAAACATTCCAAGACAGAGACAATCTCTCGCTGGCAGGCCCACCGTAGGAACTCCTTCAAGCTAAATGAGAGGACACTAGTCAGGAGCTGAAATCCACATGAAGAAATAGCGAGCACCAGGAAAGGAACACATAGAAACAGCATAACTGTATTTATGGTTGTAACTTTCTTTTCACCTGTATGGGCAACAAGCAGTAACTGTAAATCTGTGTGGATGAGCAGACAATGTATGAAGATGTACTTTGCATGAAAATAAGAACAGGTCAAAAGAAATGGAGCTAAAATAAGAGCAAATACTTAGTGTGCATTTTAATAAAACTGGTATTAAGATCATTATCAATAAACCTGACCTGAGGTTTCATAGTGGATGAAGCCTCGACCTGAAATGCTAAGGTTGCCATTTGGCACCCTGGGCCTGCCTGGTCAAGGTACATACAGGAAACAACTACGAGTGGATGCTTCTCACTCTTCTCCCCACCTTTCTGTGTCTCTCTCTCTTTCCGCACTCTAAAATGAATAAAATCTTTTTTTTTTTGTATTTTTCCAAAGCTGGAAACGGGGAGGCAGTCAGACAGACTCCCGCATGCGCCCGACCGGGATCCACCCAGCATGCCCACCAGGGGGCGATGCTCTGCCCATCTTGGGGCATCGCTCTGCCGCAATCAGAGCCATTCTAGCGCCTGAGGCAGAGGCCACAGAGCAATCCTCAGCGCCCAGGCAAACTTTGCTCCAGTGGAGCCTTGGCTGCGGGAGGGGAAGAGAGAGACAGAGAGGAAGGAGAGGGGGAGGAGTAGAGAAGCAGATGGGTGCTTCTCCTGTGTGCCCTGGCCAGGAATCGAACCCGGGACTCCTGCACGCCAGGCTGATGTTCTACCACTGAGCCAACCGGCCAGGACCAATAAAATCTTTTTTAAAAAAAGACTGTTATCAACTAAAATATTAAAAAGTAATCCCCAGGGAAACAAATAAACAAAAAATATAGTCAAACAAGGGAATTAAAATAGTACACTAGGAAAGATCTACCGTATTTGACTCAAAAGAGGAAAGTAATGGAGAAACAAAGTAACAAAAAGACGTAAGACATAGAAAACAAACACCCAATAAACAATGTAAATCCTATCTTTTCAGTAATTACATTAAATGTAAATGGACTAAATATTCCAACTGAAAAGCAGAGACTGACTAAATGGATAAAAAAATATGGTCCAACTGTGGTGTACTAGCGACACACCTCAGATTGAAAAACACAGAAATTAAAAGCAAAAATCTAGGAAAAGGTCCACAATGCAAAAAGAAACCATAAGAGAACTGAAGTGGACAGACTGGGAAACAAGAAATACTGCTAGAGACAAAAACGGATTTTTCATAATAAAAGGCTTAAAACAAAAGGTAGACATAACAACTATAAATACACATAAAACTAATAACAGAGTCTCAGTGCATAAAGTAAAAACTGACAAAACTGGAAGGAAATGAAAATTCATCAGTAAGAGTTGGAGATTCGAAAACCCTACTGTCAGTAACTGATAGAATAACTAAAAACAAAACAAAACAAAAAAAAACAAAAAAAAACCCAGGAAGGATTAAGAAGACTCGACACCAGGAAGACTCAACACCATAGCGCAAGACCATCTAACACAGGGAATAGCCCACCTAACAAGTACACATTCTATTCAGGCACTCAATAAACACTGCCCAAGAGAGAAGGTGACCTGAACCGTTAAAAAACTAACAAATTTAGCCTGACCTGTGGTGGCACAGTGGATAAAGCGTCGACCTGGAAACGCTGAGGTTGCCTATCAAAACCCTGGGCTTGCTTGGTCAAGGCACATATGGGAGTTGATGCTTCCTGCTCCTCCCTCCCCCTTCTCTCCTTCTCTCTTTCTCTCTCTCTTACTCTCTCTCCTCTCTAAAAATAAAAAAATAAATAAAAAAAACCTAACAAATTTAGCTTCACCAGGTGGTAGAGCAGGAGATAGAGCATCAACCTGGGATGCTGAAGACCCAGGTTCAAAACCCCAAGGTTGTTGGCTTAAGTGTGGGCTCACCAGCTTGAGCGTGGGATCATAGATATGATACCATGGTCACTAGCTTGAGCCCAAAGGTCACTGGCATAAAGCCCAAGGTTGCTGGCTTGAAGCCCAAGGTCGCTGGCTTGAGCCACAGGTTGTGGCTTGAGCATGGGATCATGATCCCATGGCCACTGGCTTGAGCCCAAAGGTCACTGGCATAAAGCCCAAGGTTGCTGGCTTGAAGCCCAAGGTCACTGGCTTGAGCAAGGGATCACTGGCTTGGCTGAAACCCCCAGTCAAGACACATATGAGAAGCAATCAATGAACAACTAAAGTGACAAAGCTATGAATTGATGCTTCTCATCTCTCTCCCTTCTTATCTCTCTCTCAAAAAAATAATAAATACATCACACCACCTGTGAAGTGCAATAAAGCAAAGTATAATAAAACTAGGTGTGCTTGCCTATATATGAAGATCTCCTACAATCAGTAACAAAAATACAACCAAATAAGAATGGGCAAAGGATTTGAACTTCTACAAAGAAAACATCTGAATGGCTGATAAGTTCATAAGGAGATGCTCAACTTCACTAATCATAGAAACAATGACATCACAATGAGGTGCCACCACGCACTTACTGGGACGGCAGCTACAGAAACACAGACAGGTCATTAGTGCTGGCAAGGACACGGGGCAACTGTAACTCACACACCCTGGGGGGGGGGGGGGTAAAATCGTGCAGTCACCTGGAGAAACAATGACACATGGAGGTATCACGACTCAGCAATTCTGATACTAGGTACACACCCAGGAGAACTTACAGCAGAGGTCCACTCAGAAGCCTGTACTCGAAGAGACACAGCAGCATTATTCACATTATTAAGCCAACAGTGCCATCAGCCCAAACGTCCACCTGCTGACAAACAGGTGAAGACAATATGCCATGTCCACACAACGAAATACTATTTGACCATAAAAAGGGACAAGGTGCTACAAGGTGCTACATGCTACAAGGTGGATACACCTTGGAAATGTTGTGCTAAATGAAAGCAGACAGTCGAAAAGGCCACTTGTAAGATGATGGCCTTTATGGAAAGTGTCAGAATAGGCAAATCCGGAGACTGCTGGGGACTGGAGGGAGGAAAGAAAAGGAGTGACTGCTAACAGGTGTGGGGTTTCCTTTTGCAGTGATGGAAATATTCGGGACTTCAATGGTGGTGGTGGCCACACAACTCTGTGAATATAGGAAAAAATACTAAATTTACACTTTACAATGTGGATTTCACGGTATGTGAATTCCATTTCAATAAAAAATGTGCATGCTCCTGGGCTGATATAGACTCGTCAGTGTGAGGACATCTGCAGACACAAAGTTCAGAAAAGTACCAAAGATGAGCGTCACCAGAGGACCGTTTCTCATGACTGTCATTAAGAACCCCATTAAGGTTATCCCTCCAAAAATTCCAATCTTCTGATTACTAGATGTGTATTACCAGGGAAAAAAGTAGTCAATAAAAAACTGTAGGCCCTGGCCGGTCAGCTCAGCAGTCAAGTGTTGACCTGGCGTGTGGATGTCTCAGTTCGATTCCCAGTCAGGGCACATAGGAGAAGCGCCCATCTGCTTCTCCACCCCTCCCTCTCTCACTTCTCTCTCTCTCTCTCTCTCTCTCTTTCTCTCTCTCTCTCTCTTCCCCCTCCCACAGAAGGAGAGAAGTCTGAACTTGAGATCAGGGAGAAAGTCAGTGTATAGAGAAGCACAAACAAAACAAAACAGCAGATGGCCAGAGCCTGGGCACGGTCCTCAAACAGGGTCTCCACCCAGGCCTCTGCATACACCCAGGGTCACTGCTGCCTTACTTCCCCACACACAGACAATAAATGCTAACCATGTGAGGCTCCAACAGCTTCATAAAGGATACAGTGTGCCCACTGCCAGAGTGGACTCCTAAAGAGTGAGACCCAGGCATTTTCCTACAGCCGCGTTAGGAGAAGGACCAAGACCAAGAGGAGGCTGGTGGTCCACCTGTTTCTGTCACACACATCTTTGAAGCAAAGTTGAGTGATCTGAAACAACAGAAGCCAGAAACACAAAAGATGAGGGACAAGCCCATCAGTCTGATTAGTGTCTTGACCACACAGTACCAGGGACTGCTTTGCAGGATGGTCCCACAGTTCACAATAGATGGGCCCCAAAACAGAGATAGAAAACAGACAAAAAACAAGAAGCAGGGGTTACATGCTCCCTAGTGAGCTGTGCAGGAAGCCAGAAGACACCCATGTCCGAGGGGTGCCCACCCACCCTAGACTAGACTGGTTGAGTACACTCAGGACAGACCACCCCCAGTTTGCCGCTGAGATGGTTTACAAGTAGGAAGCTTGAGTCTAACTGCTTCTCTGACTTTATTTCTTGTTGCTGTTGATTTTAGAAAGAGGGAAGAAGGGAGAGAAACATTGACTTGTTGTTTCATTTACTTATTAATTTATTAGTTAATTCTTGTATGTGCCCTGACCAGGGATAGAACCCACAACCTTGGAGTATTGGGACAACACTTAACCCAACTGAGTTATCCAGCCAGGGCTGCTTCACTGACTTTTAAAGAGGTTTCTATGCCTGACCTGTGGTGGTGCAGTGGATAAAGCATCGATTTGGAATGCTGAGGTCACTGTTTCAAAACCCTGGGCTTGCCTGGTCAAGGCACATACAAGAAACAACTACTACTATGAGTTGATGCTTCCTGCTCCTCCCCTCCACCTTTCTCCTTCTCTCTAAAAAAACCAATAAATAAAATCTTTAAAAAATAAATACAGAGTTTTTACTTGATTGCTGTGCTGATACAAACCTCAATTGCCCGGCTACAACATTGGCAAGACACCACACTGCCTCCTTTTCCTCATCTGTGCAATCGAGGAATCGGGACAGGAACCCTGCCTGACTGATAGGGCTCTTGCAGACATTAAGGGGGAAACCCCACACAAATCACTTAGGAGAGTACTTGACTCTAATGCACACTGAAGGGAAAAAAAAACCCCAGCCTGACCTGTGGTGGCGCAGTGGATAAAGCGTCGACCTGGAAATGCTGAGGTCGCCGGTTCGAAACCCTGGGCTTGCCTGGTCAAGGCACATATGGGAGTTGATGCTTCCAGCTCCTCCCCCCCCTTCTCTCTCTCTGTCTCTCCCTCTCCTCTCTAAAAAAATGAATAAATAAATAAATAAATAATTTTTTAAAAAATTAAAAAAAAACAAAAAAAAAAACCCAGCGGGCATCACCATGATCATCCCACTCCCTGGTCTCAAGCACATGAATAAATGGATCCTTGCTGGGGCAAAGATGGGGCCACCAGGTCACACAGGACTCCTGTCTGGAGAAGAACTGAACTTGCCTGTCCAACGGCAGTGGACCAGGCACAGCAGCAAAGCCAGCACGGCTCCTCTAGGCTGCAGTGCATCTACCCAACAAAACCCATGGCTAAAATTTCAACATCTCCACCCCCATTTTTGTTGGCTTTTCTTTGAGGTAGGGTACCCTAAAGAGAGCTTCTGAAGTCTTCTGTGAATATTGAGGGGCCACCTGGGTTACACATTGGCCTTGTAAAACTAGTTGGCCTGCCTCCAAGTCAGTTAGTGTCTTCAATGACGGATTCCCTTTCTCTCTCTAGAAAGGTGATAGGACCCTCCTGAGGGTCCTGGCTTACAGTTGCTGTCTTGGTGTAACTAAATGGCTTACACAGACTGTTTCATTCCCTCTAGAAGGCGTATTAGGAAATGGTCCCTGTTCCAGGCTCCCTGGGAGGTGTTCGAGTCCCACATGGGATCAGTGACCAGGACAGCGGTCACTCCTATAGGGTACTAGGGTTTGTCATATGCATGCCATTCCCAAACTGAACAGCAGCCCCTGTGATCTTGTCTCGTTTTCTCTTGTTTAGGGACTAAGGACTACAGCACTGTTCCTCTGGGTCAGATCAAAGTTTAGGGTTAGCCCCTGAAACTTGACTACGCACCTATCTGGGTATTCTGAGAATTTTCCTAAGTCCTGTTGGATGTCATGTAAATCTTGCACAGAAAAGGGACATGTACTCTTACAGGAATCCCAATCGGTCCTGCTACTTCTTGTAAAGGGCAGGCTGGACAGGCCCTGCATAGGGGGGAAGGAGGACCAGAGCCACAGCTTAGGGTCATTCCTGAGAGCCACAAAGACTTATATGTGTGAAATTTCTGTCCATTTTCCCCGGGAATGGCAAAATCGGTCTATCTGCAAGATAATATAAAAATGAATGGTGCCACTGCTCTGGCGAGGTAGGTCAGCTGGTTAGTGTTTTCCTGATTCACTAAGGCTGTGGGTTTGATCCTTGATCAGGGCACATACAAGAAGCAACCAATGAATGCATAAATATGAACAAAAATCGATGCTTCTCTCCCCAACCTTTCTATCTCTCTTTCTAAAATCAATAAATAAAAAATAATGGTGTCGCCTGACCAGGTGGTGTTGCAGTGGATAAAGTGTTGCCTGGGACGCTGAGGTCCCACATTTGAAACCCTGAGATCACCGGCTTGAGCATGGGCTCACCAGCTTGTGTGGGACCACAGATATGATATCATGGTCACTGGCTTGAACAAGGGGTCACTGGCTCAGCTGGAGCCTCTGGTCAAGGCACATATGAGAAAGCAATCAATGAACAACTGAAGTGTCGCAAAGAAGAACTGATGCCTCACATCTCTCTACCTTCCTGTCTGTCTGTCCCTATCTGTCATCTTACAACAGTAATAATAATAATCACAGTGGTGCCAAATTTCTCTGTTGCCCAATTTATACTGGGGCCAGGCCGTGTTCCCAGCAGCCCTGGTCCTGTAAGAGCCCTAGTGGACAGCTGCCCCAGGAGGGAAGGGAGTGTCCATTACGCTATCCCTGAGTCCTCATCAGAGTCGGAAATAAAGAGAAGATAGTTCCAGGAGAGTGGCTGAGGGAAGTCCATCAGCCCAGTTTCAGGGACTTATGGAATATACAGAAAAGGTGTTTTAAAAGACAAGGGACCCACCTCCCACTTGACCTGTGGTGGTACAGTGGGTGAAACGTCGACCTAGAATGCTGAGGTCACTGGCCCATCGAAACCATGGGCCTGCCTGGTCAAGGCACATGCGACAAGCAGAAAGCAAGCAATGAACAACTAAAGAGAAGCAACTGTGAGTTGAAACTTCTCGCTCCCACTCCCTCCTCTCCCAATAAATAAAATCTTTAAAAAAAAGAAGACAGAGGACCTGGGAAGGATCCCAGCAGATCCCAGTAACCTTTGTGTGGGCCAGACAGAGACAGCACCCAGGCCCTGGGGGCAAATCCTGCTGGCCTTCTCCAAGATCACACACTGCTGGTAGCCCTGCGTACGGGAGGGTACAGGAGCTGTAGAACACAGCCCTATACCAGGGTCAGGGAAGTAGAAAGGGAAACAGGAGGAATCAGGGATCTAGGGAGAGACACGGTGAGAACAAGAACAGGTCTCTGATGGCTGTGAGTGTAGACAAAGAGCAGCAGCGGGCCAGAAGGGGGATCACAGGCCAGTCACACCAGTGCTTGTCACGGCCACTGGCCGAAGTCGGTCTAGCGCAGCCCTGAAGACTGGAGCGCTGGGTAGCCCCCCTTTCTGTGTGGGCCTCGGACAAGTCAGTTATTTAGTTACAGTTGAATTTGGACTCCCTATGGGGCACCTGCATGTCCTGAGGGTTACCTTCTGACACCTCCACAGAGACTGTTAGTCACCTAAAAATAACTGAGATTCAAGCTGGAGGCAGAAAGCGCCCTTTTATCTCTGGAGCCAAACAAGTTCAGGTTCTCTCATTCATGTGGTAAAAGGTTTTGTTCAGACTCTCAGAAGACAATTAACGAACTGCTAGTATTCTCCCCTGGTTGCAGGTCCCAGGAAAGGAGACTAGAGCCTAAGGAGGCAGGAGTGGGGCGTGCTGGCCAGCGTGGGCTCAGGAAGTAGGTCACAGAGCAAAGGAGGAGTGCTTAGGTGTTCAGCCTGGGCCAACGGCTGCAGCCCACCGCTCCCACCGCTCCCCCCGCCCTGCCCGCCAACTGCTCCCCTTTGCCAGTCCCACAGGGACACTCAGAACTACGGGAGGAGTGTAAGTATGCACGCCTGGAGGAGAGCACAGGCCAGCTTCAGAGGGGGACGGCCGAGAACAGCGAGGACAACCCGAGTCACAGCACCGTATGTTGGTGGTGAAAAGGCGCCCAGTGTCAGACCTCAGTTCAGCAGCTTCACTGCTCAAGCCACAGCTAAGAAAGAGCTAGAGCCATGACCCACACTCAAAGAGAAAGTTTACTCAGAAAGTCAGAGGCAGAAGAAAAGGGCTCAGGAACCAAATTAGAGGCAAAAGAAGGCCCCTGGAGCTCAGGATGAAAGAGATGCACACCTCCAGAGACACAAGAGAGGAAAAGCGCGGCCACACTCTGGACGTCAGAGAGCACAGGCACCACCCCAATTTCTCACTGTCAACAGAGCACACCGCACTGGATCACGTGCCCAACACTCCACCAGGGATCCCACAGCTCTGCACACAGCCTCTCCCCCATCCCTGTGCTAGGACACTACCTGCTTGGCCAAGCCTCGCCCCACCCCACCCCGCACCGGTGGCGCTAATTCCAGTGCTTCTCCTGTAGCCCCAACCCCCTCTCCGCCACTGTGGACCTCACATGTCCAAACACTATGCCATGCTCAAGCAACAATGGTGGAGGGAAAGACCAGAGGACACAATCATCTGAACATCTTCCTGAGCCAGACACTCACATGTGTTGTCACCACAACCTGTGAGGAGAGAGAAGACCAAGAGAAGCTGCGTCACATGCCACAGGGAAGTGGTGAGGCTGGCAGGTGAGCCCCAACTGCCAGGAAAATGGCCCATGATCTCCCCACGACATCTCATTTAAATTCTAAGACTCTCGACCACAACGTCATTAAGGCACAGACGGTCACACCTGTCATCCACCTTTCCCTTCCCACCTCATCACCAGTTACATGGGGAAAACAGCCTGTGCAGGTGGCCTGAACACATCTGCAAACTACTGAGTGACCTTCCAGCTATTCACCAATGCTAACAGGGGACATACTACGGCAGTGGTCAACAAACTCATTTGTCAACGGAGCCAAATATCAACAGTACAATGATTGAAATTTCTTTTGAGAGCCAATTTTTTTTTTTTTTGTATTTTTCTGAAGCTGGAAACGGGGAGGCAGTCAGACAGACTCCCGCATGCCCCCGACCAGGATCCACCCGGCATGCCCACCAGGGGGCGATGCTCTGCCCACCAGGGGATGATGCTCTGTTGCGACCAGAGCTACTCTAGCGCTTGAGGCAGAGGCCACAGAGCCATCCCCAGCGCCCGGGTCATCTTTGCTCCAATGGAGCCTTGGCTGCAGGATGGGAAGAGAGAGACAGAGAGGAAGGAGAGGGGGAGGGATGGAGAAGCAGATGGGTGCCTCTCCTGTGTGCCCTGGCCGGGAATCGAACCCGGGACTTCCACACACCAGGCTGACAAGAGCCAAATTTTTTAAACTTAAACTATAAGGGTAGGTACATTCCTTATCGAGGTAGCGCCTGCATGTGGTATTTTATGGAAGAGCCACACTCACGGGGCCAGAGAGCCGCATGTGGCTCACAAGCCGCAGTTTGCCAACCAGGGAACTAAAGCATCAATACAAAGCAGTCCTTTAGATCAGTGGTCCCCAACCCCTGGGCTGCGGACTGGTACCAGTCCGTGGGCCATTTGGTACCAGTCCTCAGAGAAAGAATAAATAACTTACATTATTTCCGTTTTATTTATATTTAAGTCTGAACAATGTTTTATTTTTTTTCGATGTTTTATTTTTTAAAAATGACCAGATTCCCTCTGTTACATCCATCTAAGACTCACTCTTTTTTTTTTTTTTGTATTTTTCTGAAGCTGGAAACAGGGAGAGACAGTCAGACAGACTCCCACATGCGCCCGACTGGGATCCACCCGGCACACCCACCAGGGGGCGATGCTCTGCCCCTCCGGGGCGTCACTCTGTTGTGAACAGAGCCACTCTAGCGCCTGGAGCAGAGGCCAAGGAGCCATCCCCAGCGCCCGGGCCATCTTTGCTACAATGAAGCCTCGGCTGCGGGAGAGGAAGAGAGAGAGAGGAAGGAGAGGGGGAGGGGTGGAGAAGCAGATGGGCGCTTCTCCTGTGTGCCCTGACCGGGAATTGAACCCGGGACTTCTGCACGCCAGGCCGACACTCTACCACTGAGCCAGGGCCTAAGACTCACTCTTGACGCTTGTCTTGGTCACGTGATACATCTATCTGTCCCAACCTAAAGGCTGGTCCGTGAAAATATTTTCTGACATTAAACCAGTCCATGGCCCAAAAAAGGTTGGGGACCACTGCTCTAGAGCAGGGATTGGGAACCTATGGCTCGCGAGCCAGATGTGGTTCTTTTGATGGCTGCATCTGGCTCACAGACAAATCTTTAATTAAAAAAATGTTAGGCCTGACCTGTGGTGGCGCAGTGGATAAAGCGTCGACCTGGAAATGCTGAGGTCGCAGTTCGAAACCCTGGGTTTGCCTGGTCAAGGCACATATGGGAGTTGATGCTTCCAGCTCCTCCCCACCTTCTCTCTCTGTCTCTCTCCTCTCTCTCTCCCTCTCTGTCTCTCTCTCTCCTCTCTAAAATGAATAAAAAAAAATGTTAAAAATATAAAACATTCTCATGTATTACAATCCATTCATTTCCTATCACTCATGTTCATGGTTGTGGGTGGCTGGAGCCAATCACAGCTGTCCTCCAGGACAACACCAAATTTTTATTGGATAATGCGTAACATACACGGGTCGTTGTGAGGTCAGGAAGTAAACTTCCCTCCTTTTAATCAAGTAGTCAGCTAGCTAATTGAAGAAATCCTTTTGATGAAGAAGATGGCTAAAAGAAAAAAAGATGAGGAGTATCGTACTTTTCAGTAGGAATGGACAGAGGAATTCGCCTTTGTGGAGATAGCAGGTTCTGCAGTGTGTCTAAAATGCAATGATAAAATTGCATCGATGAAACAGTCAAATATAAAGTGGCATTTCGACACATGCTATACTACACATGCATAGAAATATCCAGCGGGGGACAGCAGGAAGAAAGCATGTCAAGAGCTACTGTGCAGAGTGCAAGCTAGTCAGCAGCAACTCCGTGTTTGGACCCAACAAGGTGACTATCGGCTGGCTTTGCTGTTGCTTTAGCAATTGTGAGAAACGGAAAGCCATTCACAGATGGGGAGTATGCCAAAACATTCATGCTTGATGTTGCCAATGAACTTTTTTGATGACTTTTCGGATAAAGAGAAGATAAATGAATAAAAGACATGCCTCTGTCAGCAAGAACTGTTGACGATCGTACCATCATGATGGCAAATCAAATTGAGGCAACACAAGTGAAGGACATAAATGCAGTACCATTCTTTTCTCTCGGTTTGGATAAGTCAAAAGATGTAAGCCATTTATCTCAGTTCAGCGTGATTGCAAGGTATGCTGTCGGTGACACACTACGTGAGGAAAGTCTTGCTGTTTTGCCTATGAAAGAGACAACAAGAGGGGAGGATTTATTTAAGTCTTTCACTGAGTTCGCTAAGAAAAAAATCTACCGATGGATAAACTTATTTTGGTGTGTACTGATAGTGCTCCATGCATGGTGGGGAAAAAGAGGATTCGTAGCGCTTCTTCGTGAACATGAAAAGAGACCCATCCTAAGTTTTCACTGCATCCTACATCAGGAGGCGCTTTGTGCTCAGATATGTGGTGAGCAGCTTGGTGAGGTGATGTCGCTGGTCATTCGGGTGGTCAACTTTATTGTTGCCCGAGTTTTAAATGATTGCCAATTTAAAACACTGCTGGATGAAGTTGGGAATAATTATCCTGGTCTGCTTCTGCACAGCAAAGTGCACTGGTTGTCAAGAGGAAAGGTGCTCAACCGTTTCGCAGCTTATCTGAGCAAAATCCAGACTTTTCTTGAAATGAAAAACGTCAAGCATCCTGAGCTAGCTAACACTGAGTGGCTCCTGAAGTTCTACTATCTCGTGGATATTACTGAACATCTGAACCAGCTCAATGTGAAAATGCAAGGCGTTGGAAATACAGTCTTATCCCTTCCACAAGCAGTGTTTGCATTTGAAAACAAGCTGGAACTCTTCATCACCGACATTGAAACAGGTCATTGAAACAGGTCGTTTACTACACTTTGAAAAACTGGGAGAGTTTAAAGATGCATGCACAGCAAGTGACCCTGCTCAACATCTTGATCTCCAGCAGCTAGTGGGCTTCACATCTAATCTCCTGCAGTCATTCAAAGCGCACTTTGGAGAATTTCGTGAGCGCACTCGTCTTTTTAAGTTCATCACCCATCCACACGAGTGTCCAGTGGACAGCACCGACTTGAGTTACATCCCCGATGTCTCCGTCAGATTTTGAGCTACAAGCTGCTGACCTGAAGGCCTCAGACATGTGGGTGAATAAGTTCAAGTCACTGAATGAAGAT
The DNA here is from genome assembly GCF_036850995.1 of Saccopteryx leptura. Classification (NCBI taxonomy): domain Eukaryota; kingdom Metazoa; phylum Chordata; class Mammalia; order Chiroptera; family Emballonuridae; genus Saccopteryx; species Saccopteryx leptura. Next base: position 419,425 of record NC_089504.1, read on the forward strand.
TTGGAAAGACTCGCACGACAGCAAGCAGAGTTGGTGAGCAAACACAGTGGGGAGAAATGTAAAAACTTCAACCCGCGGACCAGTTGATTGTCAAAACTTGGAACGGGCTTCCTGTCACATACCACATACTGCAGCGTGTGAGTATTGCTGTACTGTCAGTGTTTGGCTCTACGTATGCATGTGAGCAGTCTTTCTCACATCTAAAGAACGTTAAGACAACCTATGATCATGTTTAATAGATGGAAGTCTCAACACCTGTATGAAGCTTAACCTCACGACGTATCAACCAGTCTACAAAGCTATCAGCAAAACCATGCAGCACTAGATGTCGCATTAATGGTAAGAAGTACTTTATTCATCTTTGGTTAGCAACAGCATAACAACATTATTAAAAAGAATTCAGAGACTTATTGTACTTTAAAAGTGTTGGTCTTACATAAAATACACACATTTACTTGTATTTAGTGTTAAATATATTGTATGGCTCTCACGGAATTACATTTTAAAATATGTGGCGTTCATGGCTTGCTCAGCCAAAAAGGTTCCCGACCCCTGCTCTAGAGCCTCACACATATGGTTCTCATCTATAAAGGGACACTACCGGGCAGGGGGAAGGAGGTCTCTCCAGGAGGTGACACTGGTTCAAATGCAATCCACACAGAAGAGGATGAATCCTGGTATCTATACCTCACAGCACACATAATAACTGACTGCAGAAAATGCAAACTGAACCCGAAACAGCCATAACAAAGATGAGAGTGAAAATACATGAAACAAAACAGAAACATAGAGAATACCAACAAAACTGAAAGTGAAGGCCCTGGCCAGTCAGCTCAGTCGGTTAGAGAGAGCATCGTCCTGAAACACCAAGGTTGCAGGTTCAATCCCTGGTCAGGTCCCAGTGGCAGCAACCAATGTTTGCACAATTAAGTGGAGCAACAAATGAATGCTTCCTCCCCTCCCTTCCTCTGTCTTTCTAAAATCAATCAATTAAAAAAAGCTGACTCTGAAGAGACAATAAATTGGACAAAATGTGAGCTCAACAGACCAGGAAGAAAAAAGATATTGAAAAGAAATTAAAGAAGACCTAAGTAGAGAGCAAGACATCCTGTGTTTATGGACTGAAAGACTTAGTATCACTAAGAGAATAAAACTCCTCCAAAGGGATCTACAAGATCAATGCAGTCCCTGTCAAAATCATAAGCAGCTTTTTCTACAGCTATGGACAAGCTAATCCTAAAATCTAAATGGAATTGCAAGGGACCCAGAAGAACAAAACAAAGTTGCTGGACCCATACCTCCCAACTTCAAACCTTACCACATTCTACGGTAACCAAGACAGTGTGGTCCTGGCCTACAGACAATATAAACCAGTGTGCTAGAATTCAGTCCCAAAATGAGTCCCAGCACTTATGTTCAACTTATTTACATCCAAGGTGTCAAGACAATTCAATGTGGAAAGAACAGTTTTTTCAACCAATGGTGCTAAGAAAACAACTGGATTTCCACATGCAAAAGAATAAAACTGGCCTGACCAGGCCCTGGCTGGTCAGTGGTAGAGCGTCAGCCTGGCATGTGGAAGTCCCGGGTTCGATTCCCGGCCTGGGCACACAGGAGAAGCATCCATCTGTTTCTCCACCCCTCCCCCTCTCCTTCCTCTCTGTCTCTCTCTTCCCCTCCCGCAGTCAAGGCTCCATTGGAGCAAAGTTGGCCCGGGCGCTGAGGATGACTCTATGGCCTCTGCCTCAGGCGCTAGAATGGCTCTGGTTGCAACAGAGCGACGTCCTAGATGGGCAGAGCATCGCCCCCTGGTGGACTTGCCAGGTGGATCCCAGTCGGGCGCATGCAGGAGTCTGTCTGACTGCCTCCCCGTTTCCAACTTCAGAAAAATAAAAAAAAATAAAAACAAACAAAAACTGGCCTGACCAGACAGTGGCGCAGTGGATAGAGCATTGGACTGGGACACAGTAGGACGTAGTTGGACCCAGGTTCGAAACCTCAAGGTCACTGGCTTGAGCGCAGGCTCATCCAGCTTGAGCATGGGCTCACCAGCTTGAGTGTGGGATCATAGACATGATCCCATGATCACTGGCTTGAGCCCAAAGGTCACTGGCTTGAAGCCCAAGGTCACTCACTCTGCTGTAGCCCCCCTGTCAAGGCACATATGAGAAAGCAATCAATGAACAACTAAGGAGCCACAATGAAGGATCAATGCTTCTCATCTCTTTCCTTTCCTGTCTGTCTGTCCCTATCTGTTCCTCTCTCTGTCACTCTGGCAAAAAAAAGAAAAAAGAATAAAACTGGACCCTATCTCTTTCCATATATAAAAATTATGTCAAAATGGATCCTAGACAAAAGTATAAGAGCTAAAACTACAAAACTAGAAGAAAAGCACAACTTCATGACATGAGATTTGTCAATAAGACTATTGTACCAAAAGCACAAGCAAAAAAAAGAAAAAGGTAAATAAACTGGATTTTATCAAAATAAACATTTGTACTTCAAAAAACACTATCAACAAAGAGACAAGCTACAGAATTATAGAAAATATTTGCTAATCGTGTATCTATAAGGAATTTGTATCTACAATCTCCAAGATGTAAAATACTTTTACAACTCAAAAACAAAAAGGCAATCCAATTGAAATGGATAACGGATTACTACAAATATTTCTGTAAAAAAGATATACAACTAGCCAATGAGCAAATAAAAATGCTCAACATCATTAGTCATTAGGAAGCTCCAAATCAAAGCTGCCGAGACACAACTTCATACCCACCAGCATGGTTATGATAAAAAAGGTAAGGACGAGTATTGACTATAAAGTGGAGAAACTGGAACCCTCATGCACCCCTGGTAGGAATGTAAAACTCTACAGCTGCTGTGGAGAACAGTGTGGCAGTTCCTCAAAAAAGTTACTACATGTCCAGCAATTCCACTCCTAGGTACACACATTCAAAATGCCAAGTACTTCAGTTGGTTAGAGCATTGTCCCAATACACCAAGTTTGAGGGTTCAATCCTCAGTCAGGGCACATACAGGAGTCAACCAATGAATGCATAAATAAGTGGAACAACAAATTGATGTTTCCCTCTTTCTCCTCCCCCCACTTCCTCTCTCTCTCAAATCAATCAATTTAAAAACAAATAAATGAGCCCTGGGCGGTTGGCTCAGTGGTAGAGCATCGGCCTAGCGTGCGGAGGACCAGGGTTCGATTCCCAGCCAGGGCACACAGGAGAAGCACCCATTTGCTTCTCCACCCCTCCACCGCGCCTTCCTCTCTGTCTCTCTCTTCCCCTCCTGCAGCCAAGGCTCCATTGGAGCAAAGATGGCCCGGGCGCTGGGGATGGCTCTGTGGCCTCTGCCTCAGGCGCTAGAGTGGCTCTGGTCGCAACATGGCGACGCCCAGGATGGGCAGAGCATCACCCCCTGGTGGGCAGAGCTTCGCCCCATGGTGGGCGTGCCAGGTGGATCCCAGTCGGGCGCATGCGGGAGTCTGTCTGACTGTCTCTCCCTGTTTCCAGCTTCAGAAAAATGCAAAAAAAAAAAATGAAACCTGGCCGGTAGTGGTGTAGTAGATAAGGACACTGACCTGGGACTTCAATGACCTCGAAACCCCGAGGTTGCAAGCTTTAGCACAGGGTCACTAGCTTGAGTTTGGAATCATTGACATGATCCCATGGTCACTGGCTTGAGCCCAAGGTCACTGGCTCAGCTGGAGCCCCCTCCCTCCAAGCATATATGAGAAGCAATCAATGAACAACTAAAGTGACACAACTACAAGTTGATGTTTCTTATCTCTCTCCCTTCCTCTCTCTCTCACTCTTAAAAAATAATAAATATATGAAAACACTTGTCCATGAATGTCCATAGCAGCATGATTCATAACAGCCAACAAAAGAAAACAACGGATAAATGGATAAACAAAACACAGTCTCTCCATACAATGTAATATCATTTATCCATATAAAAAATATATAACCCCACTAATAAAACACAAAAGTTCAAAGAGGTACCTCCCAAAAGTGGCTGAACAAAATAACCAAAAAAGGCGTACTAGCATATCATTAAACACACCACACATCTATCAGAACAGCTAAAAAGAAAAGGACAAACAAAACCAGATCCCGCAAGGATTTGGAGCAATGGTCGCCTCTTACCCTTGTGATGTGGCGCCTGCCACTCTGGATGCACACGCACATTCACGTGGCTCAACATGCCCACTCTCAGGTACACCCTGACGGAAATGTGGGCCTGTCTTTCAAAATGGCTTGAGCCCCAAAACTGGAAAAACTTAACTATCCACAGACAGACAGTACAGTGAAGAAGTGGTGCTATACTCAGACAACAGAACACTACACGGTAGTGAGAAGGAACTGACCAGTATGCAGCAACACTGAATCTTACCATCATGCTGATGGAAATAAGGCAGACACCAGTGTACACTGCATGTCAGCCTTTATAGCAGTTCACAATCAGCAAAACTAACCATGCCATCAGAGGCTGAGAAAGCAGTTACCCCTGGGGAAGTACAGCGGTTCTGGTAATGTCCCCTGCTTGGTCTAGGTACTAAAGACGTACAAAAACCCTGCTTGGTCTAGATACTAAAGACGTACAAAAACACACACATAACATGTGCATTCTTCAACAGTCACACAGTAAAAGAATTTCCTCCCAAATTACAATCTTTATGCTTTCGTTAAATGTTTTATTGTTACTGAGCCTTAAGAAACAGTGACAGCTACTGCAGGATCATGACAGGTGCTGGCAGACCACTGCTATCAGAGAAGGAGAACAGAAAGGCAAGGGTGCAGAGAAGGGCCAGAGGTGGGGTGCAGTTGACCATTCACTGACTCATGTAACGACTGGGATTTTATTCCACCCTCATGTTCAAGAAGCTCAGGACACAGGCAAACAGGAGGTCAGAGGAAGCCACTAGGACACCCTGAAGCCTAAATGCTAAGGGAATCTGGAATCCGATAGGGAGGAGAGGACCTGGACTCCATGATAGAAATCACCTTAACAACCAGCTTAACAAACCATTTTCCCACTAACAGGACAGAGAGCCCTCTAGGCCCATCTTAGGCTGACGCCTCCCAGAAGGCGATGGCTGTCAGGTGCTTTACCTGTAGATCCAGAATCCGTCCCTCCTCTCCCACAGGAGCTGCACTTGATGGTAACAACCCAATCTTTCCTTGTTAATAAGTGTAGAAAGACTCCCATTTTGCAATCTCTGATGAATTAATGGCTCTGAGCAATGAATATCAATGATTGTTAACATCACAGAGTGAGTTAAACAGACTTATTATGCCTGATTAAAAAAAACTCAACACCAGTTACAACCCATTCTTGCTAGAAATGTTTTAAAGACAAACCATCTGATGGAGCCTCTAGACCTGGACTGTCCAACCAAATCATCATGTAAGCCACAAGCTGAGCCACGTATATAATTTTAAGTTTCTTAGTAACCACATTTAAAAAAAAAAAAAGAATTAAAAACACAAATAACTTTTAATAATATTTAACCCAATACATCCAAAATATGATGTTTCCACAGGCCATCAGTATTTTCAAGAATTAATGTGACACATCACATTCCTTTTTTCCCATTAAGTCCTTCTTCGAACTCCTGTGTATCTGGCCTTTCATATCTCAGTTCACACCAAGCACACAGGTCTGTCCCTCGAGAGCCACAGGCTACCACACTGGAAAGCGGCACTCTAGGACTCAAGCAGCAATGACAGGAAATGTAGAGGAGAGAGGTGCATGTCAACATATTGTAAGAACGCAATCAGTGCCCTCACCAGATAGCTCGGTTGGTTAGAGCAGTGGTCGCCAACCTTTTTTGGGCCACGGACCAGTTTAATGTCAGAAAATATTTTCACGGACCAGCCTTTAGGATGGGACAGATAAATGTATCACGTGACTGAGACAAGCGTCAAGAGTGAGTCTTAGACGGATGTAGCAGAGGGAATCTGGTCATTTTTTAAAAATAAAACATCGGCCTGACCAGGAGGTGGCACAGTGGATAGAGCATCAGACTGGGATGCAGAGGACCCAGGTTCGAGACCCTGAGGTTGCCGGCTTGAGCATGGGCTCATCTGGTTTGAGCAAAAAGCTCACCAGCTTGGACCCAAGGTCACTGGCTCGAACAAGGGGTTACTCGGTCTGCTAAAGGCCCATGATCAAGGCATGTATGAGAAAGCAATCAATGAACAACTAAGGTTGCAACATGCAACAAAAAACTAATGATTGATGCTTCTCATCTCTCCGTTCCTGTCTGTCTCTGACTCTCTCTGTCTCTGTAAAAATAAATAAATAAATAAATAAATAAATAAGTAAGTAAGTAAAACATCGTTCAGACTTAAATATAAATAAAACGAAAATAATGTAAGTTATTTATTCTTTCTCTGCGGACCGGTACCAAATGGCCCACAGACCAGTACCGGTCCATGGCCCGGGGGTTGGGGACCACTGGGTTAGAGCATCGTCCCAAAGCACAGAGATTCCTGGTTCGAGCCCTGCTCTGGGCACATACAGGAACAGATCAATGTTCCTGTCTCTCTCTCTCTCCCCCCACCCGGCATCCTCTCTCTCTAAGATCAATAAGATAAACATTAAAAAAAAAAAATAACAATCAGCAAAATTAAGGTTATGGGAACCTTTGTGACAAATGAACCACAATTATCTTCAAAACTTAGCCCTGGCCGGTTGGCTCAGTGGTAGAGCGTCAGCCTGGTGTGCAGAAGTCCCAGGTTCAATTCCCGGCCAGGGCACACAGGAGAAGCGCCCATCTGCTTCTCCACCCCTCCCCCTCTCCTTCCTCTCTGTCTCTCTCTTCCCCTCCCGCAGTGAGGCTCCATTGGAGCAAAAGATGGCCCGGGCGCTGAGGATGGCTCCTTGGCCTCTGCCCCAGGCGCTAGAGTGGCTCTGGTTGTGAAGGAGCGACGCCCCAGAGGGGCAGAGCATCATCCCCTGGTGGGCAGAGCATCGCCCCCTGGTGGGCGTGCCGGGTGGATCCCAGTTGGGCGCATGCGGGAGTCTGTCTGTCTCTCCCCGTTTCCAGCTTCAGAAAAATACAAAACTTAATTGCAGGCCATGGCCAGGTAGCTCAGTGGGTTCGGGCATCGTCTTGACACACCAAGGTTGCAGGTTTGATCCCCAGTCAGGGCACATACAACAATCAGCCAATGAATGCATGAATAAGTGGAACAAGTCAGAGTTTCTATGTGTGTATGTGTGTACACACACGCACACACCTCCTTTCCTCTCTCAAAAAAAAAAAATCAATAAATTTAGAAAAATTTTTTTAAGAATCAACCAATGGCTACATGGAAGGGTGAAACAAATCAACGTCTCTTTTACTCTCTCTCTCAAATCAATCAATAATTTTTTTTTTTTCATTTTTCTGAAGCTGGAAACAGGGAGAGACAGTCAGACAGACTCCCGCATGCGCCCAACCGGGATCCACCCGGCACGCCCACCATGGGGCGACGCTCTGCCCACCAGAGGGCGATGCTCTGCCCATCCTGGGAGTCGCCATGTTGCGACCAGAGCCACTCTAGCGCCTGAGGCAGAGGCCACAGAGCCATCCCCGGCACCCGGGCCATCTTTGCCATCCAATGGAGCCTTGACTGCGGGAGGGGAAGAGAGAGACAGAGAGGAAGGCGTGGCGGAGGGGTGGAGAAGCAAATGGGCGCTTCTCCTGTGTGCCCTGGCCGGGAATTGAACCCGGGTCCTCCGCACGCTAGGCCGACGCTCTACCGCTGAGCCAACCGGCCAGGGCTCAATCAATAATTTTTTTAAAAAACTTAATTACACCTGGCCTGGGCCACTGAGGACCCAGGTTCAAAACCCTGAGGTTGCCAGCTTGAGCACAGGCTCATCTGGCTTGAGTAAGGGATCATAGATATGATCCAACAGTTACTGCCTTAAGCCCAAAGGTCGCTGGCTTGAGCAAGGGGTCACTCTATCTGCTGTAGGCCCCCGGTCAAGCACATGTGAGAAAGCAATCAATGAACAACTAAGGAGCCACAACGAAGAATTGATACTTCTCATCTCTCTTCCTTCCTATCTGTCTCTCTCTCTGACTCTGTCTCTGTCAAAAAAAAAACAAAAAAACCCTGGACTTGCCTGGTCAAGACACATAGGGTCCCTGACCAGGAGATGGCACAGTGGATAGAGCGTCGGACTGGGATGCGAAAGGATCCAGGTTCAAGACCCCGAGGTCGCCAGCTTGAACACGGGCTTATCTGGTTTGAGCAAAGCTCACCAGCTTGGACCCAAGGTCGCTGGCTCGAGCAAGGGGTCACTCAGTCTGCTCTGAAGGCCCGCAGTCAAGGCACATATGAGAAAGCAATCAATGAACAACTAAGGTGCAACAACGAAAAACTGATGATTGATGCTTCTCATCTCTCTCCGTTCCTGTCTGTCTGTCCCTATCTATCCCTCTCTGTGACTCTTTTCTGTCTCTGTAAAAAAAAAAAGATACATAGGGGAGTTGATGCTCCCCTCCCTTCTCTCTCTCTCTCCTCTCTAAAATGAATTTTTTTTTTAAAAATAGAAGCAATCAATGAACAACTAAAGTGCCACAACTACGAGTTGATGCTTTTCATCTATCTCACTCCCTTTCTGTCTGTCTGTCTGTCTCTCTCTCTCTCAAAAATAAATAAATAACTTAATTGCAAGAAAAATATAAAGACATGGAAATCACTGAGATTTAAAATCTATCAAGGGCAATGAACAAGCTATACTTTGTTCCTAATTTTAAATGAAATAAGAAATCTAAACAGTGACTGGATATTTTCTGACTGAAACAGGAACATTAACTGAAATAGTCACAGATGAAATATAGTATGTCTAAAACTGCTTCAAAGTAACTGAGGAGGAAGGGGGGACTAGCCATGAGGAAGGTACTGCTGATGCAGGGGACAGGTACAAGGACCTCATTCTCACTGCATCTGCATCTAAACAAGTCTGAAAAGTTCCATAAATACAAAACACCTACAAATGCACTGGCTTGTATGTGCTCCATAATTATGCTGCTGGTGGTCTACCAAGGGAAGTAAGTGGCTAGGAACAAAGATGTTGCACTTTATACTCTTGTATACCGTATTTCCCCAAGTATAAGACACTCCAATGTATAAGACGCACCTTAATTTGGGGGCCCAAAATTTGAAAAAAAATGTATTGCATCAAGTTTTGGGGTTTTGTATTTTTCCAAAGTGAGAAGGGGGGAGCACAGACAGACAGAGTTCCGCATGCACCTGCGCCTGACCAAGATCCACCCGGCATGCCCACCGGGGGCGATGCTCTGCCCATCTGGGGTGTTGCTCTGTTGCAACCAGAGCCACTCTAGCGCCAAGGCAGAGGCTATGGATCCATCCTCAGTGCCCGGGCCAACTTTGCTCCAATGGAGCCTCGGCTGCAGGAGGGGAAGAGAGAGACAGAGAGGAAGGAGAGGGAGAGGGTGGAGAAGCAGATGGGCATCTCTCTTGTGTTGCCCTGGCCAAGAATCGAACCCGGGACTTCCACATGCCATGCCGAGGCTCCACCGCTGAGCCAACTGGCCAGGGCCTACATCAAGTTATTGAACTCAAGTTTTATTCATCATAAAATTCATACAACTCCTCATAACTGTCAAAACTCCTATCCATTAGCTTGTCATCATCTGTGTCTGATAACAAATCACTGTCTTCATGTATCAATACACAATGAGCACAAAAACAAGTGCAGCCTGACCTGTGGGGGCGGCGCAGTGGCTAAAGAGTCAACCTGGAACTCTGAGGTAGCCAGTTTGAAACCCTGGGCTTTGCTGATCAATGCACATATGGAAGTTGATGCTTCCTGTTCCTCCCCCCCCCTCCTCTCCAAAATGAATAAAATATAAAAAAAAAAGGCACAAAAAGCAGGAAATGCAAGTAAAAAAATCTACAACCACTGTATAAGACGCACCCAGTTTTTAGATACCAACTTTTTTTTTTTTTTTCTTTCTGAAGCTGGAAACGGGGAGAGACAGTCAGATAGACTCCCGCATGTGCCCGACCGGGATCCACCCGGCACGCCCACCAGGGGCGATGCTCTGCCCACCAGGGGGCGTCGCTTGCCATGACCAGAGCCACTCTAGCGCCTGGGGCAGAGGCCAAGGAGCCATCCCCAGCGCCCAGGCCATCTTTGCTCCAATGGAGCCTTGGCTGCGGGAAGGGAAGAGAGAGACAGAGAGGAAGGAGGGGGGGCGGGGTGGAGAAGCAAATGGGCACTTCTCCTATGTGCCCTGGCCGGGAATCGAACCCGGGTCCCCCACACGCCAGGCCGACGCTGTACCGCTGAGCCAACCGGCCAGGGCTAGATACCAACTTTTTTTAAATAGTGTGTCTTATATATGGGGAAATACAGTACTTTTTGAGCTTTTAATCATGTAATTGTCTTATCTACTCAAAGAATCAAATCCAGACCTGACCTGTGGTGGCACAGTGGATGAAGCGTCAACCTGGAATGCTGAGGGCACCAGTTCAAGGCCTGGGACTTGCCTGGTCAAGGCACATATGGGAGCTGATGCTTCCTGCTCCTCTCCCCTTTTCTTTCTCTCCCTCTCTCCCCCCTCTCTAAAAATGAATAAATAAAATCTTTTTAAAAATAAGTAAATAAAATAAAAAATCAAATCCAAACACACATACCTTGACTCCATCTTCTAGCCTCTGTGCACCCCACCCTGCCACCAGGGCCAAGACTATTCCTGGCCCCACTCCCCAGCTGGTGTTCCGTCAATATGCTCTCCACACGGCAGCCAGGGTCCTCTTTCCAAAACATACTGCTCACAAAATTAGGGGATATTTCAAAGTGAATATAAAGCGATAAAAAAAAGAAGCATTTAATTGTTTTTATTAAACAAGAACATCAGAAAAGCAAATGACAAGTCAAAGAAAGTCGTCCAGTTATGCAAATGAGATAGATGCAAAAGCAACTTTTATTTCATTGGTGAAAATGCACTTAAACAAAAGGCTGAAAGTACTAGAGTATCTGTATGTTCCCTGATCCCCTAATTTTTGTAAGCAGTGTATCATTCCATGCTTAAAATCCTTCAATGACAAGGGTAACAAGTCTGCCCACTTGTTAACACAGTGACCTGGCCCTGTATGACCTGTCCCTGCCTCTCCAGCGTCACCTTATGCCACTCGCCTTTCTGACCTGCACCAAAGGATGTGGGCTCACCCAACTCATAGTCAAGGAAACTGGGACATCTATGTAATAAACACCACAGAGCTATTAAAAGCATTAAAGATGCAGATGCGATGAGAAGAGTGCAAATAGCACACACTCACTGATTACAGCCGATTTTAGTGTGAACATGCACACTCATAAGGATCAGAAAGAACATGACAGAGTTGGCTCTCGTGACTTTCTAAGTTTCATTTTTCTACATTTGTGAAAATCCTTAATCTTCTCTTTGAAATGTACACACAATTCCTTGCCACTCCAGTTCCTGCCTCTTCGCCTTCCAGATCTGGACTGACATGTCCTCCAGGCACCATCCCAGCCTGCATCAGACAGCAGGACCACAACTCCTCTTGTTTACTTTTCATTGATGCTTGGAACATTTGCTCTATCACACGCTGAAATTCTGTAAAATCGGGGACCCACTTCATAACCTTGTCTACCCTCTAACACAGTATCTCGAATAGCCCTTTATAAACAGAAGGTGCTCTCTAAGTGCTTACAGACCCCTTGGAAACAGCATTTCAAATATACTCTGATTAGAACTTACAAACCTATTGGAAGTGGGATATAAAAAGCAGTCCAAAAACTTTTTCAAAACACAACACCAACTGACAGTGATGTTACTGGGAAAGTGACCACTCACCCAGGGGAACACCCTCTCAAAGGAAATGTCACCTTCCAAGAGTTCAAAGAACCACTTCAAGTTTTTGTTTTTCAAAATCCAAAACTTTCAAAGAGATTTGCTTAACAAATGACTAAAAGAGAATTTAAAGAAAGCAGAGCAGTAAATGGGAGGACCTCTCAATTCTAGAACTGATGCTTTTTGTATCATACCTGGTGAGGCCACTGGGCTCCAATAACTATTGCCCATGGGACTTGCTATCCCCATACCAAAACAAAGGCATCCATCAAACACAACGTTGTAAGTCCAAGCTTACATATGACAACTGTAAAATGACAAATGACAAAAAACAAAGTTCCTAAAGGGAAGAGCCCAAGATATCATTCTTATGAGCTAAATGACTTTCAAAGACAAAGTCAATAAAATGTGGTCAAACACACAAAACTGTTCTGTGACATGACAGGAAGCAGAAGCAGGAAACCAGGGCTCCAGCCCCCACGCTGGCACTGACCACAGGTGGGTTCTCCAACAGTCAAGCTGTCCACAGATGTCCTGTGGGCAGGCACAGAGCTGAGGTACCGTTACTGCCCTGGCTAACCCGAGACTGCAGAGCAGTCAACAGTAAGATTCCCAGACAGACATCCCTTTCCACAGGAAGTTGAGCTTTTAGTGTGGCTGAAAATTCCCTCAAGACTCACTGTAAATGCTTCTGATTTCGAGATGGTAGAATGGACATTCCACCCCCTTCCCTGAGCAAAAATCAACCAAAAAGAGGCAGAAAGAAACTCCACCGAGGAGACATGAGAAACTCTACACAAACGTGAATAGGAAAACACAGGCTCAGGAAAACTAATCACTCCCCAGAGCCGAGGAAGGGGTTACTGCTGAGCAGCTGGTCAACTGACCCCACAGCACCATGCAAAGGCTCAGGAGTAGGGGTAACAGCTGCAGCTAAAAAGGGGTGGGGGTGTAAAAACCCACATCAGGAGCGTTGGGCTCTCAGGCCCCTGGGCCCCTCCTGCATATTCAGGCAAGCACTCCTCCTGCAGCCACAGGAGGCCGGAGGTCAGCTCTGTAAAACTCCACCGAAAACAGACCACACTTGGGGACAGGGGCACAAACAAAGATAGGAGTAAGCTACTCCACTGAACACAGGGACATTAGGTAAAGGCTACCCACTGAGCTACAGGCAGACCCCTCCTCCTGCTGCCCCTTAACCTTCCAGAACATCCACTTACACCAACAAGCAAGGCAATGAAGGGCCCTTCTCCAAGGAAGCCAAACCAACAGACAGTAACATCTAGAGGAGACCCAACAAAAACATGAGCCATCACCTTCCAAACAGCCCAAACAGCTTTCCATGTTTTATAACTTGACTCCTAAAGGTGAATGAACAGCCAAGAGGGTCACCAAACACTCTGAGGTGTCTAGCATGAAAGGAAGAGACCAAAATATACAACATCAAAGAGCATGGAGGGAAAACAGAAAAACAAACATTTTTAAAATAATTTTTTAGACAACTGTAATTTTAAAAATTTAACTGAAATTAAGATAAGCAAAATTATTATACACATAAAACAGGAACAGGAGGTATTAAAAAAGAACAGTAAAGAACACAAATATATGAACATAGAAGTTAAAAATTCAGTGAAGGAATTAGAAAGTGGTCAAAATTGCTCCCAAAATGTAGAAGGAAAAGATCAATTCATGACAAAGGGGAAACATGTTAAAAATCAGAGTACTAAAACTCCAATACTCAAATAAAGGAATTTAAAAAGGAAAACACAGAGCCTGACCAGGCAGTGGTGCAGTGGATAGAGTGTTGGACTGGGATGCAGAAGGACCCAGGTTCGAGACCCCAAGGTCGCCAGCTTGAGCATGGGCTCATCTGGTTTGAGCAAAAGCTCACCAGCTTGGACCCAAGGTCGCTGGCATGAGCATGGGGTTACTCGGCCTGCTGAAGGCCAGCAGTCAAGGCACATATGAGAAAGCAATCAATGAACAACTAAGGAGTCGCAATGCGCAACAAATGATTGATGCTTCTCATCTCTCCGTTCCTGTCTGTCTGTCCCTGTCTATCCCTCTCTCTGACTCTCTCTCTCTGTCTCTGGAAAAAAAAGAAAAAAAAGGAAAACACAGAGAAAATAGCAGACCATGAACTACCTCAAATATACCATACAGAAATTTCCTATATACAAAAGGGTATCAATCTCCAGATTTCAGGGCCATTTAATACACCATCTGATAAATGAATAAGGGCTACCACTAAGGCAAATCACGACAATTGGGAAAATCAAGGGTGCAAGGATCCTAAGCCTTAAATTAGGAGAGGGACTAACCTTTACCAAGGATTAAGAATCAAACTGTACTTCTCGACAGCAACAATGTAACATAAAAGATACTGGAGCAATAATTTCAAAATTAAAGTTACTTCCCAACCTGGACTTGTCCTTTGAGTGTGGTGTAGGACAAACTTGTTCTCAGACATGCCAAGTCCAACAAACTACTGGGAAGAGAGTGGAGCCTAAGCTCCAGCACCAGGAGCGGGTCGAGAGAGGGGAGCGTGAGGGAGGGAAAAGGCCTCTCTCTCCAGGAGGTGGGGGGACACTCCCCGGAAGACAGTGCAGCAGACAGGAGGTCAAGCACTCTGAGGAGGACAGGATGGCCCAGGAGCACCAGGGAAAGCTGGTGAGCTGGCAGGGCTGAGTGGTGAAAACTTAAAATGAGCAATGTGTTAAGAACAAGAGGTGTGAGAACGTTATTTTCAGGTTCAAAGGAAACTGGACAAGCAAAAAAATAAGGCAATTACTAAGTCCAAGGAAAAAAGAAAAGGCTGTACAAACAAGAACGATTGTAGTCTACCATCCAGCTCAGCATGACACAGTATAATGACCTGAGCAGAATGATAAATACTCTGGGTATGGATTTAAGCAAAACTGTAAGTTACCTAGGTAAGAGAGAGTATGAAAGAGCTGAAGTCATCTTCTACCATGAGTGGAAGCTAAAAGTTATCCTAGAACTAGAGAGGCCAGACAGGACACCAAGCACACGATTCACATACATGAAGCACGTGTTAGTCCGTCAGTGGCCACTGCCCTACAAGGCAGGCCAGGAAAGCGGCCGCTTTTAAGTATCTCTGGGCACCATCTGACTTTTTAAACTACGTGCATGTGCATATTACTGTTAGAAAAAATAAATAAGGTTAAAGAAAGATACACAGCAGCCACCCTGCTCGAAAGTATAGGATTGGCCTCAGACAGCCTCCCACACTGAAAGGTGAGGTTTCCCTTGATCAAAAGCCTCAAGTCAAGCATGCCACCCTGGGCTCTGGTGCTGGGTGATCCTGAACATACATGAAATACACATGACAGGAGCCCGGCTTACTAACCCACAAAAGTGGAGATGCAGTCCACCTACTCAGTGATTCTTTTTCGTGTCCAACAGTAGTGACTATCATTCCAGGTAAAGAGAAACAAAAAAGAAGGAACCTCTTCAGTGTGCAGGGGCTCTGGCACCAAGCCACCTGCATCCATCTTCTCTGTCGTTAAGTTCTGGAACCCTGGGCCTCACCGTGCCTACCTTCTTGTGTGCCAAAGGTTTATAGATACAACAGCACCCACCTCCCAAGAACTCCACCAGCCTTTCAGGAGTGACTTCTCCTTGAGCAAGCGCTCCAGCAGCCTTGGTGACAGGTGAGGCTTAGTGAACATAGGCTGTCCCTGCTCGGTCAAGCCCTCTCGCTGAGGCTGCCTGTGTGTGGAATCAGAGACGTCCAGGGCCATTTGCTCACCAAGTATTTATTAAAAGCCTACCATGTGCCAGGCACGGGACAGGGACTAGTCCTATGACTGACGGGTTCTTATGTCCTCCAAGTCTTGTTCTCCTCACCTGCTCAACAGGAGATGATAGGACAAGACTGACCTCAAGGGATTGCTCAAGTGCCCAGAACACAGCCGGCGGTCAATAAACGGTATCTTTAAAGGTTGCACAGCTTCTCTCCTGCAAGCCTGGACATGACTTCGGTAACTTAACTTACCATTTTGCTCCTTGAATGGTGTAAGGCTGGACAAATACTCCTTGCACTGAATCGAGCGACTGCCCTGCCCCTCTTGTCGGCTCCTATCAACACTCCCAACAATGCCAGGAAATACATCCATGAAGAGCATCCACTACCTGAATGAACACAGACCGCTCGGCGACCAGGTCAGCTTCCCCAGGCTTCCAGGTCCCCGCAGTGACCACTGGCCCTGGAGCGACTGCCGGGGAGAGCCGCTCGGTCACCCCGTCCCGAACCCCGTCCCCCCCACCCCCCGCGAGCCCAAGACCGCACCACTCCCGCACTTCCACGGGCACCCGGCTCGGCTCGCCCTTCCCTTCGGCGGGAAGCGGCTTGTCCACCCGAGTTTGGGTCCCGGGGCCGCTCCCCTCGAGCACGAGCCAAGGGGAGAGGCCCAGCGCATTTATAACAAAAGAAGGGGAACTTTCCGAGTGCGGAGCCCGGCGCGGCGCTTCGGCTTCGCGATCAGCCGGGTCAGGTCGCGCTCTCCGGGTCTGACAGCCGCCCGGGCTGGGCGGCATTGTCCGCGGAGGAGCGCGCGCGCGGACCGCCAACTTTTCCGCCCAGACGCGGCCGGCCCGGCCGGCAGTCCGATTCGGAACCAAGTGGAAGGTCAGCGGGGCACACAGCGCCCGGCCCGGCCGCGCCGCTAACTTGGCCGGCGCGCCCCACTTTCCTTTTTGTCCTCGCGGCTCCGCGGGCTCGGCCGGGCGGCGTGGGGGGCGCGGGCGGCGGCCGGGCCTGCTCCTCGTTCCTGCTCCTCCTCCTCCGCGCCGCCCGCCCCGCCCGCGCCAGCGCCCCGCACAAAGCGCGCCCGGCGCCGCGCGGCCCGCACGCCCGGGGCCTCGGCCCAGCCTCGGCCTGACTCGCGGCGGCGGCGGGGAGGCGCGGGCCCGTCCTCCCTCCGGCGCGGCGCCCCCACCCGGCCGCCCGCTCGGCGCTCCCCGCCGCGCGCCCCCGCTCCTCCGTCGCCCCCGCGCCGCCCGCCCGCGCCCGCCGCCCGGCCCGCCGGCTCCGCTCCTCACCTCGGCATCGGCGGCGGCCATGGCCCGGGCCCGCAGCGTGGCCCCGCCCCTCCCGCGCGCCATCGCCCCGCCCGCGCCTCGCTGCCCAGGGCGGGGCGGCCAGCTGAGCGCTGCTGCGCCTGCGCCCGCGGCTGCGCGTGCGCTCTGCGGCTCGGACAGCGGCGTCCGCGGCGCGGGCCTGCGCCTGCCGGAACCCGGGCGCGCCGCCGCCGGGTGAGTGGCGGTGCCAGGCGGGGCGGCCTTCGCGGAGACGCCGCTACGGGCGGACTCGGTCCCCGCGTTTTCACAGATATCCTCTCGCTCTAGTTAGGCATTCTGGCGGGCTGGCCGGGGGGCGGAGAAGGACCCCTGACCTATCACCCCGGACACGTCGTTCCGTCGGCCTTCGCAGAGGGCGGGCCCTGCCCTGCGTCCCAGGGCGGTTCCCCGGTTGGGGGGTGCTTCGGCTGGGATGGAGCCACGTTAGGGGCTGTGCGGGTTAGGGGAGTGTGCCCTAGCGGGGGTGGAGTCCGGACAGTGAAGGCCGCCCCGAGGCGGGTGGGGGAGACGTCCCAGTGGGGGAAACTGCCCCGACTCGGATGGTTGTCTCAGTGTTGGGGAGGTGCCGCGACTAGGGCCAGTGCCCCACCTAGGGGGTGGTCCAGCCAGGAGCATGTCGGGACTGTGCGGGAGGATGCTTTGAATGAGGAAGGTGCTCCGCTAGGATGCGCTCTGGTTGGGGACAGCGCCCCGATTGGGAAGGCTGCAGGTGGGATGTGGAACACCCCCGTGGGGACTATTGCCCCCTTTTGCGGGTACTCTGGTTAAGGCAGTTGCTAGGCTTGGGGAAGTTCCCCAGCCGGCAGCGTCCGTGATCACCCCCGAAGCTCCATGCCCAACATCTACCACGCATTGTGCACGGGGCAAGACATTTCCTGCGTACCAGCCTTCTCTGGACAGCACAGCTTAGGTCATCCGTTCCCCACATCCAGACCTGTTTCTGTCATCCACTAGGCATCGAGGGGGGGAAAAAAAGTCTGAAATTGGGGGCCTCTGGTCAGTCTTCAAAACAAGAACTGATTAGACCGAGTTTAAAGTTAATATGCTCCCCAACCCCTTGAGAGCTGTCTCATGGGAGAATGACTCCCAGGAAAATGCTAGGTCTGTCACTGATGGTGCACACAGGTGCAGGAGAGGGAAAAAGAACAGCCTTAAGTACCAAAGAAACCTTCCAAGTTTTCTTTCCAGCAGCCTAAGTCAGCTTGTGACAGGCCAAGCCTCAGACAGAAGGCTCAGAAGTAGTCATCAGTCATGGCTCCTATCACGGAACCTGACCCACCTCCACCCACATCTCCCTCTTTGGGACTGTCTTCCGCATCTTCCTTCCTGCTGTGGGCCCTCATGTCTTCCCTGAAACGCTTTTAGCTCAGGTATGTTTCACTTCTCTGCCAGCCTTGATTCTCAATCTCACCTTTTCAGGGAAGCCTTGCCTTTCCTCACTACTTAAAAATGATACTTCACCCCAGAACTTCCTTTCTGTTGCTCCATGAAGCCATGTTGTGCCTTCCCACTAGTGTAAGCCCAAAAGGTTGGGGATTTTTGCGAACTATATTTGGCATGTAGGATACAAAATGAATACTTGTTGAATGAATAAATGGATTAGGATAGGAAGAAAAATCCTTTACCAGGCAAATACCAAAATGAGTAAATGTCAGAGGTAGGCTACTTGCACCATAATTGCAAACTGTCCCTATCCTTTTATGATCACTGGTAACTTATGCCAGGTGTTCTTGGTATGTGAGGTGTAGGTCAGTCATGAGATACATTGTTCTTATCCACATTCTGTGAATGCAAACCAAAGCAAGGGAGTTGAATGCATTCAAAGCCACACAACTATCAAGAGGCAGACATGGGATTTGAACATTTGCAGACTTTCAACTGAGGCTGCAGCTTCTAGCAGATATTTTAGATAATCCTATTTGTGCTATAGATTATCCTTTGTGCTTTTCTCCAGTATTCACCTTCTCCTTGTCTCACAAATAGTTAAATTTGACCAGGTACATGGCTGCCTGCTAAAGAGCACATTTCCAACAGCCAAGGGTGGCCAGTGGCATGTGTGCAACTCATACAATCTACTTCCCAGCATGTTGCCCCAAAAGTTGGAGGTGCAGCCCCAGTAAGCTGGGTAATGGTGAAGACTGTAATAACCACCCTGTATCCAAGGTGGAAACCTGAATCAGAGAATAACACATCACCATACCCAAATTCCTCATCTCTGTGCTGTTAAATGTTCGAGAAATAAACTATCATTTGAGGAGTATTAGGGCTCAACCTTTCCCTTTATAGTCCCATGAGCTTAGGTGACTGAGATCTTAGTCAAGTCTGCAGGATGCCCCTTTGGGAAACATCTTTCCGTAAAAACCCTGACTTTTTGTTTACTCGAGTCCCTTGAGTCTTAGATGACAGTCCTCTGAAACGTAGACCTCGAAAACGGGCCTGTGATCGTCTTTGGATGGCAGGCAAGAAGCAGCATCTCAAGAGCCAGACGTGGCAGTGGTGCCAGCAGGAGCTTGAGACTTGAGGCCAAGGCTAAGGCTAAACCCTCCCCCTCCCCCTGTGGGATTTCCTCAGGCTTGGGTCTAAACTGCGCTACCTGGAACAACGGGTGCTGGATGGGCAAGCCCAAGGTGTCTGTCTATAAAAATGGAACAGGGTGATCTCCCCATCACAACTCATTTTAAATCGGGCCTAACCAGGCAGTGGCGCAGTGGATAGTGTCAGACTGGGATGTGGAGGACCCAGGTTTGAGACCCTGAGGTCGCCAGCTTGATCGTGGGCTCATCTGGTTTGAGCAAGGCTCACCAGCTTGAGCCCAAGGTCGCTGGCTTGAGCAAGGGGTCACTCGGTCTGCTGTAGCCGCCCTGGTCAAGGCACATAGAGAAATCAATCAATGAATAACTAAGGAGCCCCAAGGAAGAATTGATGTTTCTCATCTCTCTCCCTTCCTGTCTGTCTGTCCCTATCTGTCCCTCTGCTCTATCTCTGCCACACACACAAAAAAAAAATCAATCAGGACTCCAGTTACAAAACCCGGCTTCAAGGGCACATCCTTAGGCAAAGCCGGGAGTCCAAGCACCAGCTCTGTTCACGGGCTCAGGTTGCCCGACACACACAGCTCCCAGGGCTGACCTCATCTCTCTGGCCCCCAGCGCTCGCTTTTCCCCCCACCACCCCCCAAGCATCCGGCCCAAGACACCTGGAAGGAGGAGGGGCCTGGGACCGAGAGGGGTGAGCAACCAGAAGGGGCGGGCCTAGGGAGTGGGGCCCCAGATATGGAGGGGCCAAGGGGGCGCATCCAGGTGAGGAGAGGTGAGGCAGAGCGTGAAGGGCTCTACCCTGGAACGGGACAGGGAGGGAGGGGTCTAGGGGAGGGGAGGAGGGGCCCACGGACTGAGCACGCGCACATCCCACCACGGGAGGGCGCCCGAGAGGCCGGCCTGCGCCCAGCACTACAAATGAAGCTCTTTATTTACACCGCGTTGGTCCAGTCCAGCCCTGGCCTGCAAGGAGAGGCCGGCTGCAGGGGGCCACGGAGACCGCCCGAAGTAGGCAGAGGGGCCGGTACGGCACGGTGAGTCCTGAGTCCGGAAGCGAAGGCACAAGGGCCTGGGCGTCTGGTCCCACGGCAGAGGTTGGCCAGTTGGGGGAAGGCAGCACCGGGTCAGCTCCCAGGGGTCATGCCGGGGTCCGCAGGGCCGCAGCTCTGCTCATAGGACGGTGGGGCCTCTGTGGAGAAAGAGTAAGGTCTGCATGGGGCCCGTGGTGCCCACCACCCCAAGCACCAGGCCCCCACTTACCATAGGGGTGGCCCCACGAGCTATACTCGGGGGGAAGGATCAAGGTACTGGGGGTGGGTACCGGCCCTCCGGATACCTCTGCAAAGTAGGGCACGGTGGTACCTGTTGAGATGCACAAAGCAGGGGGCAGAGGGTGGGAAGCAGGGCTGCTGTCCCGAGGACAGGGTTCAGGGGCACCAGGGACAGGGCTGAAGGTGGCAGGCAGCGGCTGCTGCGAGTGACTCTTGAAGAGGGAGACAGGGTCCGCGAAGTGGGAGTGGCCAGCCACGACCTCAACCTCTGCCTCCTCCTGGGGCGGCGCAGAGGGCACCACCAAGGACAGAGCCCCAGGAGGCGACCCGGGGCCTGGCCGAGGGCTCAGCGGGGCTTGGTTCACAGCGATATTGCCGATGAAGACTGGGAGGGTCACGGAGGCTTCAGGCGCCTTCAGGGAGACCTGCAGGGGATGGGGGGTGAGAGTCCAGGCTGCTGGGCCCAATTCCCCCTGCCGCCCCCCCAACTTCAGTACCTGCAAGTAGTAGTCTACATGGATGAGGCTGCAGCCCGGGAGGGCTGACTGGGGCAGGGGAGGCACCAGGATCTGCTCTTGCCACTGCGTCTGCCTCCAGGCCTTGACACCGGCACCCTCCACCTCTGCAATGGTCCGTACATCATAGATCCAGCGCTTGGCCTTATAGGACACTTTCTGGGGAAGGGTCAGCCTGTGAGCCCAGGCATACCAGCCACCTACCCCTCCACCAGCCTATGGGGATTCTGACCTGCAGCAGACTGGCCACCACAGGACCGGTGTCCTTGCCCGACTGGTTCTCGATATCAGCCTGCAGCCTCAGCACCTGCCCCACCACATAGCCTCGGAGGTCTGTGCTGGCAGTAAGGATTACACTGCCTGTCTTCACCAGCTTGTAGGAGAATTTCTTGGTGGTGGAGGCCACATTGGGTTGCTTGTGGGGGAGGGCAGAAAGAAGGTTGTTTTGTGGGCAGGCTGGATCCCTGTGGACCCTGGACAATCTGCCATGCCCAATCAGCTCAGGACAGAGAGGTCACTGTTCTTCCAGACCCTCGCCCTCTTACCTCAGCTGGGGACAGGGCATTGGGTGAAGGTGGGGGCCACCTAGGGGCCCATCCTCACCTCGATGTCTGGGATGCTGTTCAGGTTCAGGGGGCTCAAGATGTAGAACACACAGCTGCACTGGTGATCCTTGGAAAAACGTGGCGTGTCGATGGTGGCCTGTACCTGGTGCACAATCTTTCCAAAAGGGCCCTCGAAAGATGTGGGTGCTGTAGCTGGAGAAAGAGCAGAGTAGCACCCAACTGCCCCACCACCCACCTCTCACCCACCCCCACCAACTGTCACCACTAGGCCTGGCCAGGCTGGGCCCTCACCAGGAAGCAGAAACTGGAAGGGGAAGTTGTGCTCTCCAGCGGGCAAACTCCCTGCAGAAACAGGAGGGAGAGGTGGTGGAGAGGGGACCTCAGGAGCCTGAGGTGACACCAAGCGCCCAGGACAGCAGGCACTGCACCAACCAGCTCACATTGTGTCTGGCTGCTGGGATTCCCAGCCCCTGTATCCAGCACCACAGCAGCACAAGGCCATGGCCTGTGCAAAGGATGGGGGACAAGAGCTTAGCTTGAACAACAGGGGCACAGAGCTGTTCCAGGGATTGGAGCCCACCCAAATCCAGGAGAAACTGGCCCCCTTCAGCCACCCAGCCCCTATCAGGCAATGCCCAAAGCCTGCCAGGGGAAAATATCCATCAGGCTGCACCTGGGAGAGGGTGGGCCAGTACAGGGTTCTCAGAGGCAGATGGGGAGGTGAGGTAAACAGGCAGGCTCCCAGAAAGACTCACCCTTGTCAGCGAGGGACAGAGCACTGTTGAAGTAGCCCTCCTCCGCCACCCATGCTGTATCATTGGCCTTGCTGGAGACCCTGCAGGAACCCGTGCAGCTCACTCGGATGGCTACAAGAAGAGGGGATGCTGTGAGCCTCAGCCAGCCACTGCCCTAGGCCCCTCCCTACCCCCAGCAAAGGGATTCAAGCAGGGCCAGCAGCACCCAGGGGCCAGGCAGCCTCAACCAGCTGGGCCCCGAGAAGGCCAGCAAATGGTTTGCTGCCTTTTAGAGGACACCTGTCCATCCCCCATCCTGGGGTATTTACAGGGAGCCAGGGTTGTGAGGCATGGAGTGGCACCTGTTCTGCAGCCCAGGAGGGCCCCTGGGCAACCCCAACTTGGTAACCTTGGCTCCAGCCACCATTAAGCCCACCAGATCTGTGAAAACCCAGCTTCCTATAGGAGAGAGTTGGGACACTGATTGCGAACAGAGGCCTATGGGGCTGTTGACCTCTGACCCGTCCTCCATGCTACCTCACAGGCAAATCATTTAGGCTGGGAGGCACCCCTTCACGCTCCAGGAAGCTAACTGCTAGCCCTCACACTGCAGGAATGTGGTCAGACCCGCCTGAGCAGAAAAGGTACCGGATTCTGACACACTGGAGGGTAGGGTCACCCTTGACTTCCTGGGCCAAAACTGCCCTGGAGAGTTGATTTTCTTCATCCAGAGGCTTGGTCCTCTCCCCCACTCCTCAGTGGAAGCGCCCAGACCAGGAACCATTTGCAGCAGAGGGTGCTGCCACTGTTCTGCAGTCAGGAACTCGAACATCTCAGACCAATACATATGCTCAGAGTCCAATATGGTCAGAAGGCCATGGCTGGCCAACCATACGCAGTAAGGCTGGTCACCACAGCTGGAGAACCAAGCAGGGAGAGGGGCAGGTGCTCGGTGACAGGTAGCCTGCAGCTGCAGGGCTGAGTCAAGGCCAAAGACTTCACCATCCCTGCCCAGTCCCACTTCCTTCCCTGACTTGGTCAGGTGAGGAGACAGTGACTCAGAATCTGATACCTACTTGAAAGAACCACCAGACAGGAAGAACCTTGTGTCTCAAATGTCCAGGGCCAGGGGTCAGCCACACCAGCCGTGTGCACAGTCTCCCCAGGCTGGCCCCACCTTGCTGACATAGGCTTCCTTTTGGTCACCCACAGCGCACACAGCTTCCCTCATGACCCTGGCTTGTCCTCTGCCCCCCTGGCACCATCAGTGACCAACCCTCAGCCTCAGGCCAGTCTCACCTCTGGAGCCTCAGCCCTGCTTTCTAATCCACACTCTGTCTGCAGGCCCCTTCCTAGGTCCAGACCTGGAAGTGTTCCCACCCTGAAATCTGGGACAGCAGGGCTCCTACAGACCAACGCAGGCCAAGAGCGAGCAGGCCGGGGAATGAAAAAGCAGAGAAGGGGGAAGGGGGAAGGGTGACTGTGACCTAAGGAGAAGAAACCCTGGTGGGTCCAGATACCACATCGCTTTAATGCTCCCTGTGGAGAAGGTGAGTCCCCCCCCACTTTGAATCTGGCTGCTCTGGGAATGCTGGGACCAACAGAGTATGCCAGAGGGGTGCAGTGGTCTCCAGACTGGCCCTGTGCCAGCTGAGCACTGCCAAGTCACCCTAATGGATGGCACATGGAGTGAAGAATTGCCCTGCTCACCTCTGTCCAAATTCCTACCCACAACGCCATGAGATAATAAAATGATTGTTTAAACTACTTAGTTTAGGGATGATTTGGTTACTTAGGGGTTTACATAGTAGCAGATAACAGGAACAGATGTCTACCTCAGTAGAAGTCAGGTAAATTCAAAGGACTTACCATTGTAACCCATCAGGTTGGCAAATATTAAATATGTTGATGTGTTGAGAGGAGGTGGGAAATGGACAATCCCTTAAAATGACCAAAAGTAGGCTGCCACAGGGCCTGCAGAAGGGCCAGACAAGACGGGCACATACTAGGAGACCCAGTAGTTCATAGAATCTCACACTATTTACCCAGGAGCCTTGAACACCACTGCTCTTAACAGCAAACAATCAAAGCATAGTCCTCGTGTCTAAGAGTACAGTGGCTGAAAGACTTGCTCACCTAGCCTGGACCCAGCCCCCAGAATTCAGGTGAACAAGTTGTGGGGACACCTGACCCCAGAGAAACAAACAGTATTGAACCAACCCTTGGGTTATTCCAGAGGGGCCCAAGCTCTGCGACCTTCCCAGTGCCCATGCAAAGAGCCTTTCGGGGACCCTGACTGAGCAGCCTCCAGTCACTGTCCTGAAGTCAAACCACCCTGTTCCTGTCCACCCTCTTCTCTATAGGAGAACAATGGAGGCGCAGAGGATGGACATGCACTGAACTGACAGGCATCCATATCTGGAAGTTTGGGGCTACTCCTGTTCTCTAAGGAAAACCATGTGGGTTGTGTTCCAAAGTGACTTCTGGAACTTTCCTCTCAAGCCAACATTTGAACCTATCCAGTAGCCCTCCTCCCTTTCACATCTGCCGTCTGACCCTGAAGACTTCTATTCACTCCTCACATTCCCAAAGTCTGTCCCACCCCCTGCCATTTCTCACAAACCTGGAGCAGCCCAGCCTTTGCCATGTCCTCTCACCAAAGCTCTAGCCCACAAGCCACTTCTCTGTCCTGGTTCTAAATCTGTCACATGAGAATAACACACCAGAACTGCTATAAGGATTCAAGGAGTTGAACCATAGAAAGTGGGAAGGATGGTGTCCGGCCCATAAGGAGAGCAGTGACCTGGTGGAGCTGGGGGCTGGCTGCTGCCCCTTACTTATGTCCCACTGGAGGATGGAGGGCCTCCCCATTGCATTGCTGATGGGTAGCAGAAGCTTGACTGTGATAAGGTGCCAAAGAATTGCAAAAATTAATATTAGTATTTTAAGAGGAAGAGTCAGGCCCCCTTATCCCTCCTTTCTGAAAAGAAAAACCCAGAGAAAGAGATTAACGAGGCAAAAGTTAGTAACTAATCATAGTTTAACTATAGTTCTCTGGAAGGACTGAGGCCACTACTTGCTAGACAATAAAGAACTTCCTCTTCCCCTTCAATAAGATCCCTTAGGAGACAATGTTTACATATCTTACACTGATTTTAACTCTTCCTCCCCTTCTGGAGTCCTGAGAGTGACATATACCTCTAGACAAAGGGATCACGAGACCACTCCCCCTTGCTTAAAATACCTGCATTCTGTAACTTTTTATATGCTTTCTAATAATCATCCCTCCTGAAATCCTTTATATGTATAAAAACTTATAACTAAACAAACGGGGACTACCTTATTAGGTTTCCAAGGGTATTTTCATTTGGCTTCTCTCCTTATCCTAAGCTAACCATTTCGCTGACAGGGATGGGGGGTAGACACTACTAGATTTGGGGATGTCTTTGATATGTAAAAGATATTTATCGCTACTGTGTTGATATGTAAAGCTACATTTTTCGCTATTGTGTTACCTTGTAAGTTTTAATATGGCCTGACCAGGCGGTTGCGCAGTGGATAGAGCGTTGGACTGGGACACGGAGGACCCAGGTTCGAGACCCCGAGGTCACCAGCTTGAGCATGGGCTCATCTGGCTTGAGCAAAAAGCTCACCAGCTTAGACCCAAGGTTGCTGGCTTGAGCAAGGTGTTACTCGGTCTGCTGAAGGCCCACGGTCAAGGCACATATGAGAAAGCAATCAATGAACAACTAAGGTGTCGCAATGAAAAACTGATGATTGATGCTTCTCATCTCTCTCTGTTCCTGTCTGTCTATCCCTCTCTCTGACTCTCTGTCTCTGTAAAAAAAAAAAAAAAAGTTTTAGTGTTTACAGCTCTTTTTGAATTTGTCTAGTAGGTCTTCCGGTGTTTGCCGGAAGGCCCCCCACCCCCAAAAAAAAAGGGAAAAAAAAAGTTTTAATATGTAGGAATATTTTTTCTTTCAATAGGTCCTATAGATCAGTGGTCCCCAACATTTTTTGGGCCACAGACCAGTTTAATGTTAGAAAATATTTTCATGGACCGGCCTTTAGGGTGGGACGGATAAATGTATCACATGACTGAGACAAGCGTCAAGAGCTAGTCTTAGATGGATGTAACAGAGGGAATCTGGTCATTTTTTAAAAATAAAACATCGTTCAGACTTAAATATAAATAAAACGGAAATAACGTAAGCTATTTATTCTTTCTCTGTGGACCGGTACCAAATGGTCCACGGCCCGGTACCGGCCCACGGCCCGGGGGTTGGGGACCACTACTATAGATGAATGTTGCAAACTTGTTAGTAATCAACTATTGTGTCATGCTCCCCCAACCTGTAGGTGTTGTAAAGTACCATACCTTTCTTCCGCAGGTTTACATAGAGACACCAAGTCCAAATGAATTTTTGAGGAGTTTTATTGATTGACACGGGGTATAGCTGACCCAAATCATGCAGTCTCAAATATAATTCTGAGGCTGGTTATATACCCTTGACCACATACAGGTTCGGTTGGGGGGAGCATGACCCAATCATTAACAAGCTTGTAACATTTGTCCAGAGGATCTATAAAAACATTAAAACTTTCAAGGTAACACAATAGTGATATCGTTTTACATATTAAAGACATTCACAAATCTTTTAGTGTCTATCTCCCCTCCTTTGCCTAGACTAGAAGTACACGTTACTCTCAGGATTCCAGGAAGGGAATTAGAGTTAAAATCAGTGTAGGGTGGTATGTAAATTTTGTCTCTTATTGAAGGGAAAGGGAGTTCTTCAGATAACCTTTATCCTTTCAGAGAACTACTGTATAGTTAAACTAAATGACCCAGTCATCCTTGTAAGTCAGAAAACTCCCATATCCTTCTCTCCCTCCATTCTCTAAAGAAAGGACGGGGCAAGAGCCTGACTTTTTCTCCTAAACTACTAATATTAATTTTTGCAATTCTTTGGTACCTTACCACATATACTTTATAACATGACAACTATCCTATCTTTTGAATGAAAGAAAAAAAAAAGAACCATGACCATTCCTTTCCCGCACCCATGGCAGGGGCTGAAAAAATCCCCAGAGAGACAGCAGCACCCACCTTGCCTCGGCTCCCCAGGACAACCTGAAACAAACCTTTTTGGCCTGAAGTCAGTGGTCTCCCTACACCCTGACCCGCTCCCCAACCTGTTCCTCCCCTACTCAGGGGCTAGCACTTTTACATTTGGAACCATCAGCGGGAACTCCTCGATCTTCTGTGGCCCAGCTGTTCCATCACCCACATCCCACCTACCACATGTAGGCCAGGGGGCTCTGCCCAGCCCAACCCAGTCACGCACAGCTTGGGCCATCCCATCACTGCAGTCAGCAACAGCCTACTTGCACTGGGCTACAACTACAGGAGGACAACAGGGTAGGTAAGCCAAGCGATGAGCTCGGTTCGGGGTCTCTGTGGTGTCTGCTTGTTCCCTGGCCACAAGCCTGCTCCTCCTTTCTGTGGCCCTGCGTGGCACTCTCCTCTAGCCCCTTCTCACTTACCTCCTGCATGTGCCCCAGAGAAGAACTGCCCTGTCCCTGCTGTGCACCCTGACACACCTACTCCCACCTGAAACCCAAACTTCAAACTCCACCTGGGGAGACAGGAAAGGAGGTGACTGCGTCATGGGGAGGAGGCTCCACAGAGCCAAATACCTAAGGAGAGACACCTACCCGCCCCCCCCCCCCGCTTCTTTTTAGACCCCTGTACTGTAGCTTCACTGTGGTGTGGTGGGGCAGGCTACGCCTGTCCAGTATGAATACAGTGGCTGCCCAGAGAGGACAGTAGTAGCTCAGTCCTCAGCGGGCACTAGAAGTGCCGAACTCTCAACCACGCAGGGTCTGGAGGGTCAATGTCCAGGGAAGCCCGGCAGCTGTGGTTTTGGCACAGCACCCCAAGATGGAAGAGCACCTCGGCAGGGACCCCCCCACACACAACCTTGCACTCAGGGCCAGGAATCCCTGCACTGTGCCTCTGCCACTCCCCCCTACCCTGAGGGTGGAACCCTGAGGTCCCATGCAGTTCCCTGTCTACACCTGGGACAGCAGATGAGGCTAGCACCTGTGGAAGCCCTACCAAGGGCCGCTGCAGCAACCCGATCCCCAGTCCCGAAGTCCCAGATGTCTGCACCAGCAGAGGGACCAGCCAGGAAGGCTCAGGTTCATTCCCCAGATGCTGGCTGGGCCGGAAGCCTGGGGCACGCAGGGATGAGCAAGACACCCGCAGCTCACAAGGACATGCTTAGACTGGATGTTAGGGGGTAGCCGGGTGCCCCGCGGGCCCTGCTGGGGACTCGCACATTCGGCAGGACTGTCTGTGAAGAGGGAAGGCCTGCACCAGAAGCCTGGGTATATGGGAGAGAAAGCCCAGCCTCCCGGGCCCAGCAGGTGCGGGGCGCAGAGCACCCTAGAGACCTGACAGAGAAGGACGGAGACGTACATGTGTCCAGGGCAGAGTGAGCTTCAGAGAGGTGGAAAGGCTCGAAGCCTTCGCCCCCGAAGAGCAGGGGACAGGAAGGGTAGAAGCGGAAGACTGGGCCACCCAGGCCTCCTTGTTCCGCCTCGATCGATGCCGGCCTCCGACCCCAGAGGGTCTGCACCGCCCCGCCAGTCCCACCCAACCCTCCTCACAGCCCGGGGACCCGAGTAGAGGCAACACAACCCCCGGATCGGCGGCACAGGCGAGGGGGGTGTTCCAGGCTCTGCGCCACCAGCAGCCGCTTCCGGGAACCCCAGCTCTGCCCCAGGTGCGAGCACAGCCACCTGAACCCCGCCCGGCCCGGCCCTCCCCGAGGCGACCCCGTGCCCACCTCGAAAGGGCAACGGTGCCCCCAGGCACACGCGCACAGACCCCGCCAGCGGCTCCCCCGGGCTGTAGACGACGCGGCCGTGGCTCAGGCGGATCTCGAAGAGCTGCACCCGCCCCATGCCGCCCGCGGGCCTGGCGGTACCGGCGCTCACTGCCGCCCCCACTCGCCTGCTGGCCCGCTGCGCTCTGAGCACCGCCCGGGTCCAGCCCACCTTTGACACCGCCCATAATTGACCCCACCCACAAGTCCGCCCCCTAAACTGCCACGCCCCTCAGTCACGCCCCAATCCAGCCACGCCCCATTCTCGACCCGACCCGCCCTCTAGGCCACGCCCCACGACAAACAGGCCCCTCCCCTATCCAGGCCACGCCCCATATCCCACGCCACCGTCGGGCCCGCGTCCAACTGGGCCACGCCCCTCGCCCGCTAGGTTCCTTCTTGGCCGGGTCCTTCAGTCTCTCGCAGGTCCCCAAGCCCCCCGGTCGGTCTGCAGCCCCGACCCCCGTCCGCAGGTGGAGCTCTGGCGCGGGGCGCGGGAACCCAGAGCACGGGCGCCCCCTACTGCCCCGGGAGAGCAACGCGCGCACCTGTCCAGGGGGCGGGACCAGGGCCGGGGCAGGGGGCGGCGCCCGGTCGAGGCGGGCACGTGGGCCCGGGTGCCCTCGCTGCGCCCCGCGCATCCCTCCAAGGAAGGACGTCAGTGTTCGGGCCGGCGAGTGCACGCGGGAGACCGTGCTAGTCCTGGCTGGAGCAGGCTGTGCTGGCCCAGAGCAGCGGCCGTGGACGCCGACTGCTAGTAAAATACGGGGTCCCTGAAGCTGGGCGTTGAGGTGCCTAGGAAGTGTTTGACCAGAACAGCTGCGTTCATGGGGTGGTATTTTCTAATGGAGAAAACTGATGGGGGCCTAAATAGAAGTTTTATGGGGAGGTGCAGGGGAAGTTCATGACCCAGACTCTGAGATGGTCATTAGACACTTCTGTGCTTGAGCTTGAGGGAGACGAAGGACTAATTAAACACGTGTAGATGGGAACTCAAGTCAGGGTGCTGAGGACATCAGAGTTTGGGGTGAAAGCCACAGAAACCTAATCGAGCCCTCCAGCAAACTAGAGAGACCTTACAGGCTGGAGGGGTCGGGGTCGTGCTGGGCCAGATGAGCAATGGGAGGAGCCAGGGAGCCCAGGCCAGAGGGGTGTAGGCAGCCAGCTCCAGGCCCCACCTGGCTTATGCAGATTTCCTGATGTACCCCAGAGGGAGAGCTTCACTGGCCACGCTGTCAAGACTGTTCAAATGGGGGAATTCCTGAACAAGGAGTTCAGGGTGCAGAGAGGAGGGAGGAGGGTTGTGGGCAGCCCAAAATGCCAAATGTCCACAACAGAAACGAAGAGGGAAATGTTTCAGGAAGGAGGGAGCGGTGTGTGTTGGCTGCTGCTGAGATGGAATAGATGAGGATGGAAAAATGGGTGGCCTTTATCCCGGGTAATCCTGCATCTCCCACAATCAGACCCCCATACAGCCCTGCACAGCCTTTATTCTGACCCCATCACCCACGCTGCCCTGTCTGGAAACTGCTGCTGTGCCCTCACATCGACCTCAGCACCAGTGCCCTGGCCGCCTTTCTCTCAACATTTCTTTCCTCTTGCTCTTCTGGCACCCCAGCTTTCCTGGGGCTTCTCCACTATCGATGTTTAATTTCACACAACTGTGCCTCTGGACCTGCAGGTAGTCTGGCTGCCCTGCTGACCCCTATGACCACTTCCAGACCATTTCTCCATCACCCAACAGCTCCCAGGTTTAACTCTCATTTTCTCAGAATAAGAATCCACTACCCTCCACTGTTGCTCTCCTCTTCAAAGTCAGGCCAGCCCCCCACCATTTCCTGGTGATTTCAGCTCTTGTTTCCCCATCATCACTCTAGTACAAGTTTTCAAGAATTCTTAGTGACTTCAGAATCCACAGGCCCTGGCCGGTTGGCTCAGTGGTAGAGTGTCGGCCTGGCGTGCAGGAGTCCCGGGTTCGATTCCCAGCCAGGGCACACAGGAGAAGCGCCCATCTGCTTCTCCACCCCCTCCCCCTCTCCTTCCTCTGTCTCTCTCTTCCCCTCCCTCAGCCAAGGCTCCATTGGAGCAAAGTTAGCCCGGGCACTGAGGATGGCTCCATGGCCTCTGCCTCAGGCACTAGAATGACTCCAGCTTCAACAGAGCAACACCCCAGATGGGCAGAGCATCGCCCCCTGGTGGGCGTGCCAGGTGGATCCCGGTCAGGCACATGCAGGAGTCTGTCTGACTGCCTCCCCGTTTTCAACTTCAGAAAAATACAAAAACAAACAAACAAACAAAAAACCCAAAACAGAATCCACATACGTGATCCTTCCAACCTCCTGCCCTCTGTATTTCTTAAAATGTATCCAGAATCTATTTTAATCGGGTGAGGTGACCGACACAGAGACAACTACTTAAAGGAAAAGCTTAGTATTTACCCAAGGGGAAGGAACAGCCACACCACAGGGCCACATTGGGGCAGTGCCAGGGTTGGGATGCCCCAAGTCCTTCTTGTGTTTTCTGTGGGAAAGAACAGGTGAGGCAGCGAATGCAAGTGTGAGTGTGCTTCGGATTGAATAGTGTGAATAATCTTAGTGGGCTCTGGCTTAGAGGGGTGGTCTCCAGATGTCCAGTACTGTGGTAAGATGCCAAAGAACTGTAAAACTTGGTATTGGAAACATTTTAAAGAGGAAAAGTCAGGCTTCTTGCCCCCTTCATTCTTTTTTTTTAAATTTTATTTATTCATTTTAGAAAGGAGGGGGGGAGAGAGAGAGGAGGGGGGAGAGAGAGAGGAGGCATCAACTCCCATATGTGCCTTGACCAGGCAAGCCCAGGGTTTCGAACCAGCGACCTCAGCATTTCCAGGTCGATGCTTTATCCACTGCGCCACCACAGGTCGCCCCCTTCATTCTTTGGAAAATGGAGGGAAAAGAATGCAGAAGCTTTCTGGCTTACAAGGACAATTGGGTCATTTAGTTAAACTATAGTTCTCTGAAAGAATAAAGATTATCTGAAGAACTTCCTTTCCCTTTCAATTGGAGACAATATTTGCAATAACTGATTTTAACTTTTCCTCCCTTCCTGGAGTCCTGAGAGTAACATATACCTCTAGACAAAGGGATGGGAGGTAGACACTAAAAGATTTATGAATGTCTTTAATATGTAAAATGACATTTACCACTACTGTATTGATATGTAAATGACATCACTATTGTGTTACCTTGTAAGTTTTAATATGTAGGAATGTTTTTTATAGATTGTTGGTCAAATAAGTTTATAAATATGATGATATATGTTTGCTCACTTATAGTTTGTATTGAGTGTGGGGGACAGGCTGTAAGCAGGCAGGATTCTTATAGCCTAAGGCTTAGTTTTTTGGGGGTTTTTTTTTTGTTTTTTTTTACAGAGACAGAGAATCAGAAAGAGGGATAGACAGGGACAGACAGACAGGAATGGAGAAATGAGAAGCATCAATCATTAGTTTTTCATTGCACATTGCTACACCTTAGTTGTTCATTGATTGCTTTCTCATATGTGCCTTGACCGCGGGCCTTCAGCAGATGGAGTAACCCCTTGCTCGAGCCAGCAACCTTGGGCCCAAGCTGGTGATCTTTTGCTTAAACCAGATGAGCCCGCACTCAAGCTGGCGACCTCAGGGGTCTCGAACCTGGGTCCTGGGCATCCCAGTCCGACGCTCTATCCACTGTGCCACCGCCTGGTCAGGCAAGGCTTAGTTTTATTTATATATATATATATATATATATATATATATATATATATATATATATATTCATTTTAGAGAGGGGGAGAGAGAGAGAGAGAGAGAGAGAGACCGGGGGGGGGGGGGAGGATCTGGAAGCATCAACTCCCATATGTGCCTTGACCAGGCAAGCCCAGGGTTTCGAACCGGCGACCTCAGCATTTCCAGGTCGACGCTTTATCCACTGCACCACCACAGGTCAGGCAAGGCTTAATTTTAAGACTAAGTTTTTCCCCACACCCTTGACTGATTGCAAGATGTGGGGTGGTATACACTCATGAGGAATCCCATTATGCCTCAGATAAGTGGCTTCGTATCAAAGACTTCCTTATTTGTATATTAGATTAAAGGTTTTGATTTCCACACTATAAAATGGGGGCAGACTGGGAGCTTGCTCTCCCGGTTCCTGAGGTTAGCATTTGAGGGAGCAGAGAAAGTGGAGGAGAGGAGAGGCAGCCAAGATGGTGGAGTGCTGAAGGAGAAGTCAGCTTGTGAAGAGTTTGTGCAGAGAGAAGGAGATGGGGAACAGAGGTGAATAAGGCTGGTGAGGTAGAAACCTTTGCTCATAGGAAAACTTGGATAAGTCAGTGAGTGGCTTTGGGAGCCCTGAATGGAAAGGGAAGTGTTTTCCCACTGTGTGTCTTTCTTGCCTGCTGGGTGCAAGCTAGGATTAAAGGTAATGACCCACCAGTTCTTTGCTCCGTTGTTTCATTACCATCTGTCCTCATTACCATCTGTCTGAATCCTATGCAAACTTACATAGGCCAGGTGGCTGTGATGATGGCCATGGCTACTGGCTTTACATAGATTCTATGGACAAATAATGATTGATTATTGTGTCATGCTCCCCCTCCTTTCCCCCCAACCTATATGTGATCAAGTCTATATAACTAGCTTCAGGGCTATTTTGGACACACACGATTTGGGTTAGCTATACCCCGTGTAAAGTCATATGCAGCCGGCTTATTGATAAATCTCCTAAAAATTCTTCTATATCCTGCTTGGTGTCTCTACATAACCTGCGGAATTAAGGTATGCTACTTTATCACAGTACCTGACTCTGGGGTGATTTAGGCAAAGAAATACTGGCTTGGTGTGTTAGATGAAGGAGGTTGGGGGTGTGGACTCTGGATTGCTTGGTTTGTATGTGAAAGGTGTGCTCTCAGGAAGTTGTTTGCTGTCTGTCTCTAGGAATTAGCCATGGGAGGGGCAGTCTCTCCTCAGCCAGCCAGGCCCCCCAGATGTCAAAGCATAATAAATAAGAAAATAAACACAAAGAAAACTAGATAGAAGGTGACAGAGGACAATCTGACTTTGGGTGATGGGTATGCAACATAAGTGAACGACAAGATAACCTGGAGTTGTTATCTTTGAATATATGTATGCTGATTTATTGATGTCGCTCCATTAAAAATAAAATTATTTAAAAAAAAAAAACCTAAAATAAAAAAGAAAATAAAAACACTACCAATACAGCTCTGGTTCCCATGAATCCTCCAAAAACTCCAGCCAACTTCAGCAGCTCCCTCCAATGGCTTTGTTAGTTCCTCTGCAGAGCTGTCTCAACCCCTTCTCCTATCCCTTCACCTTTGCCCTGTTTCTCCCATCCAAGTGTGTGTGTGTGTGGGGGGGGGGGTTCTAGCCCCTCCCATGGAACCTGGGCTGGCCCTGGGACGAAAGATGCCACGCCAGTTGCAGGATCTCAGAAAGCCCAGCAGCTTCTCATTCCGTCCTTTTGGTGTCCAAGCAGTGGGGTAAAAATGACTGGTTACCCTGCTGGAGAAACCTCAGAAAGAGAAAGAGAGAGATTACCCAGACATGTGAGTGACCCTGGCTCACACTTCCCACCTCAATCACACCCAGGGACCATGGCTGTGGAGCGGTCCTGGCTTGATTGGCTAGCTATTAAGGCAGGCCTGCTGTCTGCTCTGAAAAGCCATCTCTGTGCTGTGGCTGTGTCCGCCTTATCACTTGCCAGGGCCCCCTCCACCTTGGGCCTCCTCTGCCGCCGTGGACTGGGGCAGTTATTTCATCGGAGTCGAGCTCTCGCTTTTTACAAAATCCGCGACAGCAGATCACCAGCGTGCTCTACCATGTCAGACGCAGCCTTGGACACCAGCTCCGAGATCACCACCAAGGACTCACAGGAGAAGAAGGAAGTTGTGGAGGAGGCAGAGAAGGGAAGACAGGCATCTGCTAATGGAAATACTAATGAGGAAAATGGAGAGCAGGGGGCTGACACTGAGGTAGATGGAGAAGTGGAAGGAGGGGAGGAGGAGAGAGAAAGTGGTGGTGAGAGAGAGGATGGAGATGGAGCAGCTTACCGAAATGGTCAGCTGAAGATGATGAGGCTGACAGTGTTGATACCAAGAAGCAAAAGACAGATGAGGATGACTATACAACAAAAAAGGAAAAGTTAAACTTAAAAAAAAAAAGAGTACTGGTCAGATAACTCGGTCGGTTGGAGTGTCACCCCAAAGCACAGAGGTTGCTGGTTTGATCCCTGGTCAGGGCACATACAGGAGCAGCTCTAGGTTCCTGTCTCTGTCTCTATCTCTCTCTGTCTTTTTCTGCCTCTCTCTCTCTCTCTCTAAAAAAATAAAAAATAAAAAAAATAAAAAATAAATAAAAAAAAACCACCATGACCTATTCACCCTCCACTTCCTGTCTCAGAATCTAAAACATGGCCTGACCTGTGGTGGTGCAGTGGATAACGCATTGACCTGGAAATGCTGAGGTCGCTGGTTCAAAACCCTGGGCTTGCCTGGTCAAGGCACATATGGGAGTTGATGCTTCCAGCTCCTCCCCCTTCTCTCTCTCTGTCTCTCTCTCTCTCCCTCTCTCTAAAAATGAATAAAGAAAAAAAGAAAAAAAAAGATTTAAAAAAAAAAAAAAAAAAGAATCTAAAACATGGTCAACTTCAGGTAGAGAGTCCCATCTGTCCACTGTGGGCAGCACCACCAGCATGTGACACACACTTTCCACCACCCAACCAAAACCACAACGTGAATTTGCAACATGGGAGGGAAAAGAAACAGAACTTCCAATGCCCCCCCCTTTTTTAAGATTTTGTTTATTGATTTTAGAGAGGGGAAAGAGAGAGAGAAAGGCAGGGGGAGGAACAGGAAGCATCCATTTGTAGTTGCTTCTCGTGTGTGCCCTGACTAGGCAAGCCTGGGGTTTCCAACCAGTGACCTCAGTGTTCCAGCTCAACACTTTACCCACTGCACCACTACAGTTCAAGCTCTTCTCTCTTTTTCTTCTTCCTTCCTTCCTTTCTTTCTTTTTTAGAGAGAGAGAGCAGAATGGAAAGAAATGAGAAGCATCAAGTCATAGTTAGTCATTTTAGTTGTTCACTGATTGCTTCTCATATGTGCCTTGACTGGGGGAATCAAGCTGAGCCTGTGACCCCTTGCTCAAGCCAGAGACCTTGGGCTTCAAGCCAAGTACTTTGGGCTCAAGCCAGTGACCATAGGATCATTTTGATCCCATGCTCAAGTCGGAGACCCCACACTCAAGCCAGATAAGCCTGCACTCAAGCTGGTAACCTTCAGATTTTGAACCTGGGACCTCAAGGTCCCAGGTCCACTCTACCAACTGCACCAACACTTGTCAGGCTCTTTTTAAAAAAAAATGTTTCCATTGATTTGAGATATGGAGAGAAGCACTGACTTGTTCCTTTTAGTTGTGCACGTACTGCTTGCTTCTCATATGTGCCCTGACCAGGGATTGAACCCACAACCTCAGCACATTGGGACAACACTCTATCCACTGAGCAACCCAGCCAGGGCCCCTACTTTTTTCTTAAAAGTACTTTCTTTTTTTTTTTTTTTTTTTTTAAAGTTATTTATTTATTTATTCATTTTAGAGGGGAGAGAGAGAGAGAGAGAGAGAGAGAGAGAAGGGGGGAGGAGCAGGAAGCTTCAACTCCCATATGTGCCTTGACAGGGCAAGCCTAGGGTTTTGAACCGGCAACCTCAGCATTCCAGGTCGACGCTTTATCCACTCTGCCACCACAGGTCAGGCTCTTAAAAGTACTTTCAAAAGGAAAATTTGTTTGTATTTTTAATTTACACTTTATGTTTTTGTGCATATTGTTAGGGGTCAGCCATTTTTAATGATCTTGGGATGACCAAACCATCCTTTGGGGCATTCTCTGTCCTACTTCTGACTTTACTTGTGCTGTAACCATGTTCATCATGATCTCAAAGGAGAAAAAAAAAACTTGTAAAAAAAAAAAAAAGCAAAACGTGTGACCTGTGGTGGCGTAGTGGATAAAGTGTCGACCTGGAACACTGAGGTTGCTGGTTCGAAACCCTGGGCTTGCCTGGTCAAGGCACATATGGGAGTTGATGCTTCCTACTCCCCTGCTCTCTATAAATGAATAAAATCTTTCTTTAAAAAAAAAGCAAAAACAACAAGAAAACATCTTATTCTGAGCACTCCAGTAACTTTTTGTATATGTACTTAGCTGTAGTATAAGTAGTTGGTTTGTGTGAAATGATTAAAAAGGACACAGATAAAAGTTTTTTTTCCTTTTTATGTTTATGAAGTTATTTTGGGGGGTCTTGTTTGTATGTGTGAAACAATGTTGTCCAACAAAAAAACCTTGAATTTTATTTTGCTGAGTTGTTCTAAAACAAAAACAAAACACACCAAAAAGCTCCCCAGTTTATTACTTATTGTGACAACTAGGCTGCACTCTGTTGGTGGCTCTTCTATTCTGTGTATATCTGTTGAGGATAGGACATCCAAGATGTCTTTTTCACATACATGTCTGATGCTTCAACTGGGGAGGCTGGGATAGTCCAGGTATGCTAAGGTGACATACCTCTGCAGGTGTCTTCCACGAGGCCTCTCCACATGCCTCGTATGGGGTGTTGAACAGCATGACAGTCTCCAGATAGCGAGACCGATTACCTGGTGGCAGGCCACTATGGTGGAGGAGTGTGAAGCTGCCAGTCTCAGGCTGGGGCTCTGAAGTCCCGGAACATCCTACCACATTAAATGCATCAAAACAATCACAGGGCCTTGGCCGGTTGGCTCAGTGGTAGAGCATCGGCCTGGTGTGCAGAAGTCCCGGGTTCAATTCCCGGCCAGGGCACACAGGAGAAGCGCCCATCTGCTTCTCCACCCCTCCCCCTCTCCTTCCTCTCTCTCTCTCTCTTCCCCTCCCGCAGCCGAGGCTCCATTGGAGCAAAGATGGCCTGGGCGCTGGGGATGGCTCCTTGGCCTCTGCCCCAGGCGCTAGAGTGGCTCTGATCGCAAAAGAGCGATGCCCAGGAGGGGCAGAGCATCATCCCCTGGTGGGCAGAGCGTCGCCCCCTGGTGGGCATGCCAGGTGGATCCCGGTCAGGCGCATGCAGGAGTCTGTCTGACTCTCTCTCCCCATTTCCAGCTTCAGAAAAATACAAAAAATATATATATATATATAAATAAAACAATCACAGGACCAGTGGTGTGGGTGGAGCATTACAGGCTGATGAGAAGAAAAGGAATTAGTGACCATTTGAGACAACTGATCACACCAGCCGACAGCAGAACCAAACAGCTGAGTGCAATCTAGATTACAGAACCATGAGAAAATAAAGTTGTTTTAAGCCAGAAAATTTTGGGATGGTTGGTTGTGCACCCATAGATAACCAGAACAGACGTTGGTGCTGAGAAGTGAGATGTTGCCTCAACAGAATTATGAAGTGCGACCCTGCTTTTGGAACCCGAGAGCAGGTGGACATGGGCAGGGCAGTGAGAGCGCTGCTGATGGAGGCTGGAGAGAGGGTGCTCCACGTTAAGTATCAGCAGGAAAATGGCAAGACTGTTATCTGTAGTAATGTAGAAGACATAAAGTGTATCTAATGACCTGATTTTCCAGGCAGAAGCTTAAAAGACCAATTGGCTTCTTTCCATACAAAACACCACATATATAAAGGGCTTTAAGAATTTGAGGTCATAGCCCAGAGTAGAGGGGAGGCCTCCTGAAGACATTTACAGTGCAGCTTTTTTTTTTTTTTTTTTTTTTTTTGTATTTTTCTGAAGCTGGAAACGGGGAGAGACAGTCAGACAGACTCCCGCATGCGCCCGACCGGGATCCACCCGGCACGCCCACCAGGGGCGAAGCTCTGCCCACCAGGGGGCGATGCTCTGCCCCTCCGGGGCGTCGCTCTGCCGGGACCAGAGCCACTCTAGCGCCTGGGCAGAGGCCAAGGAGCCATCCCCAGCGCCCGGGCCATCTTTGCTCCAATGGAGCCTTGGCTGCGGGAGGGGGAGAGAGAGACAGAGAGGAAGGAGGGGGTGGGGGTGGAGAAGCAAATGGGCGCTTCTCCTATGTGCCCTGGCCGGGAATTGAACCTGGGTCCCCCGCACGCCTGGCCGACGCTCTACCGCTGAGCCAACCGGCCAGGGCTCTACAGTGCAGCTTTTGTCTAATGAAGTGGGTTATAATTTGATATCCAAAATCCAGTTTTTCTTAAAGGGTTGTATGTGCTTGAACTAAAATGGACAGAAGTCAAAATAAAGGAGGCCTCAGCCTGAGCAGGTGGTGGCTCAATAAATAGAGCATCAGCCTGGGACACTGAGGACCCAGGTTTGAAACCCCCATATCACCGGCTTGAACACAGACTCACAAGTTTGAGTGCAAGGTCACCGGCTTGAAAAATGGTCTCTGGCTTGAGTCCAAAGATTGTTGGCTTGAAGCCCGAGGTCACCGGCTTGAGCCCAAGGTTGCTGACTTGAACAAGGGGACATAGGCTCAGCTGGAACCCCCTGGTTAAGGCACGTATGAGAAAGCAATCAATGAAAAAGTGCCGCAGCTACAAGTTGATGCTTCTCATCTCTCTCCCTTCCTATCTGTCTGTGTCTGTCTCTCTCTCTCAAAATACATACATACATACATACATAAGATCTCTGGGCCCTTATCTTTGTACAGCAAGAACTAGGCTGAGGAAGCTACTTCAACTGCAAACAAGGGCCACTTCCTATGGAAAAGGGAGGGTGACAGTGACTTCAGGACCAAGAGCCCAGAAGGAGAAGCCAACTGCTACAAAGAATAGATTAGGAAGCCTCTTGCAGGAGGCAGACAAGCCCTGATGACAAGGAATAGATGACCAATGTCTGGCTACATTTCAAAATTTCTATGGACCAGTGACTCTGGAATGCACTTCTTCTTTTTTTTTTTTTTAATTTATTTTTATTTTATTTATTCATTTTTTAGAAAGGAGAGAGAGAGGGAGAGAGAGAAGAGAGAGAGAGAGAAGGGGGAGGAGCAAGAAGCATCAACTCCCATATGTGCCTTGACCAGGCAAGCCCAGGGTTTTGAACCGGCAACTTCAGCATTTCCAGGTCGACGCTTTATCCACTGCGCCACCACAGGTCAGGCAAGGAATACACTTCTTGAATGGGACGTCTATCACTCAGTCTGTGCTTCACCATGGAATGTTGGGTGTTTGGAGAGGGGGAAATATGTCTCAGAAGCCAAAGGGGCCACAACTGAAGTGCCTCATCCATCTCTGGCCCTTTGGCTTATCATAAGACACTGGACTCCAAGTCTAAGGTGTTGATGAGGTGGTAATTCTGGAGATCTTAGTAGGCCCTGAGTGTAATCTTCATATGGGAAGGACCAAAGGGGAGACTGGGGCATGCTATATACTACTAGAACCCCCCCCCATAAACCACACTTCCCAGAACTCATGCTCTATTGCACAACCCTCCTACACTGATACTAAGCTTTCTGAATAACTTGCTTTAGCCAATGAGATACTAGACTAGCAAGGATGATTCCATCAGAGGTCCGATAAATGTTGGCTCAGTGGTAATCGTTACTTAGAGCACAGCCTCCGTGCCGTAAGGAAGTCCAGCTATCCCGCTCGGCCATGTGGGGAAAGCCTGGAGAAAGAGAAAGGGTGTAAGAGACAGTGATGAAGTGCTCCAGTTGAATTCCCAGAGGAGTGCCACCGAAGGGAGGACCCAGCTGACAGCACCTGGGACACAAAAGTCCTGTCAATTACAGAACTGTGAGAAATAATAAGTCAATGTTGTTTTAAGCCATTGTTTGGGGAAGGTTTGTTACATATCAGTAGATAACAGAAGAATATTGTCATCACCCACAGCTGCAGCCCCCTCACAATCTCAAGTCCACCCCATCCTTGCTCACTCTGTCGAGCACCCTGATGCCAACCCACCCACCCTGGCCCCGGGGTGTTTTCTCTCCTTTTCCCATTCAGCTCAGACGCCATGGGCAGGCCTTCAGACCTGCCTCGGTCCCCCTCACCTCACTGCATTCACTGGGCACAACCACAGTCTTGACTCAAGCCAACTTTTTTCTTCTCCTTGCCTTCTCTGGAGCAGCCTAAAATCGGCTGGAGAGAAACAGTCACACTGACTGGTGCCCCTTAATACTGCCAGGACATCCTACTGTGTCTTCCCAGCTCTCTTTTCCAGTAAGGCAGTTAGTCATTCCTGGTCCTCTTTCCTTGGACCAGCAACCTTCGCTACCTTCTGCTCACTCTCAACTGATTATCTTGTTTTTTACTTAATCAAAAAAATAGAAAGTTCTAGCTCTGGCTGGTTGGCTCAGCGGTAGAGCGTCAGCCCCGAAGTCCCAGGTTCGATTCCTGGCCAGGGCACAGAGGAGAAGCGCCATCTGCTTCTCCACCCCTCCCCCTCTCCTTCCTCTCTATCTCTCTCTTCCCCTCCCGCAGCCAAGGCTCCATTGGAGCAAAGTGGACCCAGGCGCTGAGGACGGCTCCATGGCTTCCGCCTTAGGCGCTAGAATGGCTCTGCCTGCAAGGAAGCAACGGCCCGGATGGGCAGAGCATCGCCCCCTGGTGGTCACGCCAGGTGGATCCTCGTAGGGCGTATGTGGGAGTCTGTCTCTCTGCCCCCCCACACCCCACCCCCGCTTCTCACTTCAGAAAAATACAAAAAAAAAAAAGAAAGTTCTCATCAGAAGAGAACTCTCACCCTGGCTTGATAGCTCAATCATCATCTCAATGCACAGAGGTTGCAAGGTTTGATCCCTGGTTAAGACACACACAAAACACACTGATGTTTCTGTCTCAATCTCTCCCTTCTTCTCTAATATCAATAAATTTTAAAAAGTAAAAAGAAAAAAAAAAGAATTAAGCCTAATGGTGGTGGTGCTGTAGTGTGGACAGAGTGCCGACCTGGGACGCTGAGGTTCCAGGTTCGAAATCCCAAGGTCACCAGCTTGAGCGTGGGTTTGCTGGCTTGAGTGTGGTATTATCAACATGATACCAAGGTCACTGGCTTGAACCCAAAGGTCCGCTGGCTTGAAGCCCAAGGTCTCTGGCTTGAGCAAGGAAGGGTCATTGGCTCAGCTGGAGCCTCCCGCCCTACCAACAAAGCATGTATGAGAAATAATCAATAAACAACTAGAGTAAAACAACTATGAGTTAACCCTGGCCGGTTGGCTCAGTGGTAAAGCGTCGGCTTGGTGTGCAGGAGTCCCGGGTTTGATTCCCGGCCAGGGCACACAGGAGAAGCGCCCATCTGCTTCTCCACCTCTCCCTCTCTCCTTCCTCTCTGTCTCTCTCTTTCCCTCCCGCAGCCAAGGCTCCATTGGAGCAAAGTTGGCCCGGGCACTGAGGATGGCTCCATGGCCTCCACCTCAGGTGCTAGAATGGCTCTGGTTGCAACAGAGCAATGCCCCAGATGAGCAGAGCGTCACCCCCTGGTGGGCGTGCCGGGTGGATCCCGGTCAGGCACATGCGGAGTCTGTCTGACTGCCTCCCCGTATACAAAAAGAAAAAAACCCAAAAATAAAAACTATGAGTTGATGTTTCTCATCTCTCTTCCCCACCCCTTCCCTATCTCTCTCACTAAAAAAAGGAAAAAAAAAAAGAATCAACCAATGGACGCATAAATAAGTGAAACAACAAAGCGGTGTTTTTCTCCTTCCCTTCCTCTCTCTCTCTCTCTCTCTCTAAAAAATCAATTAATTTTTTTTTTAATTTTAAAGAAAGAACTCCTCAAATCCCTACCTCCACACCCACTTGCCCTTGCGTAGTCACTGAGTGGCCCCTGCTCCTATCCCAAGCCAGCTCCTCACCCCAGCCAGATAGCTCAGTTGCTCACAGTGTCATCCCAAGGCACAGAGGTTACTGGTTCCATCCCCCGTCAGGGAACATACAGGAACAGACTCATGTTCCTCTCTCTTTCTCTCTCTCTCTCTCTTTCTCTCTCCTTTCCTCTCTCGCTGAAATCAATACATACAAATTAAATAAATAGAGCCAGGTCCTCACCCCTCCTTGCTTCTCCAGAGTCATCCATCTCTTTCCGACAACATCGGTTTCTCCCTCCCTTCGGGACCATTCCCTTTGGTGAACAGACACGTTTTCCCCTCACCCGCTATAAAACCAATTGCTCTTCACGTCCATTCTCTTTCTAGTTTTGGCCCCGTTTCTCTGTTCTTGTGTTCAACAAAAAATGCTTCGGAAGAGTTGTCTGTCTCACGGACTACAATCTTCTCTCCCACCACTCCATCAAAACTGTCCTCTTCAAGGTAACCAGTGCCCTTGTGTCGCTGAATCTACTGATTCATCCCTACTTCTCACCTTATAGCACCTACAAAGCACCGTCTGACAAGGCCAACTGTCCCTTCCTCGTAACACTCTTCACCTGGCCCTTCCCTGGTTTGCCTCCCGCCTGCCTTGTTGGTTTTCTTGACTGGCTCCTCCTCTTTCCAGCTCTCTTCTCCCTTAATATGAGTACCCAGGGCTCAGTCT
This sequence comes from Saccopteryx leptura, assembly GCF_036850995.1. Lineage (NCBI taxonomy): Eukaryota > Metazoa > Chordata > Mammalia > Chiroptera > Emballonuridae > Saccopteryx > Saccopteryx leptura. The sequence continues at coordinate 463,400 of NC_089504.1, forward strand.
TTGACCTCCCTTCCTCTCTCGGTATTTCTCATGTGGTGATCTTTGAAATACAATGAATACGCTAATGATGCCATATTTACATCCCCAGGCTGGACATCTCCCCTGAGCTCTATACTCACATATTCAACCACCTTGTAATCTTAGCATGGAGCATGAGTGAGAAATCAACCACCTTGTAATCCTAGCATGGAGCATGAGTGAGAAATACGTTGCCTGACCTGTGGTGGCACAGTGGATAAAGTGTCGACCTGGAAATGCTGAGGTCGCCGGTTCGAAACCCTGGGCTTGCCTGGTCAAGGCACATATGGGAGTTGATGCTTCCAGCTCCTCCCCACCTTCTCTCTCTCTCTCTCTCCCTCTCTGTCTTTCTCTCTCTCTTCTCTAAAAATGAATAAATAAAATTAAAAAAAAAAAAAAAAAAGAGAAATACGTTTTATTTTGTGAAGCTACTGAAATCTGTGGTTGTTTGTTACTGCAGCATAAGCAGGGGTACCCTGACTGTTACAGAACACTGGCACCCCACCTGTCCAAACACCATCATCTCTGGGCTGGACACTCACGTCCTAAACAGACTTCCTGCCTCCATCTCCCCCCTCCCCATAAACTATTGTCTCCATCAGCCAGTGCAATTCATCAAAAAATTTACTTCTCTGCTCAAATCCTCCAACGGCTTCACTTCTTGCATTACATTTAAAATTTTTCAATTACAGTTGACATATTATATTATACCAGATTATATTACTTTCAGGTATACAACATAATGATTAGGTGGGTTTTTTTCTTTTTAATTTAATTTTTATTGAATTTCTTGGGGTGACATTGGTTAATAAAATTATATAGGTTTCATGTGTATAATTCCATAGCACATCATCTATATATATTGTATTGTGTGATCAGGGATTTCTAATTTCAGGAAATCATAATATGTAATAATTAGCAATCAGAGTAACTTTGCTCATGGTAATTGGCATATGTATAATTACAATTTGCATTCCAATTACTTAAACTTAGATTTCTTTGATCAGGTTGCATATACTGTGAGTAGAAGATGTCTTTTCCCAAGAAATAAGTTGCACAGAGTCTTTGGAGAATGGCCTCACTGAATTGGTAGGTTAGTTTTCTCTGGATTTTGGTGATTTCCCTAGTTCTTTCATAATTCCTCAGTGCTTGGGCCATTTTCCAAGTAAATCATGGTCTTCTGGTTGCCTTTTCTTTTCCCCCAAAGCTGGGCAAGTTTTTCTTTGTTTTTTGTTTTTTTTATACAAACTGAAAGATGCCTTTGGTTCTATCTACCCACTGAATACAAGACGCCATATCAGGATTACACAGGGACTCATGAGTATTCAAACAGTCGGAGCTTCTTCCTGCCCCTTCCTCCCTTTCGCTGGAGAACAGGAGGTTGTACCATCTGGTTTTGAGGGATGTTCTGCAGAGGCTGATGAATATTTCCTTCAAAATAAAGGTCCACAGCACGGTTTCTCACTGTTCTCCAGTTATATTTATTTATTTATTTATTTATTTATAAAATTTATTCATTTTTGAGAGGAGAGAGAGAGACAGAGAGAGAGAAGGGGGGGAGGAGCTGGAAGCATCAATTCCCATATGTGTCTTGACCAGGCAAGCCCAGGGTTTCGAACTGGTGACCTCAGCATTTCCAGGTCGACACTTTATCCACTGCGCCACCACAGGTCATGCTGTTCTCCAGTTATAGACAGGCTCGTCTGGGGGCAGCACTCCATGGCAGCTTGAATTTCCTCTGACATGAGGACAGTGGTTGATTCAAGTCAGGTAGTTTTTGTAATCTGGGGAGTACTGAAGATCTCCAGTCGAATGTTGCCTCAGTCCCTCCAAAGCATCTTCAAACGCCTGGCCCAGTTTATCTTTTTATTATTATTATTATTATTCATTCATTCATTCATTTTAGAGAGGAGAGAGAGAGGGAGAGAGAGAGAGAGAAGGAGGGAAGGAGCAGGAAGCATCAACTCCCATATGTGCATTGACCAGGCGAGCTCAGGGTTTCAAACCAAGCTCAGCGTTTCCAGGTCGACACTTTATCTACTGTGCCACCACAGGTCAGGCAAGCCCAGCTTATCTTGTTCAACACAAGCCACATGACACCTTAGTTGTTCATTGATTGCTTTCTCATATGTGCCTTGACCATGGGCCTTCAGCAGACCGAGTAACCCCTTGCTCAAGCCAGCGACCTTAGGTCCAAGCTGGTGAGCTTTGCTCAAACCAGATGAGCCTGCTCTCAAGCTAGCAACCTCAGGGTCTCAAATCTGGGTCTTCTGCATCCCAGTCTAACGCTCTATCCACTGCGCCACCCCTTGGTCAGGCCTGTCTGCCATTTTAATAGATGTCCCATGATTAGGTGTTTATATATATTGCTTACAAAGTCTTCACCCCAGTTTGTCTAGAACCCAGCTGGCACCATACATAAGTTAATACAATATTGACTATATTTCCCATTCTGTCTATAACTTTACATCCTGTGACTTTTTATATCTGGCAGCTTATACTTCCTAATACCTTCCCCCTTTTCACCTCCCTGATCCTCCTTCCATCTAGTAACTATCAACTTGTTCTCTGTATCTATGAGTCTGTTTCTGTGTTGTTTGTTCATTTATTTTGTTCTTCCGATGCCACATATCAGTGAAATCATATGGCTTTTGTCTTTCTGTGTCTGATTTATTTCACTCAGCACAATATCCTCTAGATCCATCCATACAGTCAGAAATGGTAAGATTTTTTTTTTTTTTATGGCTGAGTAATATTCGATTGTATATATACAACACTTCTTATTCCACTCATCTGTTTTGGGTTTTTTTTGGACAGAGGCAGAGAGAGGGACAGATAGGAACAGACTGGAAGGGAGAGAGATGAGAAGCATCAATTCTTTGTTGTGGCACCTTAGTTCATTGATTGCTTTCTCATATGTGCCTTGACTAGGGGGCAACAGCAGACGGAGTGACCCCTTGCTCAAGCCAGCAACCTTGGGTTCAAACCAGAGAACTTTGGCTCAAGCCAGCAACCATGGGGTCATGTCTACGATCCCACGCTCAAGCTGGAGAGTGAGCCCACACTCAAGCCAGATGAGCCTGCACTTAAGCCGGCGACCTCAGGGTTTCAAACCTGGGTCCTATGCGTCCCAGTCCAATGCTCTATTCACTGAACCACTGCCTGGTCAGGCTCTACTCATCTATTGATGGGTACTTGGATTCCTTCCATATCTTGGCTATTGTAAATAACGCTGCAACGAACATAGGGGTGCATTTCGAATTACTGTTTTAGACTTCTTCAGATAAATACTCAGAAGTGGAACTGCAGGGTTATATGGCAGTTCTATTTTTAACATTTTTTTTTATGACATTAAGTTTTTTTGTTTTTTTTTTAATTTAATTTTATTTATTCATTTTAGAGAGGAGACAGAGAGGGAGAGAGAGAGACAGGGGGGAGGAGCTGAAAGCATCAACTCCCATATGTGCCTTGACCAGGCAAGCCCAGGGCCCGGAACCGGCGACCCCAGCATTTCCACGTCAACGCCCCATCCACTGTGCCACCACAGGTCAGGCTATTTTTAACATTTTTTTTGTGGAATCTCCATACTGTTCTCCATAGTGGTTGCACCAATCTGTAATGCCAGCAACAACGCAGGAAGGTTTCCTTTTCTCCACATCCTTGCCAACACCTGCTTGTTAATGATAATCATTCTGACAGCTGTGAGGTGGTATCTCATGTTGCTTTCTGAGTATAAAAGTCAAAGCCCCCACAAAAGCCTATTGCTCCCCGCTCACTGCAGTCTGGACACAATGGCCACCTTCATTTTCAAACATGCCGGAAACGTTCCCGGTTCAGAGCCTTTACACTGGTTCTTCCCGCTGCCAGCAACGCTCATCTTCCCTATGTGCCTACATGACTCACGTCCTCTCTCCCTCCACTGTTGGTTCAAACTGACTTGTCAATGAGGCCCACTTCTGCTCCCACCTTCACCAGGACCCCCAACCCCTAACGCTGATCTCCATGTTTCCCCCAGAGCATGTATTGTTTTCTAACACGCACATAACTCACTTAGCATGGGCTTTTCCTGCTTTCTTTCCTGGATTACGAGTAGGGGCTTTAAATTTATGTGCAATGGTACCGAGTAGTTTCAGTGGGTCCTGGGGGTGAAAGCCAGGCTGCAGTGGTTGCCAAGAGACCTGGGAGGTAGGCAGGCCCCCTAAGGACCGCAGGCCTGGGAGTCCCTGGACTAGGCTGTCGGTGATTTGGGCATCGCTCCACCACAGTTAAGGAGCCTGAGGCCCAGGGAAGGGAAAGTTGGTGCAGCCTGGGGTGGGGAACGGCCACCGTGGTCCCGATCAGGGCCCCGTGAGGAGGAGACGCGGTGGCCGGGGATGGAGAAGGGCGCTCAGCTCGGGCCTTTTCCCACGTCCTGCGGGTGCAAGGCCTCCAGCCCTGCTCCATGGTGGCCAGAAGCTCCGGGGTCCTGTCCTCACCCTGTGCCCCGGCCCGCTGCCTGCGGATGCGGAACCGTTTCTGGGGAGCCGCAGGGAGCGCTGCAGACACCCCACCTGCGGGACCCGCAAGACAAGCCCCGGGGCGCGGAACCAGGGGCGGGCGGAGAGGTTGGTGCAGCGCAGGGTCGGACGGCACAGGGTCCAGCGTGAGCTCCGGGTAGGGGCGCGAGGTCAGGGGTCAAGCGCGAGATCTAGAACGGCAATCGAGAGCGCGGACGCCCGCACAAAGCTTCCCGCGAAACTGACGTCCGCGAGGCGGCCGCGCAGGCACCGCCCCCCGGCCGCGCCCCTCCCCCGCGCTCGCCCTGCCCCGCGGCGCGCCGGCGCACTCGGCCGCTCCCCATTGGCCGCGACAGGGCGGCGCGCGCCGGCTGGAGCAGGGTGCGCTCCACTATTGGCTGGGAGGCGGTGGGCGGGGGGTGTGTCCGCGCCGCGCCCCGCCCTCGGCTCCGCTCGCGGTGGTGCGCGCGGCGGCAGCGGCGGCGCGTGGCAGGTCCGGCGGGCGCGAGGCGGCGGCGGTGGCGGTGGCGGCGGCTGCGCGGCCTGAGCCCGGCCCGAGCCCGGCCCAGCCTCGTCCCGCCCGGCTGCCCGGACCTGACCCCTGCGCGCCCGCCCGTTCAGCTCGCCCGGCGCGCCGCGGCCCCGCCCCGGCCCGGCGCCTCCCGAGGGAGCGGCGCCGCCGGCCGAGCGCAGGCCTGGCCATGACCGACTTCAAATTGGGCATCGTGCGGCTCGGCCGGGTGGCCGGGAAGGTGAGTGGCGCGGGGCTGGGGGCCGGGCCGGTGGGCGCGGGGCCGAAAGCGCGGGGCTGGGCGGCCAGGGGCGCGGGGCCTGGCCGGGGGCGCAGGGCCCCGCGTTTGTGCGGGTGGCGGGCCGGCGGTGTATCCTCGCGCGGCCGCTCTGCTCGGGCCGCGGCCTGGGGCTCCGACCGTTCGCCTTGGCCCAGGAGGCGGAGGAGGAGGAGGCGGCGACAGCTGCACCTGCGGCGCGGGGAGCGCAGCGCCCTTCCGATGTCGCGCGCTCACTTCTGGTTGAGACCGGTGTGTGCGCGCCGCGGGGCGCCTGCGGGTCCTGGTGGAGCTTCGCGCAGGCTGCACGCTGCCAGCGGTGGCTCCGTCTCGCTGAGCCTCGGTGGGCCTCGCCGGACCAGGGCCTCTTGCTGCTGCTCTCCCTTACCCGGCCCCGCCCTCCGCTGGTTCGAGGCTGGGGCTTCCTAGGAAGCACCTGTGGGGATGGAGACTTGGCTCTTTCCAGGAGCCGGCCGGCCGGCCGTGCAGCTGCACCCGCCGTGGACCTTACCCTGGATGGGAACCCTGTTCCCATCACCGGCGGAGGAAGCTTCGGGTGGGAGAGAGGAGCAGAGGCAGTCAGACGAAGGTAAAACGACTCAGATCCTAGAAAAAAAGCTTTCCAAGCAAGAGTGAGAACGGTCGTTTACTGACCCTCGTGCAAGAGGGATGCGACTTTTGAACTAGGGAAGGGTGGGCTCCCATCAGTTCTGAGACATCTTCTAACTTAGTGGCTGGTGGCATTAATGTTACCCTTTAAAGCTTTTGCTTGGAACAGAAAAACTAAAAGGACAATTCAGTGGGTAGTTGTGTACCAACTACTCTGCTTCATAAATAAACATTAATTGAAACCGTCTGGACATTGTGCCTCCATCCCGGTCCCCTCCTCTACTCCAGCGAAAACACCATGTTGGACTAGATTTATTGGCACGTTAAAACACAGAGTAGAGGTTACCAGTTCTTATGGTTAGTCTCCTGCAGATGGGAAGTGCAGCGTGATACCTGCTCCTCTGGTGCAGTCTTGGGTGGGAAATGACCAACTTTTGGCATTTGTGGTAGACTGCCCACACCCCTCACTTGCTGAATGAACTCTCTTACTCTGAAGGGGTCATTCCTGCCTGTTACCAGTACCTTACCCGGATCTCAAATGTAACTTGTAATGTGGTTAATTTGTAGACCAAGTACACTCTGATAGACGAGCAGGACATCCCACTGGTGGAGGGCTACTCCTTCGAGGTAAGGATGGCCTCCCTTTGCGGGCCTGCTTTTGGCCGGTGCCTGGGGAGGGTTGTAAGGGATGGTTTTCTTCCCCGTGATGTGACGGTCTGTGAGGCTCCATTCAGAACACAGGTTTTGGGACCTGGCTGGATAGCTCGGTTGGTTAGAGCATTGTCCCGAGGCACAGAACCCAGTTCTCATTGCTTCCTCTGTGACACTGGTCCTCCCCCACGGCCATCGTGGTTGTCAGGGCTCGTCCTGGAAAAGAGGCTGGTTGTGTCATGTGTGTGACTGAATTTTAATTGGACAAGCCCTCGCTCCTTAGGAGACTGTCCAGTGCCACCCACCTTCCCTCTGGCCTGGGCCCTGTCCCTCCTGGTGTCCAGTGTTCTCCTTCCTCCTGTCTTCCCGAGGGCCCCTCCTTCCTCTCTCTCTACTGGACCAGCTTCTTTTCGGGCCCAGGCCTCACCCACGTGCCCCTCCCTTTCAGAAGCCCTCCAGGAGACTGGACCCAGCGCACTCCTCCTAGCCCTTCATGCTCTTACAGTAGTTTCTTGTGCAGGGGTTTGTCTTTCTCATTGGATCGTGTGTGTTTTCTAAGGGTAGGAAAGTTTACTTCTCTGTGTCCACAGTATCTTGCAGAATAGTTCGTGTGTCTTGCTCACACGCAGGAGAGTGCTTGTTGGGACATGGCTGGCTTCTCATACCATGTGTCTGGGAGTCTCTGCAGACTTCCAAGGTCCCAGGAACCGGCCTGGCCTCTCTCTGTCCCTCTGGCTCATTCACTTCACTCAGTTTTCCTAAAAGGTATTTGAACAGTTGCCGAGGATCGGAGCTCTTAAACAGAACCGTGTCTTGTTTCCTCTCAGGCCCGGATGGAAGTAGATGCAGATGGCAATGGTGCTAAGATATTCGCGTACGCCTTTGACAAGAATCGAGGAAGGGGCTCGGGAAGGCTGCTGCATGAGCTGCTGTGGTGGGTATTTTTGAACTCCCTGCTTCCCCCTGGGTCCTGCTGTACATGGGGTGTGTGGAGCCAGGGCAGCCTCCTGCCCTCGTGCTTTTGTGCCACTGCCACTAACCAGGAGGGGCTACACGCTGTGGCACTGCCAGGGCACCTTAAGGCTCCAGACCAAGTGCTCTTTCTGTTCCACTGCTCACTGGGAGGACACAGCCTCCCAGGGAAGGTGGGGTCTGGTCCCCTCTGGGCTTTTGCTGGGTCTGTTAGTGGGATGTGGGGAAGGGGATGCTGTCCTTGGTGTACAGTTATGGACCACTGTTTTGGGGACCACTCCGATAGGGCATTTTCTAGGTTATATGTTAGGCGGTTTGGAGTTCCAGCCTTGGCTCCCTATGGCCTAGCTGTTCAAGCCAGAGGCAGAATGGGCAACATCGGTGATCCTGTTTGGGCCATGGACTGACACCCTTGGACTCCTCTGGGCAGCCGTGCTCCAGGCGTGTCCCCGTCAGTGTGACAAGGGACCAGTTCTGATCACCGGGGTGAAGTTTTGGGAAGGTCTGGGAGGTGGATCGAGAGAGCTGTTTGTTTCCTAGGGAGCGGCATAGGGGAGGCATCGCTCCGGGGTTTCAGGTAGTGCATCTCAACGCTGTGACCGTGGACAATCGCCTGGATAACCTGCAGCTGGTGCCGTGGGGTTGGCGGCCCAAAGCTGAAGAGACTTCCAGCAAACAAAGGTGGGTCTTCTCTAGCCTGGCGATGGTGGCACAGCTGCTTTTGAGAACGGCCTCCTCTAAGCTCTCATGACCAAGAGAGGCCTGTGTCTCTGCTCTGATGCTTTTCTGGTTTGGGGACCTTGGTTACTTTCCATTGAAATGTAGTGTCTTTCTTTTTTTCTTGGAGTTGGGTAAGGTTCTCATGATTATCTTTTTTGGGTGGATCTTCTGATGATCGGCTCTGTTGAGGAGAAAGGTTGTCTGGGCTGGACATCTGCAGGTGGGTAGGACTTTTCCATCTTCCCGAAGCATGAGAGGTGTCTTTTCCTTAGGGATACTCCTTGTGCATATAGACCAGTCTTTTTGTCATGCTCTTTGCTAAACTGTTTGTGCATTGGTTTAGGGGAGCAAGACAGTGTGGTTTGGGGGCTCAGTCTCCTCTCTGTGATCCTAAAAACAGCTTTTGTGCTCAGGACAACACAGGCATTCCTCTTGGGTGGGTGGGTCACTTTGGGGGCAGTTCCTGGGGCCTCAGGAGTAGCCCAGCTGTGAGCTTCACGGGGCTCTTGGGATGAGTTGGGAGACCAGCAGCAGGACAGGAGCTAGGTGTGCATTACAGGCTCTGAGGGGCTCCTGGGGTTCCTGTGCATGTCCTCAGGCTTCTGGGCAGCTTTCCCTGACTTGGGCAGTGATGACTACAGCAGACATGTGAGGGAGGCTGGACGAGTCAGGGTTTCTCAGGATCTTGGCAGATGGAGACTGGGCGAACTGTTGCAGTTGTCACTCAGGGTCCTGTCGGAGCCCTGAGCAGCGGAGGTGGAAGCGGCAGGATTGTGAGGCCGGGCGTGGTTGGTGGGGAGGGAGTGGTCCCGAGGCTCTCAGGAGGCTCCACCCCCCTATGCTGCGGCTCTCTGGAGGGTCCTGCACACTCTGACTTCCTACTGTGCTCTTCAGGGCAAGAGGCGTGGGGTGGGGTCCAGGCCTCACAATCCTGCTGTTTCCACCAGAGCCCACCTCATGCCTCTGGGTTCTCTTCTCTAATATTAAGTATGGCTCTAAAATTACCTGTTCCTGAGGGAAATTGATCCTTTTTTAATAGTTTTGGTTGAAAGTGACAGGAACCAGGTCCACTTTGGCTGAAGCAAGGATAGGGTACTTGTCTCCACGAGCTTAGGTGTGGACCACCACAGTGCTGCCACCTCTAGTTCTTCCTCTGAAGTGGCCACCAGAGCTGCAGACCCACTTTCCACAGGGTCAGTGTCCCGAAGGCATCAGGAAGCTCTGGGATCGTTAGTTAGGCTGCTTTAGCTTACTTTTCTGCCCAGGCGCTGGGGAAGAGACAGCGGTCCATCAAACAAAATGGAGATTGTGGTATCACTGACGAGGAAGGGTGGCTCAGCCGGCAGGCCAGCAGCGTCCACGGCCCCCACCGTCCAGTGCATCCGTGCCCAGTGTTGATGCTGGGCCTGCCCTCCCTGACCCTGCATGACCCTGCATGACCCTGCACGAGTGTCCTGCCCACACCCTGTCACCTAGCAACGGGTCTGCTCCTTATGGGGTCTCTGGGTTGTGAAATCTGTCGTCCTTTCCTTTTTAAGGCGGAATGATACGCCCTTATAGTTATATACTTTATTTTCCTTACCCCTTTGTCTATCAGTGGGTGCTGGGATTGCTTCCACATTTCAGCTTTTTTCTCTTTCTTTTTTTTTTTTTTGTATTTTTCTGAAGTTGGAAACGGGGAGGCAGTCAGACAGACTCCCGCATGCGCCCGACCGGGATCCACCCGGCACGCCCACCAGGGGGCGATGCTCTGCCCATCTGGGGCATTGCTCTGTTGAAGCTGGAGTCATTCTAGCGCCTGAGGCAGAGGCCATGGAGTCATCCTCAGCGCCCGGGCCAACTTTGCTCCAATGGAGCCTTGGCTGCAGGAGGGGAAGAGAGAGACAGAGAAAGGAGAGGGGGAGGGGTGGAGAAGCAGATGGGTGCTTCTCCTGTGTGCCCTGGCCGGGAATTGAACCCGGGACTCCTGCATGCCAGGCTGATGCTCTACCACTGAGCCAACCGGCCAGGGCCTTTCTCTTTTTTTTTTTTTAAGCGAGTGAGAGAGAAAGAGACAGGAAGGTAGAAAGATGAGAAGCTTCAACTCATAGTTGTGTCACTTTAGTTCAGTGGTTCTCAAAGTGTGCTCCAGGGAGCATTGGTGTGCCCTAGAAGATTTCCAGGTGGGCCCTATGGTATTCCAGAGAAATATGTGCCTGTTGGGGGCCAAAAAACCAACAGGGTTTTTAGAGTGTAGATTTTTGGAGGACAGAGGTGTGGGGAATTGGCTGTAAGCGGACAGTCTGCCCAACCCCCCACCTCACTTGCCTGATTAGGTTGCAAAAGGCTGTTAAGCTGTGGTGCTGGATTGTTTACACTACCCCCCATGTTCCCGGGAAAGACTGGAGGCAAGTTTCTTCTATCCTTTGTTTGGTGTCAAGTTAAGATGTGTATGGTGGGGGTTTTGGATTGATGATTAAACATAAGGAATTGTCTCTTGAAGCCTTTTGGATTTCTATGAAAGAAGAATATGTGGCAATATCTAAAAAAGCTTTGAACATTTTACTACAATTTCCAACATCCTATTTATGTGAATTAGAATTTTTCTACGTTCAACACAATTAAGAGTAAAAAGAGGCCCTGGCCGGTTGGCTCAGTGGTAGAGCGTTGGCCTGGCATGCAGGAGTCCTGGGTTCGATTCCCGGCCAGGGCACACAGGAGAAGCGCCCATCTGCTTTTCCACCCCTCCCCTTCTCCTTCCTTTCTCTCTTCTCCTCCCACAGCCAAGGCTCCATTGGAGCAAAGTTGGCCCAGGCACTGAGGATGGCTCTGTGGCCTCTGCCTCAGGCGCTAGAATGGCTCTGGTTGCAACAGAGCAAGGCCCCAGATGGGCAGAGCATTGTCCCCTGGTGGGCATGCCCGGTGGATCCCGGTCTGTCTGACTGCCTCCTGTTTCCAACTTAAGAAAAATACAAAAAAAAGAAAAAAAAAAGAGTAAAAAGAGGAATTCTTCAATGTATTGACGAGGAAATGAGAATTTGCCTTTTTTTTTTTTCTTTTTTTTTTTTATAGGGACAGAGACAGAGTCAGAGAGAGGGATAGATAGGGACAGACGGACAGGATTGGAGAGATGAGAAGCATCAGTCATCAGTTTTTCATTGCTGTTGCGACACCTTAGTTGTTCATTGATTACTTTCTCATATGTGCCTTGACCATGGGCCTTCAGCAGACCGAATAACCCCTTGCTTGAGCCAGCGACCTTGGACCAAGTTGGTGAGCTTTTGCTCAAACCCGCGCTCAAGCTGGTGACCTTGGGGTCTTGAACCTGGGTCCTCTGCATCCCAGTCCGACGCTCTATCCACTGCGCCACCGCCTGGTCAGGCAGCCTTTTAAATACATGTCCAAACATTGAAGAAATCGCTAGGACACAGGCTCATGTTTCTCATAAACACAAGAATGAAAAAACTTAACACATTCGCCCTGGAACCTGCATAATTTACTAAATCTTACTAAGAGTGTGTGTGTGTGTGTATAAAGATAACTTTTTTGTTGTTTTTAAATTTTTTAACCCCTTTTTTATGAAAAAGCATAAGAAAATATAACATAAAAATGGTTTTTAATGTTGGACTAAATTCAATTTTGTTGTATTTATTTTGTTTAATTACCATAAAAGCACGCTTGGACTTGATATTTTTTTCCTTTAATATTTGACTTAATTATTATAACATTTCTCAGAAATTTGTATATAGCGCGCCTACAATTATTTGTAGGATTTTAAATGCGCCCCGACTTCAAAAAGTTTGAGAACCACTGTTTTAGTTGTTCATTGATTGCTTCACATATGTGGCTTGACCAGGGGGCTCCAGCCTAGCCAGTGACCTTGGGCTCAAGCCAGTGACTGTGGGATCATTGATGATGCCATGCTGAAGCTAGCAACCTCGGGGTTTAGAGCCTGGGCCACAGCGTCCCAGGCTGAGGCTCTAGGCACTGCGCCACCGCTGGTCAGGCCCATGTTTTAGCTTTTGTGATCAGTGCTGCTGTGACTGTGGCTGTAAGTATCTCTTCACCACCCTCGTTTCAATTCTTTTTTTTTTTTTTTTTTTGGTATTTTTCCGAAGCCAGAGACTGGGAGGCAGTCAAACTCCCGCATGCGCCCGACCGGGATCCACCTGGCATGCCCACCAGGGAGCGATGCTCTGCCCATCTGGGGCGTCGCTCTGTAGCAACCAGAGCCATTCCAGGGCCTGAGGCAGAGGCCATAGAGCCATCCTCAGTGCCCGGGCCATCTTTGCTCCAGTGGAGCCTTGGCTGCGGGAGGGGAAGAGAGAGACAGAGAGGAAGGAGAGGGGGAGGGGTGGAGAAGCAGATGGGTGCTTCTCCTGTGTGTCCTGGCCGGGAATCGAACCCGGGACTCTTGCATGCCAGGCCGATGTTCTACCACTGAGCCAACCGGCCAGGGCCGTTTCAATTCTTGTGAGCATCTACTCAGAAGTTGGATTGCTCAGTCATATGGCAGTTATATTTATAAATTTTTGAGGGCCCTCCATACAGTTTTTATAGTGGCTGCACCATTTTACATTCCCACAGTGCACGAGTTTCCTTTTCTCCATTTTCTTACCAACACTTCAGGGTTTTTTTGATAGTAGCCATAACAAATGTGAGTTAGTTTCATATTGTAGTTTTTTTTTTTTAATTTTTTTTTTATTCATTTTTAGAGAGGAGAGAGAGACAGAGAGGGAGAGAGGAGAGAGAGACAGAGAGGGAGAGAGGAGAGAGAGACAGAGAGAGAGAAGGGGGGAGGAGCTGGAAGCATCAACTCCCATATGTGCCTTGACCAGGCAAGCCCAGGGTTTCGAACTGGCGACCTCAGCATTTCCAGGTCAACGCTTTATCCACTGCGCCACCACAGGTCAGGCTCATATTGTAGTTTTGATTTGCATTTTCCTTATGGCTAGTGATGTTGATTGAGAATGTTTTCATGTACTTTTTGGCCATTATTTGGAGAAGTGTGTATTCAGTTTGTCTATTTTTCAATTATATTGTGTGTTTTTTAATTTGGTGATTTTTTTTTTATTCTGTTGTTGAATTATATTCTGGATATTAACCTATTAGTTATATGGTTTGCAAATATTTTTCCTCATTCTGCAGGTTGCCTTTTTTTATTCTGTGGATAATGTCTTTTTGATGCACAAAAATTTAAAAAGTCTAATATGTCTTTTTGTTGTTGTGAGAGAGACAGGAAGGGAGGGAAAGGGGGAGGAGAGAGAAACATCAACTCATAGTTGCTTCACTTTTTTTTTTTTTTTTTACAGAGACAGAGTGAGTCAGAGAGAGGGATAGACAGGGACAGACAGACAGGCATGGAGAGAGATGAGAAGCATCAATCATTAGTTTTTCATTGCGCGTTGCAATACCTTAGTTGTTCATTGATTGCTTTCTCATATGTGCCTTGACCACGGGCCTTCAGCAGACCGAGTGACCCCTTGCTGGAGCCAGCGACCTTGGGCTCAGGCTGGTGGAATTTTGCTCAAACCAGATGAGCCCGCGCTCAAGCTGGCAACCTCGGGGTCTCAAACCTGGGTCCTCTGCATCCCAGTCCGACGCTCTATCCACTGCGCTACCGCCTGGTCAGGCCACTTTTTATTTAGTTGTTCATTGCTTCTCATACATGCTGGATGGGGGGGTGACTCAAGCAGAGCCAGTGACCCTTTCCCTTGCTCAAGCCAGTGACCTTTAGACTCATGTAACTGACCTTGCGCTTCAAGTCAGTGACCTTGGGATCATGTCAATGATTCCGTGCTGAAGCTAGCGATCCCATGCTGAAGCTGGCCAGCCTGCAGTCAAGCCGGCAACCCCATGGTCAAGTCAGTGATCTCGAGTTTCGAACTGTAGACCTCACCATCCCAGGTCAATGCTGTAGCCACTGAGCCACCACCAGTCAGGCTAATATGTCTGTTTTTTTCTTTTGTCATCTTTGTCTTTGACATCATATTCAAGAGATGATTGCCAAGTCCAGTGTAGTGCAGCCTTTGTCCTGTTTTCTTCTAAGAGATCTTTTGTTTAAGGTCTTATGTTTAGGTCCTTGGTTCATTGTTTGAGTTCATTTTTGTGTATGGTGTTAGGTGAAGGTGACCCTTCCCTCTTTTACCCAGGTCCCTGCAGGCATGTCCTCCTGGAGGGTGGGTGAGTGGAAGGGGCGGCTGACCTGTTTGTTTGCTTTTGAAGTGTAGGTGGTGCCTCCCTTGAAGCCCAGCTCCAGGGTCGCTGCCTGCTGCCCCACATGTGCCTTGTGCCCTCGAGCTCACGGTGCTGCCTGATAGGGCATCACTGCTCCCATGTCAGGTGCAGTTCTCCCCTTGCAACTCTGCTGTCCACTCACACAGGATAGACAGGATGTGGAGCAGCCCACAGCATTGAAGGGGAGGAGGACCAACCAGGGGTAGATGCAGGCACTGCTGGGGCCATGAGCCGAGAGAGGGGCTGCCTGGTCTTGCTCAGGTGGCCCAGGATTGGCTGGGTGTTGGGACTGAGACGGCATGGTCCCTGTGCCTGCTGTGTGTCTTTCCGTCCCAGGTGTGGGAAAAAGACAGCCCTTTTCTGCATCTTTTAGTGCAGCGGTTCTCAACCTGTGGGTCGCAACCCCGGCGGGGGTCGAACGACCAAAACACAGGGGTCGCCTAAAGCCATCGGGTTGCGACCCACAGGTTGAGAACCGCTGTTTTAGTGGAAAGACAAAGTGTGTCAAATACTTGATGTCCAGGAGATAAGCCCACACAATACAGGTGGGCCAAAGGAAAGTCTACTTGCTATAACAGAAACTGGGGCAGGGTCTCCTGAGCAAGAGAAACAGCTTGTCCCACCATTGTCACCTGTGCCTTGAGCTGGTCCCCTTCTCTCCTTCAGGGAGCAAAGCTTGTACTGGCTCGCGATCCAGCAGCTGCCCACGGACCCCATTGAGGAGCAGTTCCCCGTCCTGAACGTGACGAGGTACTACAATGCCAACGGGGACGTGGTGGAGGAGGAGGAGAATTCCTGCACCTACTATGAGTGCCATTACCCTCCCTGCACAATGATCGAGAAGCAGGTAGGAGCTGTGGTGAGCGTGCCGGGCCGTTCCACTCCCCTCGGGGGCTGGGGTCACCGATCCTTCCCTGTCTAAAAATGTAAGGTCTCTGAGTGACTGAAACCACCTGTTCTATGCTTTTTCAGCTCCGGGAATTCAACATCTGTGGGCGCTGCCAGGTCGCCCGGTACTGTGGCTCCCAGTGCCAGCAGAAGGACTGGCCCGCCCACAAGAAGCACTGTCGGGAGAAGAGGCGCCCCTTCCAGCACGAGCTCGAGCCGGAGCGATGACCGATGACCGGGTGTGGTGGCAGCACAGCCCTGTGCGGCTCCGGGTTTTCCTTGGGCACCGCGGACATGCTGGTGGTTGAACCTGGTGGTGCTGAAGAAGCCAGCAACGTGCCCAGAGCGGCGCAGCAGAGCCTCTGGTCATGGGCACCTTGTGCTGTGGCACAGCCCTCCCTGGAAGTGTTCCCTCAAGTTAGAGACAGTTGGGGAGGCTCCCGCCAGGATGCTTCTCATTATTTATATGTTAATATGTTTGTAAACTCATGTACAGTTTTTTTGGTGGGGAGGCAGTGGGAGGGTTAGAAACTACAAATAGAATCATTTGCTGTAATCCTCAAACAGCAGACAGGACACATCCAAAACTGTCCGGGAGCCGAGCTGCCCCCTGGGGTGCAGCCGCAGGGGCGCGACCTCTACAAGGAAAGTAAAGGGAGTCACCTAGCCTTTGTGCTCTTCTCACTTACTGCTGAGCATGTTCCCGAGTGGGCTAAGCTCGGGCCCGGGCGGTGGGGCTGCCTCGCTCCCGGGTTTTTCCAGAGTGGCTGGCAGTGTTAGGCCCAGACCTGTTCTTGTCCTGTGGCTGAACAGGCTGGCTGGCCACTGTGGAGCAGGCATGGCGTGATCTCAGCCCTGCTCTGGGAAGTTCTCACCTGGACTCCACTGAGTGGCTGGGAACTCTGTGGGGGGCTCTGCTTGGCGAGTCTTGGCCCCACCTGTGAATTGAAGCAGACAAGATGCCTGAGCTCTGCTCCCTGCCCACAAGGCGGGGCCTCATTCTTCCCTCCATGGAGCCTTGGATGTCCTAGTGCTGGACAGACTACGCCTGGCAGTATCCCTCGTACAGCCATCTTGGGGCAGGGAGCCAGGCTGTGTGGCTGTCATCTGGTTGGTCTCCAGGTGCAACCAGTTCGGTAGTGGCCTTGCTTTCTGGTAAAATGAAGGCTGGCCATCCCAGCTTGACTGTCCTGGGCTGTCCCAGGCCCCATAGGCCCTGCAGTACTTTCCCATGTGGAGCTCTTCCATCACCTTCCCAGCTTCCTGTGCCTTCTCCCTGCTTTCCCTGGCTGGGACAGCCCCGTGGTGACCTTTGGACTGTGAGCTGAGCTTCTAGTAGCTTCTTTTGCATGCTTGGTGTCCTGGTTACTGTGTCCAGGGAACAGGTGATGATGGTAACATGCAGGGAGAGGGCTCAGTCTTGACCCTGAAGGAGGGGTTTTCTGAAGAAGACAGACCTCCACAACCCCTCACACTTGTCTCCTGGAAGCTCCCTCTGCCACTGTGAGGTGTGGCATACTTTCTTGGTCAGAGACACTTCTGCTACACATGGAGGTCTGTTCCAGGTTCCTCCAGACACTAGGTTGAGGAGTAATGGGCTCGGAACTATTGGAGGATGGGATATGTGTGATCCTGAGAGGCAGTCGTCCCTGCAGACAGCTGGCTTGAGCTCCTAGGACATCCCAGGGCTGGGGTAACTCCTTCCAGAGACTAGCTCTGGCCAGGACTGGGGTAGGGAGCCTGTGCTGGGGAGCATGTTGGGGTTTGTGTGGTCTTCTAGGCATGGGCCTCGAGTGCTTAACAATCTGCCTTCAAACAGGCTCCTGGGATAAGGAGGCACAAGACTATAGGCAGTGGGTTTTGTCTGTCCTTTGGGGAGTGGTCAAGTTGGCACTGCAGCCTATCTATATCCCCTGACCAACATAAATTATTCTGCAGTCAACTATTCATCAGAAAATTACCTTGAAAGGGAAGAACCCAGGGTCTTAGCTGACCACCAAGTACCATGCTGAGTGCTGACATTTGGTTGCTTTCTATGGTGACTTGTGGCTCTTCTGCCATATCCTTGACCTGGGGGTTGCCATCCACCATGGCCACCGGGAGCTGGAGCCACAGTAGGTGTTGGTCCAATATCTGCTATGCCCATGTGTTCAGTTTATGCTGTGAAGGGCCCTGGGGATGTGGCCTTGGGCCTAGAGTTGACCCTTGCTAGTTCTTCCCTTTGCTCATGTCACTACCATGGCCCCGATGCAAATGTGAAGGGGTCATTAGGTCCACAGACCGCTTCCATCCATTTGTTTCTCTCGTTTTCTGCCTGATACCTAGCCATGGGTGTCTCGTCTGATGGCCCCAATCTCTTCAGCTTTGTAGCCATTACCTCTGAGAGCACCTGTGAAAGTTGAATGTTAAGAAGGTTAGTTGTGCAGCCTGTTCCTAACATGTTTGGAGTGTGTGTGGGGCTGCTGACCTGGCCCTCTTTCATGCCCGACAGAGATCGTCTGATTCAGCCATTTCAGAGTGACAAACCTTGTCTGTTTGCTTCAGCTGCCATCTGAGCTGCTGGCTTCAAAACCACAGACTGCTTCAAAACCACAGACTGAATACCCAGGTGTCCATGTGGGTTTCAACCTCAACACTTCCAGGTTCTTGGAGCTTCTGTGATAAGTATGGCTTGTCTTGGTTCTGCAGGCCAGATGCTCAAATCCAGGTATCTGGCAGCACCATGCTCCCTTGGAGGACCCTAAGGGGAGGTGTGATCCAGCTGCTGGCAGCCTCAGGGGCTTCTTCCTTGTAGCCGCATCATACCGGTCCTCTAAGTTCACATTGCCTCCTCTGTGGGTGGGTGTCCCTGACACACCAAATTTGCCTTCAGAAACAGCAGTCATTGTATTAGGGCCCACCCAATTAACCTCATTTAATTGGATTACCTCTGCAAAGACCCTGTATCCAAAGGTCACATTCTGTAATGTGGGGCTACAGCTATCTTTTTGGGGACACCTGCCTGCCGGTGGCTCTGCGGGCACCTCTGGCTTTCCCTGTGTCCTTTCTCTGCGGTTCTAGCAGGCAGGTCCGCGTCCACCGACCGCTGCGCAGCTCTTGCCTTATTGGGTGGACACAGAAGGAGGACAGTCAGGGCCCAACTCCTTTGACCCTGGACTCTGCTCCCTGAATGTCCAGGCCCTTTGCACGCCTTCATTTCCCTGTCCTGCTTTCTTCCTCCTCCGCGTCCCCTTCTTGGCCCAGCTAGTCTGCTACTCCGTGCGAGACGTGGCCGTCCTCGGCAAACCCCGCGTCTCGCAACCAGGGCCGCGGAGAGGGGTGGCCCCCCTGGCACGTGGGGGGGCGCGCTGAGGTCCGCCGGCCGGCAGGGGGCGCAGGAGCCCGTCCTCACGCGGGCGGCAACGGCGGCAGGAAGTCCCGCCCCGGCACGCCGGAAGAAGAGGCGGGAGGGAGGAAAAGCGGTACTTTCTGGGGGCTGCGGGGTCTTCCTTGCGTTTCGGTTCCCGGCCCCCGCCCTTACCCCGCTCTCGTCCCGGCCTTGGCCCCGACCGCGGCTCGCAAGCTGGCCTCATCTTCCGGCCTCGTCCGCCGCAGCCCAGGCGCCCCTGCGACCCCCGACAGCTGGACGACGGGCAGTCACATGCAGCTTTTGCAGGCGGTGGACACGGAGTTGACGGTGGACACGGTGGAGTGGTGCCCGCTGGCGGGCTTCCGGCGCCTGCTGGCCTGTGGCGCCTACCAGCTGCGG
Source organism: Saccopteryx leptura (assembly GCF_036850995.1). NCBI lineage: Eukaryota > Metazoa > Chordata > Mammalia > Chiroptera > Emballonuridae > Saccopteryx > Saccopteryx leptura. Next base: position 482,506 of record NC_089504.1, read on the forward strand.
GAGGTGAGCAGGCGGGTGCGCGGCGCCCCCGGCCCGGCCTCCGCGTGTGTCCCTTGGAAGCCAAGACCCGGAGAGGTCGCCAGGGGCCAGCTGCGGCGCCTAAGGGGCGGAGCCGACCCGGGGCCCGGACCTCTCGGTTCTGCAGCCCGGGGCGCTGAAGGGAAAGTCTGTAGAGTCAGGAGGGGAAGGTGCGACATCGGCCTCGTGGCCAGGATATATCGGTCTTGAAAGCAGAATGCCGTCTGTGTGCAGCGTGGCTCCAGCTGATGGATGGAATGTGGAGTAAAGAGAGAATGGGGTTTCGCGGGAACTGTCCCTGATCTCTGCAGGCATCCACGTGGGTCCAAACCAGGACGCTTAAGCGTGAGAACTGGCCCTGGAGCGCAGGCCTCAGCCAGGACTGTCCCTGTGGGGACCTAGACAGAGATGTCCCGTTAGCCGGTTTAGAAGGAGCATTCTGTGCTGGGCTGGCACATATACACACCAGTTAATCGTGGAGGAGAGGATACATCTCTCTAGCTCAGAAACTCGGGGGCCCTAGCGGGCCGGCTCAGTGGACAGAGCGTCCACCCGGAGTATGGACGTCCCTGTTGGATTCTCGGTGGGGGCGCGCAGGAGAAGCAACCATCTGCTTTTCCCCCTACCCCTTCCTCTCCCACAGCCAGTGGCTCGGTTGGTTCGAGTGGGCCCAGGGCTCTGAGGATAGCTCGATTGGTCCAAATAGGGCAGCCACAGGCGGGGTTGCCAAGCAGATCCCATTGAAGAGCATGTGGGAGTCTGTCTCTCTATCTCCCCTCCTCTCACTTAAAAAATACAGAAAGTAGAAGAAAGCTAGACGCTCAGGGGCTGCTCCCAGGCAGGAGCCAGTCTCCACAGACCTTTTTCCCTCGCACCTTGCCCCACCACCATTTCCTGTTAAGGTAATCAGGATATATCTTCATCTTTCATAGGGAAAAATGGATGTTTCTGAGCCTCAGACCCGTCTAGGTCGTCTCTACCTGTACAGTTGCAAAGAGGACCAGTCTGGTTGCTCCCTGGCAGAGATCCAAAGAAGAGACACTTGTGCCATCCTGGACATGAAATGGTACAAACTTGGTAACAACCCTATTTGTCTGGAATTTCTTACTTGAACAGGGAGACTAATGCCTGGCAGCATTCAACAAAATGAGACAGCCTCTGAGCTGTGGGTTTTCTTCACCGTCCTGCCCCCCAGTGACAGTCCTGCCCCCCAGTGGGCACTTGGAGGACAATACAGACTTAAAAGTTCCTTTCCTTTGTCAGTTTCTGAGCCCCAGAGTTAATAGGCTCCAAACAGTATGGGGACTGGAATTTAAGGGACAAGTTACTGGGGTGCATAATGCTCTGGGTGTGTCAGGTCTGACTGGCATGTGAGTTCTCTCTTTAGGTGCCGTGTTCCGGTGGCTGGCCATCCCCTCTTGGCTGTGACAGAGGCTGCTGGGTCCATAAAACTGTTTCAACTGGTGGGATGTGAGGTCAGTGACGGGCTGAGCTTTGTGGGGGTGGTGGAAAGAGCCTGAATGAAGTGCCTGACCAGGCGGTGGCGCAGTGGATAGAGCGTCGGACTGGGATGTGGAAGGACCCAAGTTCTTCGAGACCCTGAGGTCGCCAGCTTGAGCACGGGCTCATCTAGTTTGAGCAAAGTTCACCAACTTGGACCCAAGGTTGCTGGCTCGAGCAAGGGGTCACTCGGTCTGCTGAAGGCCCACAGTCAGGACACTTATGAGAAAGCAATCAATGAACAACTAAGGTGTCGCAACGAAAAACTGATGATTGATGCTTCTCATCTCTCTCCGTACCTGTCTGCCTGTCCCCATCTATCCCTCTCTCTGACTCTCTGTCTCTGTAAAAAAAAAAAAAAGAAGGCCTGACCTGTGGTGGCGCAGTGGGATAAAACATCGACCTGGAACACTGAGGTTGCTGGTTCAAAACCTTGGGCTTGCCTGGTCAAGGCACATATGGGAGTTGATGCTTCCTGCTCCTCCCCCTTCTCTCTCTCCCCTCTCTCTAAAAATCAATAAATAAAATATTTAAAAAAAAAAAAAAAAAGAAAAAAGAACCTGAATGAAGAGGGTTTGGGGAGGTTTGGAAGGGAGGCTGATACCAACATTTTTCTTTCTTCTTTTTAATTTTTATTCTTTTTTATTGGTTTTTATATAGAGGAGAGAGAGAGAAAGGGGGGAGAAGTGGGAAGCATCAACTTGTAGTAGTTGCCTGCTGCAGGTGCTTTGACCAGGCAAGCCTAGGGTTTTGAACTGGCAACCTTAGCCTTCCAGGTGGATGCTTTATCCACTGCACCACCACAAGTTAGGCTTCTTTTTTATTTATTATTTATTTATTTATTTTTAAGGTTTTACTTACTGGCCTGACCTGTGGTGGTGCAGTGGGATAAAGTGTCAACCTGGAACACTGAGGTTGCCAGTTCGAAACCCTTAGCTTGCCTGGTCAAGGCACATATGGGAGTTGATGCTTCCTGCCTCTCCCCCTTCTTTCTCTCTCCCTCTCTCTCTCTCTCTCTCTCTCTCTCTCCCCCCCTCTCCCTCTCTCTCTTTCTCCTCTCTGAAAATCAAATAAAGTCTTAAAAAAAAAAAGATTTTACTTACTCATTTTAGGGGGGGTGGGGAGAAGGTAGGAAGGAGCAGGAAGCATCAACTCCCATATGTGCCTTGACCAGGCAAGCCCTGGGTTTCAAACCGGCGACCTCAGCATTCCAAGAGGTTGATGCTTTATCCACTGTAACACCACAGGTCGGGCCTGATACCAACATTTTTCTAGGGTAATTTCTGTGCAGTAGTGAACTTCATCATGAAATGGTTTGTTTCTTCCTTTTATTTTTTTAAAGACTTTATTCATTTTAGAGAGGGGAGAGAGAGAGAGAAAAGAGGGAGGAGCAGGAAGTATCAACTTCCATATGTGCCTTGACCAGGGAAGTCCAGGGTTTTGAACTAGCGACCTCAGCATTCCAGGTTGATACGTTATCCACTGCGCCACCACAGGTCAGGCTTTATCATGAAATGTTGTAAGGTAGCATGCAGTCTGTTCTAAATTATTGGGTTCTGCATTTAACTCCAAGAGGAAGTCACTATGTGTCCTCAGCAGAAGGACTGAACTGACAGGCTGTTGATTCACCTGTCCGTGGATCTGAAAGTTCTCTAGAGAGAGCCCGGACCCGCATTCGTGGGTGGATGCTGCCGGGACTGAGAATGGCAGTGACCTTCCTACGTGGGAATGGTCCTTTTCGGAGACAGTTAGGAGAACACATGATCACTATGTGAACTTGCGAGGTGTTTGACAACAGCTCTGATGGGAGTCCTGCAAAGGAGGGAAGTGGACAGCACTCAGGACTGACCGTGCCTGCTTTTGTGGGACACGTCATGCTGTGCGTGGGTTGGAGTAGAGGTCCAGCAGTGCTGGGTTCATGTCTCGCTTCAGGCCGGCTGGGAGCATCAGGCCTGTCCTGAGGATGAGGGAGGACATTCAGGGGAAGATCGTGGGCCCAAGGGCCAGGATCGAGGCAGGAGCAGTAAACCTGAGAGAGCTCCCTGATGAAGCAGGCTGCTGGGAGCCTGTGGGTCAAGTTCAGCAGGCTCCAGGGTTGCTTAGGGAATAAAACTTACGTAGATCTCAGAAGAGAGAAACAGTGTTTTTATGGCTAGTCGTGGCTTCTGAAAGGAAAGTAGGAGGAAAGTGTTCATTGTCTTTGTCTCTGGAGACACAGTGTCCTGGGATTCCTGGAGACCCAGGGAGCTGGAGAGCATGCACCAGGATGCTTCCCAGCCTTGAGTGTGTTTGTGATCGTGTCTAGTGGGGTGTGGACGGCAAGGGGTCTGAGGAGGGGAGATGCCTGCTTCCTCTAAGGTCACAGGTGCGGGAAGTCCTACGGGTGTGTGAGCTCCTGGGTGTCCTCAGGTTCTCTGAGTGGCCGTGTGGTTCACCTGGCAGTAGATGAGGGAATGGCGTCCTGCCGGAGCTGGAGGAATAATCCTCCCAGGGTCCTGGGCCGTTCGCCATGACAGCAGTCCCTTCTCCCCAGGAGAGCGCGTACACCCTGCAGCCATGTGCCAGCTTTGCCCTGGAAACGCGGTGTCTGGCCCTGTCCCTGGATTGGTCCATTGGGCAAACAGGAAGGTAAGGGCTGCAGTCTTTATTTGTTCCTGTTTTCATGCAGGAGAGAATTAAAGTCACCTGTGCCAGCCTGGACTGTGGATTCCCAAACCTGGGAATATCATGCTAGTCCCATCTAAAAAAAAACCCAGGAATTCCAGCCTCTTAGATAAAAGGGAGTGAGTGGTGGTTTCATCAGGAGAAGCTGACACTGATTTATTTTGACAAGCTAAGTGGTAGTTCTGGTCTTTGCCGAAAACCTCAACTAAGCAAGTCTCTTAAGAAGCACGTCCAAGCCCTGGCTGGGTTGACGCTCAGTTGGTTAGAGCATCATTCCGATATGTTGGGGTTGTGAGTTCAATCCCTGGTCAGGGCACATACAAGAGTCAACTAATGACAGCATGAATAAGTGGAACAAGCCGATGTTTCTCTCTGTCTCTCTCCCTCTTCCTCCTCTCCCCCCTCCCCTCCTTTTCCCCCTTTTCTCTCTTTGTGTCTCTTCCTTCCTCTCTAAAATTCAAGTTAAAGAAAAAGAGCTTGACCATGTACCAGGTCCATGGAGAGCCTCTCCCAGGACATGCCCTAGGGGCATAAAGTGTCCCTGGCTGGGAACCAGAAGAGGGTAATGAGTTTAGGTCTCTGCAGTTCAGCTGGGTTTCTCCATTGGCACCCTGCGTCTAGGGCCAGTGACCAGCCCTTGAAAATCGTCATCAGCGACTCCCAGGGACAGCTGCACCTCTTGGAGTTGGACGAGGCGGGGCCTGGACTGCAGGGCGTGGCCTCGTGGCAGGCGCACGAGTTTGAGGCCTGGATTGCTGCTTTCAATTACTGGCGGACAGAAATCGTGTATTCAGGTTGGTGCCCCGCCGGGGGTCGGTCACCACGTTGTGATCACAGCCCTTCTCTGAGGACTTGCAGGGGGCACCGTCGAGGCCGTGCTGGGATCTGGACCTCGGGTGGAGGACGTGCTCTCTGGGGTGAAAGCTGTTGGGGGTCCCCACCTGTCAGCACAGCCCGTTGTGCCACAGGTGTTGCAGGTCTTCTGTGGTGCTGACCACCCACGCTTTGGCCTGGTACTTGCGGGTCCACGCTGACTCGGTAGCCTTCCCGAAGAAAAGGGAGCCCCAGAGAGGTGGGACCGACTGCCCAGTGTTGTGAGTTGTATGTACGGGGGGGATGAGAAGGGACCGGAGGTCCAGGAATGGTGGCCTGGCTCAGCCTCCGGCCCAGGTGGGGGTCTCATGGGCAGTGGAGGCGTTGGTCTCAGGAGACGGGAGAGGAGCTGCTGGGTGTGCAGACGCAAAGAGCCAGCCCGTCTCCTGCTCCCTCCGTGGCCGGGAGGAGAGTGGGGTGCGCTATCAGACCGCAGGACGCTGCGTGGCCTCACGCGGCAGCAGAGCTGCTCCTGCCAAGGTTCTGGCCGTAGTGCCCTGGCCATCTTGGCTGCCCCTCACCAGCGTTTGGCCACCATAGGTCTGGATGGTGGGCTGTCCTGGCCCCTCCCCCGTTCATCCTGCTGTGTGGCTCCTCCCCCCACAGGGAAGGTTCCTTGTCACCTGCCTCTGGTCCTCCTCTGCGGTGTCTCTCTCCTTAGCTCCCTCACTGCCTCTTCCAGAGACAGCGGCATGGGGTGCTTACCTGCTCTTCTGAGCTCCTGATCCGTCTGTCTGCCCGTGGCCTGGCACTGCTGTGAGGGTGCTCCCGGCGCTCCACTCCACGTGCCTGCAGCTGAGCCCCCACCCGTGTTGGCCGGTGGCACACCTGCCCCTTCGTCATGTTCTAACCCCAGGACAGGGCCTGGTGGCCCCAGTCTGACACCTGTCCCCTCACTCCTGTGAGTCCACACCTTGTTGGTCTTCTCAGGTCTCAAGTTGGCCACTTGTCTCTCTTCACTGTTCAGGTTTCTGTCTCAGTGTGTCATAGCTCACCCACGGTGTTGCCTTCCTCTAAGGAAGGGCTCCTTTCTGCATCACTTGTATCACAGCCTCAAACAGTCGTAGTGGAAACAGTGAGCATTTAATTTTTGAGGTCTCTTGACTTCGATTAGTACTTCCTTTTTAAAATTTTTTGCCTGACCAGGTGGTGGTGCAGTGGATAGAGTGTTGGACTGGGATTTGGAGGACCCAGGTTCGAGACCCTGAGGTCGCCAGCTTGAGCACAGGCTCCTCTGGTTTGAGCAAAGCTCACCAGCTTGGATCCAAGGTCGCTGGCTCCAGCAAGGGGTTACTCAGTCTGCTGAAGGCCCGCGGTCAAGGCACATAAGAGAAAGCAATCAATGAACAACTAAGGTGTTGCAAGGAAAAATTGATGATTGATGCTTCTCATCTCTCTCCGTTCCTGTCTGTCTGTCTCTATCTCTCTCTAAAAGATTTTTTTTTTTTTTGCCTGACCAGGCGGTGGCGCAGTGGATAGAGCGTCGGACTGGGATGCAGAAGACCCAGGTTCAATACCTCGAGGTCCCCAGCTTGAGCACGGGCTCATCTGGTTTGACCAAAGCTCACCAGCTTGGACCCAAGGTCGCTGGCTTGAGCAAGGGGTTACTCGGTCTGCTGAAGGCCCACGGTCAACGCACATATGAGAAAGTAATCAGGCCTGACCTGTGGTGGCGCAGTGGATAAAGCGTCGACCTGGAAATGCTGAGGTCGCCGGTTCGAAACCCTGGGCTTGCCTGGTCAAGGCACATGTGGGAGTTGATGCTTCCAGCTCCTCCCCCCTTCTCTCTGTCTCTCCTCTCTCTCTCTCTCTCTCTCTCTCTCTCTCTCTCTCTGTCTCTCCCTCTCCTCTCTAAAATGAATAAATAAAAAATTAAAAAAAAAATAAAAGTTAAAAAAAAATAAAAATAAAAAAGGCAAATGTATGTTTAAAAAAAAGAGAAAGTAATCAATAAACAACTAAGGTGTCGCAATGTGCAACGAAAAACTAATGATTGATGCTTCTCATCTCTCCGTTCCTGTCTGTCTGTCCCTACCTATCCCTCTCTGTCTCTGTAAAAAAAAAAAAAAAAAAAAATTTTTTTTAAATTGATTTTAGAGAGAGGAGAGAGTGAAGGGGGGGAGCTGGAAGCATCAATGTATGGTAGTTACTGTTCATGTGTGCCTTGACTGGGTAAGCCTGGGGTTTCGAACTGGCAACCACAGCATTGCAGGTTGACGCTTTATCCACTGCACGTCGGGCAGGATTAGCGTTTCTACTTCGAGGCTCAGCTGGTTTTCAGAGCAAGGGTGTGGTGAGGCAGGGAGGTAGTAATTCGGGACCAATTCATTTAACCAGCAGATGTCCATTGGGCACCTGTGCCAAGCTGCTGTGAGGGGCACGCCAGTGAACAGGGGACAGAGTCCTGCTTCCTGAGCTCCCGTTGAGTGGGAGGAGGCGTACAGTGCACACGGAACAAAATAGACAGTAAGCAAGCCGATTGCACAGTAGGCCCGAGGGGATAGGTGCTTCGGAAAGAAGAAAGAAAGAACCGGGAGGGGACCGGGGTGCTGCGGGCAGGTGCGGATTGCCCTACTGTCACAGGGCAAGGTCGTGGTAGGCGAACGCTTAGTGCAGGAGTGAGCCTCGTGTGGTAGGACAGCAGCGCGGGGCCTGTGGGGCCTAATGCCGGGGGAGACTTAGAGGAGGAGAGGTGGACGTCAGAGGCCACAGGAAGGACCTTGGCTTTTGCTCACTATGGAACGGGAGCCAATGGTAGCAGCATTGACTGTTGGCTTCTCACTAGAAGGAGTTGAGCCCCGTGTGACCTGGGAACGTGCTCCCGTTTTGTTTTATCCCTGCAGGTGCAGCCCACCGGTCCTGCCTTCCCCACAGGCGCCCTCTTCAAGTTAAAAGACACAGTTGTGGCACAGGCATGAATTCCCTCCCCAAGAAATGGCCACCTGCTGTTCCCGTGCTGCCATAAGTGTTTCTCTTTCCACACAGGTGGGGACGATGGCTTTCTGAAAGGCTGGGACATGAGGACCCCTGGCACATCTCTGTTTGCCAGCAGGAGGTGACTTGCCCAGGGCCCCGTGCTCCTCTGAGACCGGTGCTCCCGTCCACATCCGTGGACTTCCCCCCGAGAGGTGCCCCGGCCTGTCCTTGCTGAGGTCTGGCTCTTTTGTTCACAGACACTCCATGGGTGTATGCAGCATACAGAGTAACCCCCACCGGGACGGCATCTTGGCCACGGGCAGGTGAGGCCCCACAGCAGTTTTCTGGGTCTTTCCTGCGTCTTTCACTTCCTTTACTCGTGTTGATCTTGACGACGTTGAGTTGAGCCAGCTCTCAAACCCAGGTGTAGGTATGGGGGAAGGCGACTGTCCTGGGCTGGTGAGTGGGATGGGTCTCCCCAGGAGAGGCGCCCTGCACCAGAGGGCCATGGGGAACAAGCGGGCTTTCCTGCCTGCGCTGTGGTTGGTTGGTTGCAGCTATGACGGGCACGTTCTCCTGTGGGACTCACGGAGCATGAGGGAGCCGTTCGCAGACGTTCCTGGCGAGGGCGGGGTGTGGCGGCTCAAGTGGCACCCTCTGCACAGCCACCTGCTCCTGGCAGCCTGTATGCACAGTGGCTTCAGGATCTTAGACTGCGAGCAGGCCATCGGTGAGTGGGGCCCGTGGCCGCTGGCAGGGCGGGGCTTCCTGTCTCTTGTCCCCTTGCTCTGCCAAACTCTTCCACCCCCACACGTTCCCAGCATCACCCTGGGCCTCGCTGGGATGCGCACCAGAGTTTCAAGCCCTCTGCCCTCTAGCTGTGGTTCTTCCTTGATCAGCTTGGTTCTTCTGGAGCCTCCTGCATTGTAGGGGATCTCTGACCCCGTTGGGACCTCTGCCCAGAAGACTTCGCACTTGTCACTTTCATAAGCACCCTTAGCCCCATCTTTTGTCTTGTTCTTCTGGCCAGTAGGCATCCCAGACATGCTCCATCTTTCTCTGCTCCCTTTCTCACACTCTGGGCAGACTCAGCATCGGTTCTGCCCCACGGTGCTGTGCCTGAGGCAGAGGGTGACACAGGAAATTGTCACCCGCAGGGTCTCACCAAAGTTTATAGTGCAGCAGGTCGTGAGAATGACCTGGAAACCATGGTCTTCCTGTACCAGAGGGTTCTCTCTTTGAAAGAGAGAGAGATAGGGAGAGAGATGAGAAGCATCAACTCAGCTCTGTCACGTTAGTTGTTCATTGATTACATTTCATATGTGCCTTGTCTAGGGGGCTTAAGCTGAGTCAGTGACCCTTTGCTCAAGGCAGTGACCCGCTGGCCCAGGCCAGCGACCATTCGGTCATGTCTATGATGCCACACTCAAGCCAGCGACCTCTGGGTTTCAAACCTGGGTCCTCAAGCATCCCAGGCCAATGCTCTATGCCTGCACCACTGCCTTGTCAGGCTGTTTGTATATTTTGAACTTGAGGTTTCTACTTGTCTTGTCTTGTAAAAAAAAGCTTGTTGGTTTTTTATAAGGATTTCATTAAATATAAGTTAACTTTACAACTGACTTATGTATCATTTGGGATTGTCTTAAGAAAAGCCATAAGTTTCCACTTGTTCAAATCTGTTTTTCTCTGTATCCAGTGCATTTCTTGTTTACTCCTGAGTAGTTGATCTTTTTTTGTTGCTATTATAACAAAATAGGAACATTCTCATTATTATATCTTCAAACTGGATATTGTCTGAGTGATTGAAAGTTACTTTGTTTTGTTGATAATTTCATATCCAACAACCTTACCAAATTTTTAAAAATTCTGTTAATTTTATTGGTTCTTTGGGTTTTTAATGTAAATGTGCCATCTGCAAAAAGGTATAGTTTTATTCTTTAGTTTACAATTCGGATACCTCTAATTACTTTCTCTTGTTTGATTCCAATCCCTGCTATCTCCAGTAGATGTGAGAAAGCATCAGGCGTGAAGGGCTTCCTGCCTTACTCCTGACCTTGACAGGGATGTCCCTGCCTGTTCTCTTGAGTTTGATGATACACAAGGACTGAGGTGTCTCTGTTTTACCATGTTGAAGAAGTGTAGCCACCAATTCCTGGGTTTTTTGTTGTTTTGGGGTTTTTTTAGTGGCTTATTATTTTTATTATTTATTTTGTTTTTCAAATGATAAGAAGGTTTATTTAGAAAGTCACAGAGGCAGAAGAAGTGAGTCTTAGAGGTGGAGCTCAGGAAACAAGATGCAGAGGCAGAAAGGGGCCCTTAGAGCTCAGGAAAGAGAGAGGCAAGAAAAACACACCTGGGAGGGGGGTGGAGAGACGGACCCGGGTTCCCAGCCACCTCCCGAGGGTTTGTTTTAAAACTCAAGATTGTTAAATTTTTGTCAAACGAATTTCTCATACTGAACTGTCCTCATTTTCTCCTTGGATATATTAATATAGTGAATTTGTTCACAGATTTCCTGATACAAGTGTGTTCCCGGGGTAAACCCCACGGGGTCATTTTTTTTTTTTTTTTAATAAATAAGTTTTGACCACGGGGTCATTTTTTTTTTTTTTTTTATTTATTTATTTTTTACAGAGACGGAGAGTGAGTCAGAGAGAGGGATAGACAGGGACAGACAGACAGTAACAGAGAGAGATGAGAAGCATCAATCATGAGTTTTTCATTGCGTGTTACAACACCTTAGTTGTTCATTGATTGCTTTCTCACATGTGCCTTGACCACGGGCCTTCAGCAGGCTGAGCAACCCCTTGGTGGAGCCAGCGACCTTGGGTCCAAGCTGGTGAGCCACGCTCAAACCAGATGAGCCTGCACTCAAGCTGGCGACCTCGGGGTCTCGAACCTGGGTCCTTCCGCATCCCAGTCCGACGCTCTATCCACTGCGCCACCACCAGGTCAGGCCACGGGGTCATTTTTAACGTGGACTCTGTTGGTATTTTATTTAGGGTTTTGCATTAATGTTCAAAGGTGACATGAATTTTGTGCTTTTTTAATCAAGATTTGACACCAGCCTTATGTATGATTCATGTGAAAATGAAAACCAAAAGTGTGAAAATTTTTCTTCATTCTTCTCTTCTCTTGAGTAATTTACATATATCACTTAGATTATTTTTTCTTTCAAAATATGGTAAAATTATCCTGTGAGAGACCATGTGGGCCTGATCTATTTTTGCAGGGTGGTTCCTTGATAACTTTATCTTTTTCTGTGTAGATTGATTTGTTCATGCTTTGTATACTGGGGTCAATTTTGGTGAACTGTATTTTCCTAGGCTATTATTTATTTCACCTACATTTAGAAATTTATTTGCATAAAGGTGTGTAAAGAAGTCAGTTGTAGGCCCCGGCCAGTTGGCTCAGTGATAGAGCATTGGCCTGCCATGTGGATGTCCCAGGTTTTTTTTTTGTTGTTGTTGTTTTTGGTTTTTTGTTTTTGTTTTTGTTTTTACATAGACAGAGAGAGTCAGAGAGAGGGATAGACAGACAGGAACGGAGAGATGAGAGCATCAATCATTAGTTTTTCGTTGCGCGTTGCGACTTCTTAGTTGTTCATTGATTGCTTTCTCATATGTGCCTTGACCACGGGCCTTCAGCAGACCGAGTAACCCCTTGCTGGAGCCAGCGACCTTGGGCTCAGGCTGGTGGAATTTTGCTCAAACCAGATGAGCCCACGCTCAAACTGGCGACCTCGGGGTCTCGAACCTGGGTCCTCTGCATCCCAGTCCGACGCTCTATCCACTGCGCCACCTCCTGGTGAGGCTGTCCCAGGTTTAATTCCCAGTCAGGGCACATAGGAGAAGCGCCCATCTGCTTCTCCATCCCTCCACCTCCCCCTTTTCTCTTTCTCTCTGTCTTCCTCTTTTCTCTTCCCAAAGCCATGCTCAATTGGAGAGAGTTGGCTCACCTCCAGCACTAAGATCTTATTTGCTGAGCAATGGAGCAACATCCCCCCAGTGGGCGTGCCGGGTGGATCCCGGTCAGGGCACATGCAGGAGTCTGTCTCTCTGCGCCTTCTCCTCTCACTGAATAAAAAAAAAAAAGTCGTGAGTTTTAAAAAGTTTTCTTTTTTTAATTTATTATTTATTTATTTATTTAAAATTTTTTTATTATTTTTCTGAAGTTGGAAATGGGGAGTCAGTCAGACTCCCGCATGCGCCCGGCCGGGATCCACCCGGCACGCCCACCAGGGGGCGATGCTCTGCCCATCTGGGGTGTTGCTCTGCTGCAACCAGAGCCATTCTAGTGCCTGAGGCAGAGGCCACGGAGCCATCCTCAGCGCCCGGGCCAACTTTGCTCTAATGGAGCCTTGGCTGCGGGAGGGGAAGAGAGAGACAGAGAGGAAGGAGAGGGGGAGGGGTGGAGAAGCAGATGGGTGCTTCTCCTGTGTGCCCTGGCTGGGAATCGAACCCAGGATTCCTGCACCCCAGGCCGACGCTCTACCACTGAGCCAACCGGCCAGGGCTTCTCTTTTTTTTTAAGTGAGAGGAGGGGAGATAGACTCCCGCATGCGCCCCGACAGGGATCCACCTGGCAGCCCCTGTCTTGGGCCGATGCTTGAATCAGCCATGCCATCCTCAGCACCTGGGCCAGTGCTTGAACCAGTTGAGCCACTGGCTGCGGGAGGGGAAGAGAGAGAAGACGGAGAGGTGGAGGGAGAAACAGATGGTTGTATCTCATGTGCCCTGATCAGGGATCAAACCTGGGAATTGAACCCAGGATGTCTGCACACCGGGCTGATGCTCTATCTACTGAACCAACCAGCCAAGGCCAGAAGTTTCCTCTTTTTAATGGTTATTCCTCTTTTGTCATGTTTTACTTTGTGTTTATGCAAATATATATGCAGCTTTCTCTTTTCTTAATTAGCTTAGTTACAGATTTGTCTATTATTTCTTATGAAGAAGTAGGATTTAAAAATTTTTTTTTTACAGAGACAGAGATAGTCAGAGAGGGATAGACAGGGACAGACAGGAACGGAGAGATGAGAAGCATCAATCATTAGTTTTAAGTTGCAACATCTTAGTTGTTCATTGATTGCTTTCTCAAATGTGCCTTGTCCGCGGGCCTTCAGCAGACCAAGTGACCCCTTGCTCAAGCCAGCGACCTTGGGTCCAAGCTGGTGAGCTTCTGCTTAAACCAGATAGGCCCGCGCTCAAGCTGGTGACCTCGGGGTCTCGAACCTTGATCCTCCGCATCTTAGTCCAATGCTCTGTCCACTGTGCCACTGCCTGGTCAGGCGGATTTTTATTTTTTATTGTAGTTTAATGGTTCTTCTGTTCTCACCCTTGTCAGTTTCCCCTTAATCTTGATCGTCTCCCTCCTGTGGCTCCTTAGCTCTTTTTCTGGTGTTTCGGAGTTAGGAATACCATTCGCTTATCTTTATTACCTTGTTTATATATAGAGTGTGTCCGTCAAGTCATGGTGCACTTTTGACCGGTCACAGGAAAGCAACAAAAGATGATAGAAATGTGAAATCTGCACCAAATAAAAGGAAAACCCTCCCAGTTTCTGTAGGATGATGTGGCAGCATGTGCGCAAGCGTAGATGATGATGTAACACCGTGTATACAGCGGAGCAGCCCACGGCCATGCCAGTCGAGATGCCAGTGGACGGTACAGAGGAAAGTTCAGTGTGTTCTGTGGCTTGCTAAATTTGAATCCGTGACCAAAGTGCAATGTGAATATCAGTGCGTTTATAACGAAGTGCCACCACATGGAATAACATTACTCGGTGGGATAAGCAGTTGAAGGATACCGGTGGTTTGGTGGAGAAACCCCGTTCTGGTAGGCCATCAGTCAGTGACGAGTCTGTAGAAGCTATACGGGATAGCTACCTAAGGAGCCCTAAAAAATCTGTGTGTGAGCCCACATTGAACTGCACTGAATAGGTATGAAACTGGGAGAGTTTTCCTTTTATTTGGTGCAGATTTCACATTTCTATCGTCTTTTGTTGCTTTCTTGTAACCGGTCAAAAATGCACCATGACTTTATAGACACACTGTATAGTGTGTGTGTGTGTGTGTGTGTGTGTGTGTGTGTGTGTGTGTGTGTGTGTGTGTGTGTGTGTCACAGAGACAGACAGACAGGAAGGGAGAGAGATGAGAAGCATCAGTTCTTCATTGCGACACCTTAGTTGTTCACTGATTGCTTTCTCATATGTGCCTTGACCAGGGGGCTACAGCAGATCGAGTGACCCCTTGCTCAAGCCAGTGACCTAGGACTCAAGCTGGTGAGCCTTGCTTAAACCAGATGAGCCCACACTCAAGCTGGTGACCTTGGGGTGTTGAACCTGGGTCCTCTGTGTCCCAATCCGACGCTCTATTCACCGCGTCACTGCCTGGTCAGACTACCATGTTTATATTAATTTCAGTGTTTTTATGTCTGCATTTTTTTTAATTTAAGCATATATTTGGATTCAGATAGGTCATAATTTCATTTCTACTTTAAAAAAAAGAAATTTTGTGATTTGAGTTTGTAATACCCTTTTTAACTAAGTATGGTTTAGTAAGTTTTCCAATTTCTAGGCGGATGGGCTTTTTTTGTATTTGTGGCTGCGTTATTAATTTTTAGTTTTGTTGCACTCTGGTCAGAGAATGCTGTGTGCTGAACTTTCTCTACTCTGTGGAGTTTTTGATCCTTGGCTGCCTGACATGACTGCTCTCTGAATGTTCTGCGTGCACTTGAGTCAGAGCCCCAGGCTTGTGCAGCAGGAACATCTGCTGTGTTTGTTGGCCTGTGCAGTGCCCAGAAGGGACTTTGAGCGATTGTTGGATAGAAGACTGCCTTGGGTCCATATTGTCCCAGCAATCCGTCCCCAGGTACTTTCCAGGTGTCAAAGTGGAGGGATAGTCCTGACCTGCAGTGGCACAATGGATAAAGTGTCAGCCTGGATGCTGAGGTTGCTGGTTCAAAACCCCGGGTTTGTTGAGTCAAGGCACATAGGAGAAGCAAATATGAGTTGATGCTTCCTGCTTGCCCCCCCCCCCTAACATGAATAAATAAAATCAGGAAGGAGGGAGGGAGGGGAGGGAGGGGGGAAGGAGTGAGGGAGGGGAAGGAAGGAAATAAATGTGGAGGGACAGGGATGGTTTCCTGGGGAGCATCTCGTCCAGGATCTGGTTTCTAAGTCTTCACTGAGAAGCCCTTGCCAGGTCCTCCGACTTGGAAAGGCAGCTTCACACGTGTGGTTCTGCAGGCTGAGTTTCCTCAGGACGCAGTGCATCACCCCAGATGTCAGCTTGCTTCTCTGCTGTCTTGACCACTTCTCATGACAGTGGTTGCTCTTGGCAATCTCTCTTTGTGGGTGGGCAGGGCCACTGGTGGGGGTGACAAGCCCAGCTCTGAGTAATGATGCATTTCCCGTGTCCATGTTGTTCCAGAGGAGAAGCAGGACGCGTGCTCAGTCTCTGTGTCCCAGACGTGGCCCAACTCACTGGTGTATGGAGCTGACTGGTCCTGGCTCACCTGCCAGCAGACACAGGCCACGCAGTTTTCCCACTTAGAGTGCTTTTCCTGTGGTGACCCAGGAACCGGAACAGATGTGGAGGTTGCGGGCCACTCACCAGGACCTCACTCTCTTAGTTGTTTAGCAGACGCTGGAGCAGGTTGTGCCACGGTCCAGAGTGGAACTACAAAGAGCAGCATGCCACTGTACACCCCAGGGACCACTTTCTGTGACTGTGACCCAAACGTGGAAACAGCAAACTTTGACAGCAACCTCCTAGCCACTTGCTCCTTTTACGACCATGTTCTTCACCTTTGGAAGTGGGTGAACAGCTGAGCTAGGGAACAGGGTGCTTGGTTTGAAATCATAAAGACAGCCTGGCCTGTGGTGGCGCAGTGGATAAAGAATCAACCTAGAGTGCTGAGGTTGCTGGTTCGAAACCCTGGGCTTGCCCAGTCCCGGTGCATACAGGAAGCAACTACTACTAGTTGATGCTTCCCATTTCTACTCCCCCCAAAAAAATAAAATAAAAAATAAATGAAACCATGAAGACCATGTCTATGAATGAACTGCCCTCAGACTATCACACTTTTTTATTAGTCTCTGCAGCTTACACTGTGGGTTCAGTGCATCTTATGGAATCTACAGTGTAGTAAAAAAAAAAGCCGTGTCTCAAGTAAACCTTTTTTGTGCTGGGCCCTTCAAAATGGTGATTTTGGCAGGGAGGTGTGTGGTAGGCAGTGAGGGGCCTGTCCCAGCTCTCAAACTTGTCCGCTTTATGTGGATTTAACTTTCATTCTTCAGTTATTTAAGCAATATTTATATTTACTAAATGTAGTTTGGTTTTTTTTAAAATGAGAGGAGAGATAGACTCCCGCATGCGCCCTGACCGTAATCCACCCAGCATCACGTCTGGGCCAGTGCTCAGACCAGCCGAACTGTCCTCAGTGCCCAGGGCCTACGCTCAAACCAATTGAACCACGGGTTGAGAGGGGAAGAGAGCAAGAAGAGGGAGGAGAAACGGCATGTGT
Source organism: Saccopteryx leptura (assembly GCF_036850995.1). Taxonomy (NCBI): domain Eukaryota; kingdom Metazoa; phylum Chordata; class Mammalia; order Chiroptera; family Emballonuridae; genus Saccopteryx; species Saccopteryx leptura. Next base: position 499,002 of record NC_089504.1, read on the forward strand.
GCCCTGACCAGGAATCAAACCTGGGATGTCCTCATGCCAGCTGACGCTCTACCACTCAGCCAACCAGGTAGGGTCTAAGTGAAAAAAATTTTAAAGCTACTTTATATCACTAGGGTAATCTTATTTATTTATGAGAGGCAGGGAGAGAGGAACACTGAGCTGCTCCTGTATGTGCCCTGACTGGGGAATTAAACCAGCAACCTCTGTGCTCGAGGTTGATACTCCAACCAAGCTAGTGTGGTGGGTTAATCACACGTCCTCACTGTGGCTTTAGTGAACTGAATAGCTTCCTAGCGTTCCACAGGAGAAATCTGGATGTCTAAGTGGGTTTGTAACACCCCCCTCCCCGTGACAAGATAATTGTCATCACAGGCCACTGCTGAATTTGTGAAATCTTCAGCATTACTGATGAGATGTGGGTGTTCTGACTCAAAAATACGCATTTCTAATTTATTTCCCGACTATGCAACCCAACATGCCAATGTAGGTCAGAATGTGTTCTAAGACATTATTCTATGTTAAATGATCACTTCCCGACCCTGGCCGGTTGGCTCAGTGGTAGAGCGTCGGCCTGGCGTGCAGGAGTCCCGGGTTCGATTCCCGGCCAGGGCACACAGGAGAAGCGCCCATCTGCTTCTCCACCCCTCCCCCTCTCCTTCCTCTCTGTCTCTCTCTTCCCCTCCCGCAGCGAGGCTCCATTGGAGCAAAGATGGCCCGGGCGCTGGGGATGGCTCCTTGGCCTCTGCCCCAGGCGCTAGAGTGGCTCTGGTCGCAACAGAGCGACACCCCGGAGGGGCAGAGCATCGCCCTCTGGTGGGCAGAGCGTCGCCCCTGGTGGGCGTGCCGGGTGGATCCCGGTCGGGCGCATGCGGGAGTCTGTCTGTCTCCCCGTTTCCAGCTTTAGAAAAAAAAAATACACACACACACAAAAAGAATTTCTACACTCTGACTCACCCTCCCATCCTAAAGTCCTGAGAGGAACGTGTATCTCCAGACAAAGGGGTCACAGGCTCCTCCTTACCCACCCCAACCGGTATGGGATTTGGTCTGTAAAACCAGCCACAGAATGGTAGGGATTTTCTACATGACTGGGATTGTGCCTGTGTAGCTAGCCAGCTAATTAATAAACTCAAAGATTCATTTGGACTTGGTGTCTCTGTAACCCGCGGATTTAAGTACAGTACTTTCACCCCAGGGACCACCCATGAGTGTGTATTCAAGGTTCCAAAGCAACTTTTGGGAGAGGGGGTGTTAGGTGAAAGAACCGCTGTGGGGCAAATGGGACATTAGACCACACGAGATGAGGCCAAACGTGGGGTTCTCTAGTCACCCAGTGTTTTTCCTCTGTGTCCCCGTTTCTGTGAGTTCCTTGGATCTTCTACGTTTTAATATTTGACCTTAAAGAACCTAACAGACTAAAAGGAGGGCGTCAGCATTTCTCTTTTGAAAGAAATGGGCCATTGGTTGGGAAGTGATCTTTTTTTTTTTTTTGTATTTTTCTGAAGGTGGAAACGGGGAGAGACAGACAGACTCCTGCATGCGCCCGACCGGGATCCACCCGGCACGCCCACCAGGGGGTGATGCTCTGCCCCTCCGGGGCGTCGCTCTGTTGCGACCAGAGCCATTCTAGCGCCTGGGGCAGAGGCCACAGAGCCATCCTCAGCGCCGGGGCCAACTTTGCTCCAATGGAGCCTTGGCTGCGGGAGGGGAAGAGGGAGACAGAGAGGAAGGAGAGGGGGTGTGGAGAAGCAGATGGGCGCTTCTCCTGTGTGCCCTGGCCGGGAATCGAACCCGGGACTCCTGCACACCAGGCCGATGCCCTACCGCTGAGCCAACCGGCCAGGGCGAGTGTAAGAATTCTTAAGGTACATAAACATTCTTTTCTAAAGGCTTTTTAAAAATTTATTGATTTTAGCCAGAGAGGAAGGGAGAGAAAGAGAGACAGAAACATCCATCTGTTCCTGTGTGTGCCCTGGCCGGGGGTCAAACCGGCAACCTCTGTGCTTCAGCCCGATGCTCTAACCCACTGAGCTATCCGACCAGGGCTCTAAAGGCTTTTAAGAAAAGAGAAGCGAAGGGATTCTTAGATAAGTTCTATCTTCCTTGCTCTGTAGTTAAATTATGACTTATCTGACCCAGTTGTCCTTGCAAGCCGGGAAGCTCCTGCATTCTCCCTCCATTCTCCACGGAAAAGGAGGGGGCGAGAAGCCCGGCCTTCCCTCTTTATAGTCGCGTTCCCAACACTAAGTATCCCAGTTCTTCGGCACCACAGAAGGACCTGGGGGGTGAGTTCGTGCGACCCCGTCGCGGCCCCCTCGGGCAGTGCCGGGTCCCTGCGGCCCGCTCCCCAGAACCACGGAAAAGAGCAGGGAGCGACGCCCGGGTCACTGCACCCTCCTCTGCCCTCACGCTTCATTTTCACAATGACCAGATGATGCCCACGACCAGCACGAGGGTAGCCACCGTCTTTAATCGAAACCAGGCGGGGTGGGGGGCAGGCCCGCCCGGGGTCGCAAGGGCGGCTCGCGGGCACCGCCGCCGGCTAGCGCGCGAAGTTCTTGGGGTACAGCTGGAAGAGCTTGCCCTCCTGCGTGGGCTCGAAGCCGTACTTCTCCAGCTTCTCGGGGTCGAACGTGCCGTCCCGGAAGTCCTTCTCGATGGCGGGGGCCGCCGCCTCTCGGAAGAGCTGCTCGGCCGTCAGGGGCGTGTCGGTGCCCTCCGGGGCTCGGTAGTTCACGTAGGGCTTGAGCTTGAAGCCGGCCAGCTCGGGCACCACCAGCTCGGGCACCATCTCCTTGACCAGCACGAACTTCCCGCCGCGGGCGTGGACGCCGGTGCCCTTGGCACCGCGGCTCTTGTAGAAGGTGCGCGGGCCCCGCTTGCTGGTCCACCGGCTCATCCGGTCGGCGCCGCGAACCACGCACACAGCCGCCGCGCTCAGGAGCCCCATGGCTGCCGCCGCCGCCCGAGTTTCTGAGGCGCCCGGGCGCTCTCGGCCTTCCACTTCCGGCGCCTGAGGGCGGCTTCCGGCGCGCGCCGCAGCAAGAGCCTCTCCGATTGGCTGCGCCGCGTCCAATGCGCAGCCGCGGCCCTGCTAGGGGGCGGAACCGGAGGGGCCCCGGCCAATGCGCGGGGAGATCCGGCGTCGGTCGGGGTCTGGGGCGCCGGCTCGGTGAGTTGCCGCGGGGCTGTCCAGCGCTGGCGAGAGCTGTCGGCCCTGCGGAGAAGGTTGACCAGCTGCTCCCCCGGCCTGTCCGGACGCACACGGCCGCCTGTGGGAGCCGAGCCCGCTCCTCTCGGGCCCCGGACACCAGCCGTGCTCCAGCTCCAGCCGGACGCCCCTGTAACACCGACACTCCCGCACCGTCATGTGCCTGTAACACCAACGCTCGCTGACCCGACGCCCCTCTAACACGGATGTCCCGTGACTCCGACGTCTCCACACTCGATGCCCCGTAATCCTGACACCCCCTAACCAGGATGTCCCTCTAACATCAACGCCCGCTAACCCCGCCACTCCGGTAACCGTGCAGCCCCCCAGCGCGACGCTCCTCTAACACTGATGTCCCTGGGACACCGACGTCCCCCTCGCCGTGGCCTGAACCCGAAGTCCCAGGAACACCCGAGTCCCCTGTCACTCCGACGCCCCCTAACCATGATGCCCCTGTGACACAGAGGCCCCCTAACCCTGTTACCGTCACAACCTCGATGGCCCCTGAAGTCTGACTCCCCTTAATACCTCTGTTCCCTAACCCCGACGACCACCCCAGACACCCCTGAGTTGCCGTTCCCTCTAACCCTGACGTCCCCCAACCTTGGACACCCCTACCCCTGATATTCTCTCAACCCCACCTGGGGCCCTGCAGACCCCCATCCCTGGTGCCGAGGCCCTCAGTTCTGCCCTCAGTTCTGCACTGGGTCACCGTCCCTCCAGCTCCAGGTAGAGAGCTGTAGCAGGTGCTGGGGGGTGGTGAGCTATGCCCCACCCAAGCCTGAGGGCGCACTGGGAGATGGGCCTGTTGGGGACAGCAGCAGGCCCCAGAGCTGGGCTCCAGGCCTACTAGCCCTCAAGGAGGCTCAACGGAGAAGGGTTTCCCGCTGAGATAGGAGGGGCACAGGACATTTGACCTGTGAGCAACGCATCTGACTCCACACCTGCTTTCTCTGACTTCTCCCTGAGGAGTCTGGGTGGTATTTGGAGAGAGATATGCTGCCACTTTCCTAAATGGCCTGGGAGCTATAGGGTGAGGGCCCCAGGCCTGGCTTTTCCTCAGACAGAGGCCAGGTGAGCAAGGCTGGTCCCCAAGTAATCATCCCTGACCCAACACATGCGCTTGGGTCAGCCACTCTGGATAGGAGATCCCCAGGCACGGCCACTAGGGAGGGTCTGTCTCAGTTGCCACCACCCTGCCCGGGCCTGTGCCCAACTCCGGAGCTGCCAGCACTAGGCCTTGGCCCAGTTGCTCACTCCCCTTGACTAGCTGGGACAGGAGCAGGGACTTGGCTGCAATTCTAGGTGCCTGGGTGACCACGTGAGGGTTGTTTACAGAAAGGGAAGTGCCTCTGTTGCTTCTGAAAAGGCAGCTTCTCACATGATTTTGCTGTCAATGAAAATGGACTTTAACATGGAAAAGAACCTCTGGGAAGGCTGGACGCATTGCTCTCCTGTGTGACTGAGTCGGTCAAACACCTGCCCTAGTTTGAACCGGTCTTTTCTTCTTTTCACCTGGACTGTTTGTTTCCTTTTCAGCCATGGAGCAGGGGGAAGAGGATGCCGGCCTGGAGGTATGGAGCTGGAGGGATCCAGGTGATTTGGAACTGTAGTGTTCCCAGTTGGGGCTGTTTCTGGACCAGGAGAAAGGGTCCATGCAGCCTCTGGTTAGCTCCTCAGAGTCTGCTGAGTGAGGAGTGGCCCTGTGTCTGGCTCCTCTGAGGTTGATTCGATGCCTTAGAGCCACAGTGAGAAGCTGGAAAGTCTGAGATCAGCCACGGAAACTGCACATAGGCTGCAGAGCACTGTGTGACCCTGTCCTTGGACAGTCCTGCTGTGCTGGGAGCGAAGGGTGCAGCTGTGGGTCTGAGCAGTCAGCCTGGGTCAGGAGGGGCTGGGGGCCTCAGCTCAAGAGCAGGAAGCCTCCACTGCTTCCGTTGGCCTACTGAGACCTAGTGCAGAAGTTGAGTTTTCTGGACTCTTATCGTCCAGACACAGCACTGCTCGTGAGATGTTGTTCTCAGTGCCCTTCCGCTCCTGTGGCTTTCTGATCCTGGCTGACTGGAAGGTCAGGGAAGTGGCTTTAGTTCTTGGGCCTGTGCAGAACCTGAAAGGATTAACAGTGCTCGGCCCCATCCTGTTCCTGGCTGCCTGGGGAGAGGAATGTGGACACAGAGGGGCAGGGATCAGAGAGCCGCTTGTTTGCTGGTCTCACTTTCCTCTGCATCTTCTTTGGGAATCAGCCAGCCCCCTCCACAGGGGTGGCTTCTGAGGCCAGGTTTACTCTTTCGCCAGGGCAGCGAGGGAGCAGGCTCACAGCCCTTCTGCGCTGTGAGCTGGAATTTAATGTTCTCAAAATCCAGAAGGTCCTTGGGGTTTCTCAGCACTGCTGGTGCTTGGGCTCCTGTGTGTGCCCTGGGTCCAGCAGCTCAGGGTCCTGTTGGTGACCAGAGGGCACTGAGAGATGGCCTTTGCCCCTCCGGTAGCCAGCCTGGCCTTTGCCTCTGGATTTGCATCCTGAGTGCTTAGGATTCAGCTGTGTGGAGCTTTTGCTGTCAACACCACCTGGCTGCTGGCCCTGCTCTACTGTCCTGTTGGTGGCCATGGACACAGGTCTCTCTCTGTGCTCCTGAGCATGTGGGCTCTGTGGGCTCAGGCCCTCAGTTCCCGGAAGATTGCTTCTTCCGTGAGGTCTTCTCCCTGACCCAGAGCTCTGTCCTCGCTGCCCTGGGAAGCCCTGCCCGCCCTGCCCTTCCTGACCGTGCTGCTCTCCTCCAGGCGGGCGTCTGTCTGGACACAGCCCTGCAATCCTGGTGGCTGCAGGTGACAGAGCAGCATTCACAGTCAACCATGGTAACCACCTCGCCCCTGGCCGCCCCGGCCCCCAAGACCTGCTAGCCCCCTCCCCTTGTCCTCAGCCTGGGGTCGGGTGCAGCAGGCTCCTCACAGCCTGTCTGACAGGTGCTCTGTCTGCCATCTCACCCAGCTGACGGGGATGGCGATCGGAGCCCTCCTGGCCCTGGCCCTCATTGGCATCATCGTCTTTTTTGTGTACAGAAGGGTTAACCAGTCCCGTGAGTATATTGCTTCAGATTCCAGGGGAAGGGGATGAGGGCTTAGAGGAGATGGGGAGGTCTGGGGGACTTGTCCTGTGTGTCAAGCTCCTGGGAGCATCTCAAGCCCTTGGTAGCTTTTTTGTATTCTTCCAAAGCTGGAAACAGGGAGGCAGTCAGACAGACTCCCGCATGCGCCCGACCGGGATCCACCCGGCACGCCCACCAGGGGGCGTTGCTCTGTTGCCACCAGAGCCACTCTAGCGCCTGAGGCAGAGGCCACAGAGCCATCCCCAGCGCCCAGGCCATCTTCGCTCCACTGGAGCCTTGGCTGCGGGAGGGAAAGAGAGAGACAGAGAGGAAGGAGAGGGGGAGGGGTGGAGAAGCAGATGGGCGCTTCTCCTGTGTGCCCTGGCCGGGAATCGAACCTGGGACTCCCGCACGCCAGGCCGACGCTCTACCACTGAGCCAACAGGCCAGGGCCGCCCTTGGTAGCTTTTGTTGAAAACCTCTGGCCATCCAGACTGCGGCTGAGTCTGTCAGACCCACAAGGTCTGAGTCTGTCCAAGCTTTCTTAGCTCTCCTTCAGGCGCAGTTTCCGTGGGAAGAACTGCCATTTCTGCATCCCCTTGGTGTGTCTGTCACAGCTCTGGACGGGACTCTGCCTTCCCTCCCCCCTGCTGAGTGACATAGTGGCCAGGGCTCAGGCTGCCACTCTGCTCCCTTGCAGGACAAGTGCAGCCCACCCCTCAGTACAGGTTCCGGAAGAGAGACAAAGTGATGTTCTATGGCCGGAAGATCATGAGGAAGGTAACCTGACTGTGGGTCCTTGGGCAGAGCGGCCTGTGCCCTCGTAGCCTCGACTCCCGCTGCCTGGAGACAGCTGTGTGCCTGGGGCCATGCACAGGCTGCGGGGTTTGGGGAAGGCCTGGGCAGAGGGCTTGTGGGTCCAAGCATTCGAGACTGCTTTGGCAAATGTGCCGAGGCAGAGGCCCCGTCGGCCCTGTGAGTGGATGTTTGTCTTAAGTAGGAAAGAGATAGGAAGGCCCCTTCTGGAAATATCCCTGGGGCATGGGCATGGAGTTTCCTGGCTCCCAGGCTGAGATTGGTGGTCCTGCCAGGATTTGGGGCCAGGTCCCCATGAGGTGCACTCCCCCTTCGGGGGACAAGCAGCCTGGTCCACCCATTCCTGGTGACTCCAGCCCACTCCCAACCCTAAGGCAGGAGAAATCCAGACTTCCTCGAGGTCCGCTGTAGAATCCAGGCTGTCAGTAATGGTTCATGTTGTGTCCTTACACGGTTAGTTCATGTTCTTTGTAGAAAACTTGCAATGTCAGACGCGAAGGTGTGTGTGCCCTGGTGTGGTGTTCTGCTCTGACCAGTGTCAGGTGCCGAGGACGGGAGATAAGCCGGGGCTGCTGACGGGGGTGGTGGCCACTCGGAGCCTGAACACTGCTGCTCCTGCCGTGTGACGGCTGGCCTGCTGTGTGGGGACAGTGTGGGGACAGTGTGGGGTTGCCTCACAGCCTAGCGCAGGGCCACACAGAGGCGCCCCCAGCAGGTTTGAAGGAGCTCAGGCATGTTGGATGAGGACTGTGCAGTGGCACACTGGACCAGGGCCGAGGAGGACAGGAATGTGGTCCAGTAGTGTGGGAGCACCTGGGAGGGGAGTGGGAGTAGTGGTGACCACACACCCACAGCACAGTGGACACCCAGGGGCCGACACACCTTGGAGAGCTGAGGGACAGCAAGGGGGCCACAGCTGCCTGAGGGGGGTGGCCTGCATCCAGGGTGGGAACCGGGCACTCTGCCCTTGTGACACCGCCCCCTGCCCAGCACAGCCGAGTGGGCCTTGTTGACGGGGTAGTGGCAGAGAGCCCTGCAGCCCCAGGTGATTGTGCAGGAACTGGGTTGAGGGAAAGGGAGCTGGGCAGGACCAGACAGGGCAGGCATTCAGTCATTTATTCACTGTTGTTACTTTGCTTTTATCTATCTATTTATTTATTCTATTGATTTGGGGTGGGGAGAAAGAGAGAGAGAAACATTGACTCGTTGTTCAACTTAGTTGTGCATTCATTGGTTGCTTCTTTTATGTGCCCTGACTGGGGATTAAACCTGCGACCTTGGTGTGCTGGGCCGATGCTCTGTCCACTGAGTCACCTGGCCAGGGCCAGACAGGGCAGGCTCTTAAACAGCTGTGGGAGGAGGTGGCCTCCCATGGGAGGCGGAGCAGTGTCATCCTTCCAGGAGGAGGAGTCACGAGAGCTCTGTGGGCAGCTGCTGGCTGTTTGGGGATGTGGTGTGTGCTGGTGGTAGTGGTCAGCAGCACTAAAGTTGGTTCCCCATGCCCCGGGCAGGCTGGAGGCAAGTCCTAGGGCTGAGGCTGACCCCTGGGGCTGAGATGTGGATCTAGCCTGTCTCAGGATTGTGACTCAGCCTCTCCACTCTGCAGGTGACCACGCTCCCTCATACGCTTGTGGGGAACACGGTCACCCCCCGCCAGCGGATGAGGAAGAGGACCAAGGTGCTGTCTTTGGCTAAGAGGTACTAGGACTGCCCTTCCAACCGCATTACATCCCAGATGCCCTCCCTGGGGGGGCACTGCTGAGCTCCCCAGCCGCGGGGTTCTGTTCCAGGGCGTGGATCTTTGCTTTGTAGGATCCTGCGTTTCAAGAAGGAATACCCTACACTGCAGCCAAAGGAACCGCCGCCCTCCTTGCTGGAGGCTGACCTCACGGAGTTCGACGTGAAGAATTCGCACCTGCCGTCGGAAGTTTTGTACATGCTGAAGAACGTTCGGTAAGGGAAGCTGGGCACAGAGGGCTGCGCCTGCCAGGGACCACGGCAGGCTGGCATCCCAGGTGTCTGCCTGTGCTCGCTCGCTGACGGTTGGCAAAGCTGCACCCCTGCCGTCTCTGCCCTGTCAGCTGTTGGAGCCTCCTCACCAGGTGTTGGGTGGTGTGTCTGTGTGCTTGTCAGCGTTTTTACCTCCAGGAGTGAGTGTGGGAAGTGAGTGGCTGGACCAAAAGTCGCAAGTCTGGGTCCTCCACCTCTCCCTGGAAACCCCCTTCCCTCCTGTTTCTGGCCCATTTCACCATCCTGGGAGGCTGTTTCTCAGTCTGGCTTTGGTTATGCATCGGGTTCAGGTACATAGTCATGGCTCCAGAGTTCTTTGAGCTGGAAACAGCTGACGGGGATTTCCAAAATTTAAGCTTTTGTCCTGATGATGACCGCGGGCTGCAGCCCTGTGGAAGCTAGCGTTGTGGACCTGGCCAGAGTGACACTGGCCGGCATCCCTCCCAGCCTCTTCCAAAGGCTGTCCCACCAGCTCTCCTCTCTGGATGGCGTCCACATGCGCTCTGGTTCTTTCAGGGTCCTGGGTCACTTTGAGAAGCCACTGTTCCTGGAGCTTTGCAAACACATGGTCTTTGTGCAGCTGCTCGAAGGGGAGCATGTCTTCCGGCCGGGGGAGCCGGACACCAGCATCTACGTGGTGCAGGACGGGCGGCTGGAGGTCTGCATCCAGGATGCGGTGAGTGTGCCCGTCCTGTTCAGGCAGGGAGCCCTCGCGGACGCAGAGGGAGGTGGAGGGCGCAGGTCTGTCAAGCGCCCCTTAAGATGTTCATACATTTTCTATTGAAAAGTTAGTGTAAACCTGACATTTTGCTTTTTTGAGGAAAAGCATGCTTTGACCCCGTGTTGGAAGGCAGCTGCCCTCTGGATGTGGTGTTGTCTTTTTCTCGTGTGCACGTGGCGTTTTGTTGAGTGGGCTCAGGGGCATTTAGCGTTTTTTTTTTTTTTTAATTTATTTATTCATTTTTAGAGTGGAGAGAGACAGAGAGGGAGAGAGAGGAGAGAGAGACAGAGAGAGAGAAGGGGGGAGGAGCTGGAAGCATCAACTCCCATATGTGCCTTGACCAGGCGAGCCCAGGGTTTCGAACCGGCAACCTCAGCATTTCCAGGTCGACGCTTTATCCACTGCGCCACCACAGGTCAGGCCATTTAGCGGTTTTATTTCTGCATTTCTCCCGGTCCACTCTAGGCATTTTGGTTTTTCCATTGATTTGAAGGAGAAAGGGAAAGAGAGAGAGAGGAAGGGAAAGAGAGAAGCATCAACTCCTTCCATTTGGTCGTGCACTCACTGCTTGCTTCTCATGGGTGGCCCTGACCAGAGATTGAACCCACAGCCTTGGTGCGCTGGGACAGCGCTCTGTGCACTGAGCCACTCGGCCAGGGCCCATTCTAGACATGTTGAAATGTCCGACCCACTTTTTCAGAACACCGCTCATAGTTGGGTATTGATCTGCTGTGATCAGTTGCATCTTTGCCTTAGTTTCAGGTTTCACATGATAATTTTAACTCCAAAAAGGTAAGTAAGGTATTAATTCATCTGGAATCTAAATACTTGTTTCCTGCTCCTGTCAGATTATACCCTTTAGTAACAATTGCCAGGAGTGACCTCAAGGTCCTGCCGACCAAGGTCTAGTTGCTTTGCAGGAGGGAGTTGGGTTCCTTGGCCCTGTGGTGTGACCCAGGCTTCCCACTGCCTGTTACTGTTTAAAGCTGGCACTTAGCAAACCCTGGCCTGCACAAGGTCACTCCCTAGTCTTATGGAAGTTCCCACCTGCCAGCCCTGGGTCTGGGCCCTGACACAAGAGGTTCCTGCACGCCCTATGGTTCTAAAGTTTTCGTGTGTGTAGCTTCGTCTGCGACCGGACTTGCTGGGTACTCAGAAGAAAATGTCCTTTGTCCAGGTCCTCCAATCAGGCTGGCACCGACAGGCCACATCTGTGACAAGGGTCCCATAAGATTGTGAAGGAGCCATGACTTCTATCACCCAGTGACGTAGCCATGGTGATGTCAGAGCAGAGCACGTTACTTATTGCAACTGTTTTACTATATAAAATTAAGAAAGTTATACAGTGAAGAAGTTACAGTAAGCTAAGGTTAATTTATCATTGAAGAAAGGAATGTCCTTTTATACACTGAGTGCAGCCTAAGGGCAGTGTCTGCAGAGTTCCGTCACCCAGGTCACGTCTTCCTATCACCCTCCCTCAGCCCTGACCCCCACGTTGCTTCCCGTGCCCTGTGTCGTTTCTGTACCATTTCTGTGTTGAGACACAAATACTCACCAGAGCACAGGGAACGCTGTCCAGGAGAAGGGCTGCACCAGGTAACCCCCGGTGTGTGTACCTGCCCCTGTGATGGTCACACAACCACAGATCACCAGGATGCATTTCTCAGAACGTGTTCTCGCCAACAAGCAATGCACTATGTAGGACGTCACCACCATTGCATGGTTTTCTTTCTCTTTTATTTTTTAAAATTTTAATTTTAATTTTTTGTATTTTCCTGAAGTTGGAAACGGGGAGGCAGTCAGACAGACTCCGGCATGCGCCCGACCGGGATCCACCTGGCATGCGCACCAGGGGGTGATGCTCTGCCCATCTGGGGTGTTGCTCTGTTATAACCAGAGCCATTCCAGCGCCTGAGGCAGAGGCCATGGAGCCATCCTCAGCGCCTGGGCCAACTTTGCTCCAATGGAGCCTTGGCTGCAGGAGGGGAAGAGAGAGACAGAGAGGAAGGAGAGGAGGAGGGGTGGAGAAGCAGATGGGCGCTTTTCCTGTGTGCCCTAGCCGGGAATCGAACCCAGGACTCCTGCATGACAGGCCAACGCTCTACCACTGAGCCAACTGGCCAGGGCCTGGGTTTTCTTTCTCTTTTAATCCAGTGGGGAAAAAACGTATCAAAATGCTATCACTTGGCCCTGGCTGATGGCTCAGTGGATAGAGGATAGGCCTGGCATGTGGACATCCTGGGTTCAATTCCTGGTCAGGGCACACATGGGAAGTAGCCATCTGCTTTTCTCCCTTCCTTCTTCCCTTTTTCTCCCTCTTCCCCTTCAATAGCCAGTGGCTCGATGGGTTCAAGCGTGGCTGTGGATAACTCTGTTGGAGAACATCAGCCTTAGACTCTAAAAATAGCTCTGTACCTGAGCATTGGCCCCAGATGGGGTTGCTGGGTGGATCCCAGTTGAGGTGCATGTGAGAGTCTGCCTCACCATCTCCCCTCTTCTCACCTGAAAAAAAAAAAAAAGAAAAGAAAAAGTGACATCACATCACTTATACTGACAGTACCTAAATTTGGTCCTCACAGCCTCTGGTGGGGCCAGCATACTCCTGAGGTTTTGTGGAGTTTGGGCTCAGTCCTCCCAATGGAGACAAGCTCTAGGATTGGACGTCATGCCTGCTGGCTGGGTGTCTTCACGTTTTATATGTTCTCATATTTTCTGTCCTCTGCTTTTGAGTTCATCACCTCTGATCTAACAAGTCAGCCAGGGGGTGTGGCCTCTGCCACTCCCAATGGGCAGTAGAGGCTGGTTTGCTCAGCCAGCTGGGGCCAGGCTGAGCCCCTTGCCAGTGGACCATTTTGCTCTGTTTCTCACATGCAGGACGGCACGGAGGTGGTGGTCAAAGAGGTTCTGGCCGGAGACAGTGTCCACAGTCTCCTCAGCATCCTGGACGTCATCACCGTGAGTGCCCCACCCCTAGTCTGTCCCCATTCGCCAGCATAGCAGGGCCCTCCGCACCAAGGCCAGTTGTCCACAGTGCTGGAGGCTGGACTGGGGGGTGTGGGGGACCCCAGAAGGTCGGGGTGTAACAGGAGCAACTCTGTGTACTTAAGCAGACTGAACATTTGCTCATAGGTTTGGGTTGTCTCGTAAATGGTTGTGTTTAGATTGGGTCATACAGGCATGTGGTCCACGATTTAAAAGGCACAAGTGTTGTAGGGTGAAAATGTTTCCTCATTTCCCAGGAGGGTCCTTCTCGGGGTCCTCTGTGCTGATGGGCACCTTTGCTATTCCTGGTCTTTGCTGTTCCCAGTGTCAGTGACTGTCCTTGTGTGGAGGTCATTTTGCACATTTGCGGTTCAGTGTGTGGGGCAAATCCTTAGAAGAGACTGCTGGATCCCAGGGGCACACACCTGCACAGAGGCCAAAGCCCCAGGCACACCTCACTTCCGCCAGCTAGTGAGCAATCTGAGATTTGACTTTTGCTAGTCTAGTGGATTAAAATTCAGCCCATGTTATCTTGTGGTTTTTAAACTTTTTGTTTACTATGGAACATTTCAAACATTCAGAGGTTGACAGTCGTCATGTGCGCTGTCACAGCCAGCCTCAGCTTGGTGTCTCGTTGCCTCTTCTGGTGAGGACTTCCACGTGCCATAAAACAAACCTTCCGTGTGTGCTAGCTGAAGCCTCGGGAATACAGCAGGTGCATTTGACTTTAATCTTATCCTTTGAAGTTATAGTTTTTGGCTTCATATTAGCTGATTGTTGAGCCAGCTGGCACCTCAGTTTCTCCAGATGTGGCACAGAGGGTTCTCCAGAGCAGGTATGTGGAACCTTGGAAAGGATGCCTCTTCACAGGGCCCGGGGTCTGGGCACTTGTGTGGCACTCATGACAGATGGACCCTTCGTGGGATTCCTCCAATACAGCCCTAAGTTCTTATGCATGACAGGGGGTGCCAAACAATGAACAGAGCCTTTGGGGGTATCCAACAGCTCTGTCAGACCAGCACAGACATGATTTGAGTTTATTTGGGGTCCCAGATGGAGGCATGGAAGGATCAAAATATTTCAAATTAAATGAAAATGAAAACATAACATACCAAGATTTGTGGAGTGCAGCTAAAGCAATGCATAGAGGAAAATTCATAACCAAAAATTTCTGTATTAGGAAAGAAGAAAGGTCTCAAATCAGTGACCTAAGCTCTTATCTTAGGGAAGTGGGAAGATAGGAACAGTGAATGAAAATGCAAAGCCAGCAGAAGGAAGAAAAGCATAAAGATAAGTGCAGAAATCAGTGAGATTGAAAATAGGAAAATAATAATAGAGCAAATCAACAAAATTGAGAGCTGGCCCTTGGAAAAGACCTGTCCGTGGAGGAACCCCCAGCCAGAGCAATGAGGTGAAGGAAGAGGACACACCCTGCCAGCATTAGAAGTGGAGCAGGGACATTTCCATGAGTGTGATAAATAGCTTTGTCCCCGTCCGATCAACAACGTGGTTAAAATTTATGAAGCCTGGAATGAGACAAAGTATCAAAATTCCCCTGATAAGGCACAGATTATGTGATCAGTCCTGTATTTGTTAAGTTTGTTGTCACAGTTCTCCCCACAAGGAAAACTCCAGGCACAAGTGCCTGCGTGCGGAATTCTGCTCAACATTTAAAGAAGAAATAATGCCAACTTTATATTAATACAAACTTTTGCAGAAAAAGTGCAAAGGAGGGAATACCTTCCATTCATTTTGGAACCAGTACTACCCGGACACTGAACCAGACACATCAGGGCCAAGAAAATTGCCAACCGGCATCTTAGGAACAGAAACAGGAAAAAACCCTCCAGAAAATACCAGAAATTCGAATCTGGAGGTATGTTAAAGAGGATAATACTACATAATGGTTATGAGTTTATTCCAGGAATGTGAGGCTGTTCCATCATTCAAAAATAAGTCAGTGTGAATAGAATTGTGCACCTGGAACCTATGTAATTTTATTAACCAATGTCACTCCAATAAATCCAATAAAAAAGAGAAACAAAAAAGAAAACAACAACAACAACAACAAAATAACCCTTGTAAATCAGTCAGTGTGCTTAATTTAAGCAGGTCAGCAGACTAAAAGAAAAATCATGCGATCATCTCAGTAGAGGCAGAAAAAGCATTTGACAGAATTCAGCATTCTTCATGATAAAACTCAGAAAACTAAGCAGAGAATGTCCTAAATCCAATCAAGAACCTCTGCAAAATCTTGCTGCTGACGTGAAATGGAGGAGACTGAGACTGGGCATTTCCCTCGAAGACCAGAACGAGCACAGAATGTCCCCTCTCAGCACCTGGGTCAGCCCCACCTGGAGACCCTGCCAGGCAGTTACGGTGGGCACCAGGTGTGAGATGTGCGTGTCAGGAGCGGGGACAGTCCTACAGAGCCCACAGGAAGTACCAGAGCTCATGAAGGAGCCTAATGAGGCCAAAGTCAACCTCCAGAACCAGTGGTGTTTCCGAGTGTTAGGAGTGAACAACTAGAAATGGAAAACTAAAAAAAAAAAGACAGTAGCATTTGTAATGGCACTAAACCCCACAAAATCCTTGCCTGTTGATATAACAAAACATGCAAGATCTCTGCTGTAAATGACCCACTGCTGGTGAGGGGTCAAAGGAGGCTGAGCAGATAAAAGGGAACATGCCGTTCTTAGGTTGGGAGATGCGGTATCATAAGAAGGTGAATCTCCACAAATAATTCAACGTAATTCCAATCAAAGTCTCAATAAGCTCTTTTTCCTGGGACAAATAGATGATAAAATGGCATGGAAGGCAACAGAGCTAGAATAGCTGAAAGAATTTGAAAGAAAAAGTGCTGAAGGACTCTACCTGTTCACGTCACACCACAGGACCCATGACCAGGGTGACACAGTATGGTATGACGGTGACACAGGCCAGCTGCCAGCAGACAGCCCAGAAATGGGCATAGGCACAGGGTGAGCTGGTCATCGGCAGAGGCACAGAGGTTGTCTTGTGAAAGACGGCCTTTTTTTTCTTTCTTTTAAATTTTTGATTTTTAGAGAGAGAGGAAGGAAGAGAGAAAGAGAAACACTAATCTATTCCTGTATGTGCCCTGACTGGAGATACAACCCTAACCCTTGACTTGTCAAGATAACGCTCTTTAACTAAGCGAGCTGTTCCAGCCAGGGCGAGAGAGACAGGCTTGTCGGCAGGTGGTACTAGGACAGCACTCCACATGCGAAACACATCTCAACTCAGGGTCACAGACCTGCACATAAGACCTAAAGGGTCCAACTCTGAAGGAAATACTGAAGAAAACCCGTTTCCTTGTGCTTCGCAAAGAAGTCTTCAATACGACACAAAAAGCATGATTCATGAAAGAAACAAAATTGGTTAATGAGACTTCACCAGAATTAAAACTCGGGTCTGTGAAAGACACTGTTAAAAGAATGAAAAGTCTGCCCATAGACTGGAAGAAAATATCTGCAAAACACATCTGATGAGGAACTTGCGTCCAGTTTACGAAGAACTCTCAGAACTCCGTGTAGGGACGCAAGGTGTCCACAGACACTTCACCGCAGAGTCACGACGTCAGGTCAGCACACGCCCGAATGTGCCGTGAGCAG
Organism: Saccopteryx leptura; assembly: GCF_036850995.1. Taxonomy (NCBI): domain Eukaryota; kingdom Metazoa; phylum Chordata; class Mammalia; order Chiroptera; family Emballonuridae; genus Saccopteryx; species Saccopteryx leptura. The sequence continues at coordinate 515,457 of NC_089504.1, forward strand.
TTGGGCGATGAAGGTGGAAAACCAGCCACTTAGGATGACGGATTAGAGCTCAGCCTGCAGCCCTCTGCTCCCCGAGGTCCCCGAGGTCAGGCCCCGTTCTCCACTTCCTGGTGGGTCTTCCTTCCCGGCGTGCCACCGAGGTGCTGCTCACACTTGGGGACTTCCAGGATTGGGAGGTGACCGTGCAGGTGTGTGTATGTGGGTCCCCGTAACTCCTCATGGCTGGTGGGACACCGAGTAGAGCAGCCGCTGAGGAATGAGCTGGTGGCTGCCCAGAAGCTGTGCTGGCACGTCCCTCCTCTGGGTACCCAGCGAGGGAAAGGAGGTCGCACACAACCCTGCATGTGAGTGTTTGCAGCAGCTTTGTGTATAATTGTTCCAAACTAGAAACGTGTCCTTCGTCCCTGGACGGGCAAGGACACTGACTCAGCCTCATTCCGGGCAGTCAGCAGTGGCGATGGCTGTACACATCCCACGTGGTGTGTCTCAGGTGCCTCGTTGCAGTGACAGGAGCCAGACCCTGTGCCCATTCCTGTGACATTGTGACAAAGACAAAACCATCTGGACAGGAAAGAGCTGGGTGGTTGCCGGAAGCCAGGGGTGGGAGGAGAGGGTGAGAAGACTCGGCTGTGCACCAGCGAGGGCCGAGGTCACTGCACGGGGACCACACCTCCACGAACGCCCCTCCTGGGCCCTATGGTGGGAGGCCTCCCTAAGCTGAGCCTCCTGCGTGGTGGACGCTCACCACTCACCTGGTGAGGCTGCGCGTGGGCATGACTTGTCTCCAGGTGGCCTTGCGGGAGGCCCACCTGGGCTGGTGCGTCATGAGCCGTGTTGCAGGGCAGGCACTCGGAGAGCCAGTCCCCGCTCTCCGGGCCCTAAGAGCACACGCTGTGCCCGTTGCAGGGCCACACCGCACCCTACAAAACCGTGTGTGCCCGTGCCGCTGTCCCATCCACTGTCCTGAGGCTTCCCGCGGTGGCGTTCCGAGGAGTGTTCGAGAAATACCCGGAAACCCTGGTCAGGGTCGTGCAGGTGGGTGCTTCTCCCACCAGCTTCCCAGCTCTCGCGGGGTCCCCGTGGGGCTCTGTGGGAGGGGGCCCGACCGCACGGGTGGCACTGACCACTGGCTACTGGGCTTCCGGGGGTGCAGGGAGGACTGAGGGAGGCTTTGGAAAACCTTATCCCATACATTATTCTACAGTAGGAATTAATGTTCTTAATCTCGGAGAGGACTTCAGATCGGCCACTATCCCTGAAAGTTCTTTTACCTTTAAATTTCTTGTTTGAAGGAGTTTTAGATTTACAAGAATCTTACAAAAATAATGCAGAGAGCTCATGCCCCTGATGCTGAATCTTAGGTGACCATGTTGATGGTCAAAACTGGGGAGTTTCGGGCCTGTGAAGCCCAGGTGAGCCCACTGCCAGGTGGCCCCTGTCGCCCACAGATCATCATGGTGCGGCTGCAGAGGGTGACCTTCCTGGCTCTGCACAACTACCTGGGCCTGACCACGGAGCTCTTCAACCCTGTGAGTGCGGCTGTGGGAGGACCATGGGCCTGCGGTGGCTCCTTCACCTGGAAGTGAGCGCCCGTGGCCGTGGCCGATTTACGGGCCTTGTGCTGAAAGCCCAGCCTGCCTGTCACTGGGCTGAGGGGTGAGGCTCCTTCTCGGTGCCGCAGTCCATACCCTGGACACTCACTCACTGCCCTTCTGCCAGTGGCCTGCCGGGTCCTGTGGCTCCAATGCAGGAGCCTCGAGTTTGGTCTGAACTCGACTCTTTTGATTGATTAGCTGGTGCATGCCAGGTGACGGCCTGTCCAGCGGAGGCTCACCTGTTGTCCCTGGGGTCCCTTGACCCTCCTTTCTGTCAAGGCTGGGTGGGGTTGAGCTGGGTTCTGGGAGACGGGAGAAGCTTGCTGCCATCGTCCTGAGTCCTCGGGGGCAGTGGATGGGTACTCAGGGCCCGTGGTGTCCCCATGGCCTGAGGACTGCCCGGTCCTGGGAGCCCGGTGCTCGCTGGAGGCCCCGGCCCCAGCCCAGCCGTGCCCGTGTTCTCTCATCCTGTCCCCGTGCTGACCGGGGCCCTGGTTTCCTCGTCTTCCTCTGCTGCTGTCTCAGGCAAACCCTTTTGCTTTCTATGTTCTTTTTCATCTTAATGAAGATACAGTTTCGGATGATTTTAACCATTATTTAAACTTGCTGGGTCTTTGTTGCCGTGAACAAACCAGTCCTCCTTTTATGTAACTGGTTTCCTAGTTGGCCCTGCCCCCTCTCCCCCGTCACGAGCCCCCTGGGGTGCAGCTGCTCCTCCAGGGAGCCCCAGACTCTCCGAGGGCAGCACCCCCTCTCCCCCGTCACGAGCCCCCTGGGGTGCAGCTGCTCCTCCAGGGAGCCCCAGACTCTCCGAGGGCAGCACCCCCTCTCCCCCGTCATGAGCCCCCTGGGGTGCAGCTGCTCCTCTAGGGAGCCCCAGACACTCCGAGGGCAGCATCCCCTCCAGGGAGCCCCAGACACTCCGAGGGCAGCACCTCCTCTCCCTGCAGGAGAGCCAGGCCATCCCCCTTGTGTCCGTGGCCAGCCTGGCTGCGGGGAAGGTGAAGAGGCAGGTGTCCTGTGGCCCCGAGGAGCGGCTCCCGCGGGCCCCGGAGTCCCCCGACCCAGGTACGTGTCTCTGGGGCCAGCCTCAGACCGGTCCAGGCGGGCCTCCTTTCCCACACTGGCCCTCCAGACTCCTGCTGTCTCCCCGTCTCTGCAGAGGGACTTGGCCCCGGGAAAGGCATTGGGGGAGGAGGCTCTGAGCTTTGTGCTTTGACCACACTGCTCTGAGATCTCAAGAGGGGCCTAGATTTGGGGAAAGAAACTGACCATTGAGGTTCCTTAGCCAGGAGGCCCCTCCAGGGGACATGTGAGACATAGCTGCACGAACGGATCTTTATGAACAAGTGGTAACAATACCTGAAACTCAATAAAGCTGTGTTGCTCAGGGTCCCTCCTAGGAGGTTGTGAGGATTCACTCACCTGAGGGGCCGGTGGGGCACTGAAGCCTGCCAGGTTCATTCAGGGGTGCCCAGAGGCTCCTGGCCTAGGGGTGGTACTGAGGATAGCACACGTGGCTTCCACCTGGGCAGGACTTTACTGTCCAGGTGCCCGGCAGGCAGCAGGTTCAGGAAGACCCTGAGCCTGAGGCTGTCCCTTGCTCCTCAGTCACGGGGCGGGTGGGCACAGGTGGGCCAGACAGATGCAGGTGACAAGGACATGTCCTGCAGGGGCAGCTGAGTAGAGGCTGTCCCTGCGCCCCGAGACCAGAGGTCTGTGCTGCTGTGGGGATGGAGGCCTCGCCTTACGCCGTGCCTTCCCCGCAGACCATGCGGGCAGCCGGGCAGCCACCTCTGGGCCTCTGCTGAGGAGGAGCCACTCCTTCCCGCTGCCTTCCGTCCACGAGGAGGTCACGGACGAGCTCGACAAGGCCCAGGCAGGCGACCAGGCCCCTTTGGCTCCTCCAGGTAAAGGACCCCTCTCCTGCCCTGGGTGTTTTACCAGCAGACAAGGCCTCAGGCCCAGGGCACCCTGAGCCACACTCTGGCCTGTTTGAGGCAGTGGGGGGGGGGGGTCCTCTCCACACCTCCCAGTTCTTCACACCCCTGACGTCGTGTTCTGTGGTGTGTGTGCAGGATGCGGCCCTGTGGGCCCTGCGTGCCCCCCTCCCACCACTGCAGGGCATTCCCCGTCACCATCCTCTTCCCATGCTGGGCTGTGCGCACCAGCAGGCAAACCTCCATTCTCAGAGAGAGCCGCCCAGACCGCTCGGCCAGCACCAGGCTCCGCCGGCACCTGGCTCTGCTGGTACCGTGGCAGGATCGTCTCCAGGAGACCCGCCCAGTGCCTGCCACCTGCCGGCTCCTTGCTTTCTTGGTGGGTCTCAGTTGCGGCTTTCCTCACTCCCACTGGGCAGGCTCACCCCTCCCGAGCGCCTCTCCTCAGCACATGGGCTGTGCCATGTACTGCTCATGAGTGCTGTGGTCCTTGTCACCTTCCTGACTGAGTGCTGTGTTCCCGGGAAGTCTGTTCTGGTCTGCGGCCAGCCGGCTGTGGTCAGGCTGCGGTCAGCCGGCTGTGGTCAAGCTGTGGTCAGCCGGCTGTGGTCAGGCTTGCCGTCTCCTCTTTGGGTCCCGCACGAAGAGTTGTCGTTTTGCATTCTTGCCCTTCCTGCGGCCTCCCAGGGTGTCTTGTTGACCTGTGCTGACTCTGCGTGCTCTGAGCAGAGACCCTGCGTCAGTCTTGTGGTGAGAGGGCTTCTCGGTCTGTAAGTGGCAGGGCCACGACCCCGGGGACCTCCCTGCAGGGACCCTCGAGCTCCTCCCTGAGAACCCGGTGCTCTTCTCACGTTCCTGGGTCGTGAACACCCGGAGTCTTCCGGCAGCCCTCCACTTCTGCCTCTGCCGTCAGACGCTTTCCTTCCTCCTGCCGCTCACGGATGCCCGGGGTGAGAAACGGCCCGTCTCTCGCTCTGTCTCGTGACGATCTGCCCGCGCTCGGTAGGCTCTCCTCCCTTCCCTCTTGCCTCGTTGGTGCCGTCTCCGGGACGAGGCAAGTTAATCCACCTGGACCTTTTTTTGGTAACAGCTTTTTTGAGATGTGATTCACGTGCCGTAAAGTTCTCCCCTTTCGGTGTACAATTCAGTGGTTTCAGTACATTCCCAGCATTGCGCCTCCATCCCACTGTAAGTCCAGAGCGTTCTCGTCACCGGCAAAGACCCCCTTCCCCCATTAGCGTCACCCCCCAGCCCCCGTGACCACTGCGTACTTCCTCCTCCGGATTTGCTCGTTCTGGCTGTTTCATGACTTGGGTCTACTTTCGATATCTTCCCTAGTGTATCTGTGTGTTCTCCACAAACGCCATGTTCTGTTCCCATGATGGCCGTGGTTGTCCAGCAGGCATACAGAATGTCCAGTATGCATACAGACTGTGCACATTGTCACTGGACAGTGATGACTTTTCATAACTGGACTCACTTGTAAGCCAGCCCCCAGACAAACCAGCTGCTCTGAAGCCCCGTTCACACTCCTCAGTCCCCTCTCCCAACTCTGAGTCTGGCTCCTGCTGAGCCTTGTGTTTGTGATGTCCACGCATGTTGAGTGTGCATTGTGCACCGTCCCCACTTCTCTGAGTGTCAGTGTGTGAGCACACAGGTACATGTTCCCGTTGGAATTGCTGGGTCATGCTGTGCACGTGTTTAGATGGACAGACTATTCCCGTGGTTTTCCACCAGCCACATGAGGCTGTCTGGTTGCACCGCTCTGCACTGTCCCCGGAACCCCTGCCATATGTAGCTGGTCACAGTTGAATTTGAACAGTTCGATTCTGAGTCCACTCAGGAACTCACTGGCCTTGGGTGTCAGGCAGCACATCTTGTTGGCCACGCATGTCACAGGCCACGCAGCTCCCAGGCCACACACATCACAGGCTATGCACCTCACCAGACACGTGTCTCACAGGCCGCGCAGCTCACCGGACACGTGTCTCACAGGCCACGCAGCTCACCGGACACGTGTCTCACAGGCCGCGCAGCTCACCGGACACGTGTCTCATAGGCCGCGCAGCTCACCGGACACGTGTCTCACAGGCCGCGCAGCCGCAGGAAGTCCCGCCCCCAGCCCGTGTGGCTGTCCCTAGTCTTCAGTTGGCCCCTGTGCAGTGCAGCGGGCCCTGACATTCCCGACAATCCGAACCCGAGCACCTTTTGTCTCCTTTGGGAGGAGGTTGTGTTGCCTTTGGCCCGTCTCCTCTTCGGTGACTTTCTTGTTCTTATTCACTAACAGGAGTGTTTACATATTCTGTATGAGTCCTTTGTTGGACTCAAGTGTGTGTATTAAAATATTTTCTCTCACTTGTCACCCAGTGATATCTCGATGAACAGAAGTTCTTAAACTTAGGAGTCCAGTTTATCAAATATTTCCTTTTTTGTTAATGCATTCTGTATCCTGTTCAGGAAATCTGCCTGTAAGATTTTACCTTTTACTTTCTGTAGTTATTCCTCTAGGATTGGTTCTTGTGTATAGAGTGAGTAGGGGTGAAGATACATTTCTTCCACATGGCTATCCAGTTGACTTACCACATTTAAAAAATATATGTCGGGCCCTGGCCGGTTGGCTCAGCGGTAGAGCGTCGGCCTAGCGTGCGGAGGACCCGGGTTCGATTCCCGGCCAGGGCACACAGGAGAAGCGCCCATTTGCTTCTCCACCCCTCCACCGTGCTTTCCTCTCTGTCTCTCTCTTCCCCTCCCGCAGCCAAGGCTCCATTGGAGCAAAGATGGCCCGGGCGCTGGGGATGGCTCTGTGGCCTCTGCCTCAGGCGCTAGAGTGGCTCTGGTCGCAACATGGCGACGCCCAGGATGGGCAGAGCATCGCCCCCTGGTAGGCAGAGCGTCGCCCCTGGTGGGCGTGCCGGGTGGATCCCGGTCGGGTGCATGCGGGAGTCTGTCTGACTGTCTCTCCCTGTTTCCAGCTTCATAAAAATGAAAGAAAAAAAAAAATATATATATATATATATATATGTCGGTCCTGGCTGGTTGGCTCAGCATTAGAGCATCAGCCTGGCATGCGGATGTCCTAGGTTTGATTCCTGATCAGGGCACACAGGAGAAGTGACCATCTGCTCCTCCACCCCTCCCTCTCCCCCTTCTTTCTCTATCTCTTTTTTTTTTCTCTCTCTCTCTCTTCCCCTCCACAGCGATGGCTCAGTTGGTTTGAGCACATCAACCCCACGTGCTGAGGCTGGCTCCATGGAGCCTCTGCCTCAGGCGCTAAAAATTACTTGATTGTGAGCATGGCCCCAGGTGGGCAGAGCATTGGCTCCAGACGGGGGTTGCCAGGTGAATCCCAGTCTTGGCGCATTCAGGAGTCTGTCTCTCTCTCTCCCCTCCTCTCACTTGGAAAAGAAGAAAAAAATAAATAAATAAAATTCAGTGAGTTTTTTCAAATGAAAGAAGCTTAGATGATAGATAACTGAAGCTAACAGCACTCCACACGTGTGCATTACCCAGCTCTGTGAACATGACCAGCCATGTTCACACAGGGCAGAGCTCCTGCCCGAGGTCTGGACACTCACCTTACAACACATTTCTGGCAAACAGCAGACACATTCCACATTTTAAGCTTATGAACTGTATGACTAACAGGAACTTTCTATAGAAATGGACAGCCTTTAATGAATGCGTGTTTGTCACAGGCAGTGTGGTCAGGTTTTATTTTTTTTATTATTTTTTAAGGATATTTATTGACTTTAGAGAGAAAGAGGGAGATATATAGAGAGAGCGAGATCATAGTTGCCTCACTTTAGTTGTTCATTGATTGCTTGTTGTATGACTCTTGACCAGGCAAGGCCAGGGTTTCAAACCAACGACCTCAGGGTTCCAGGTTGACGCTCTGTCCGCTGCGCCACCACAGGGCGGGCGGTTGGGTTTTATTTATTTTTTATTTATTTTATTTTTTGTATTTTTCTGAAGCTGGAAACGGGGAGGCAGTCAGACAGACTCCCGCATGCGCCCGACCGGGATCCACCCGGCACGCCCACCAGGGGGCGATGCTCTGCCCATCTGGGGCGTCGCTCTGTTGAGACCAGAGCCACTCTAGCGCCTGGGGCAGAGGCCATGGAGCCATCCCCAGCGCCCGGGCCATATTTTGCTTCAGTGGAGCCTCAGCTGCGGGAGGGGAAGAGAGAGACAGAGAGGAAGGAGAGGGGGAGGGGTGGAGAAGCAGATGGGCGCCTCTCCTGTGTGCCCTGGCCGGGAACCGAACCCGGGACTTCCGCACGCCAGGCCAACACTCTACCACTGAGCCAACCGGCCAGGGCCGGGTTTTATTTTATTTTATTATTATTATTTTTTAATTTTTTTATTTATTCATTTTTTAGAGAGGAGAGGGAGAGACAGAGAGGGAGAGAGAGAGGAGAGACAGAGAGAGAGAAGGGGGAGGAGCTGGAAGCATCAACTCCCATATGTGCCTTGGCCAGGCAAGCCCAGGGTTTCGAACTGGCGACCTCAGCATTTGCAGGTTGACACTTTATCCACTGCGCCACCACAGGTCAAGCCCGGGTTTTATTTTATTTATTTATTTATTTATTTATTTTTACAGAGACAGAGATAGACAGGGACAGACAGACAGGAATGGAGAGAGATGAGAAGCATCAATCATCAGTTTCTCGTTGCGCGTTGCGACTTCTTAGTTGTTCATTGATTGCTTTCTCACATGTGCCTTGACCGTGGGCCTTCAGCAGACCAAGTAACCCCCTGCTGGAGCCAGCGACCTTGGGTCCAAGCTGGTGAGCTATTTGCTCAAGCCAGATGAGCCCGCGCTCAAGCTGGCGACCTCGGGGTCTCAAACCTGGGTCCTCCGCATCCCAGTCCGACGCTCTATCCACTGCGCCACCACCTGGTCAGGCGGGTTTTATTTTTAATATAGACATTGGCATTATAATACCTTGGCTTCCTAGTGCTATTACCAATAAATAACAGTATGATAATGTGGTAAAATATGATACATATTACTAGGTTATATAATAACATCATGATAAATACTAGCAGTACACAGTATCTCAGGACAGAGAAAAGTAGTTATTAACGGCTACGTTATTTTCAACATTTCAAAATCTTATTGCTGTAAGACAACAGCTGTACAGACTCCTTTGCTATGAAACATAACCTTTAAGATATTCATGGAAGTTGGTCGTGCAGCTCCTGGTAACAGTCTGTCTGTCCTTTTTCTGAGTACAGACCCTGCTCTTGGGCCTGGGAAGGGTGGCACAACGCCTTCTCTCCCAGACCACAGCGGACCGGCCGCTTCCTCTGAACCCACATTCCCACCATTTGCAATTTCTGTGCTTCTGACAGGGTTTCTGTGAGTTTCTGAGCTGGGTCACAGATCCGGAGAGGCTCCTCCCGGGGGGCCTGTGCTGCGTTCTATTGGGCGGCAGGCGCTGTGGCCGGGGCGGGCCTGTGCACCAGGGCCCGAGGCCAGGGCACCTTCCGTCAGCTTTCCTCAGGGACCGTGTCTCCACCTCGTGTGGTTGAGGGTTTTCAGATGCGGGCAGGACTCCATGGGCACCAGCGGCAGGGCAGCCTCTGGGTCTGGGGGCCACACCGGGCGCTGCCACAGGGGGAGCAGCACCCACCCCTCCCGCCCCCTTGGCTTTGGGCGGCCCCTCCTCCCCCTCCCGCCTGGCCACACTTACTTCCTGTTCCGAAGCTCACTCACCTTTGCTGCAGCTGCTGAAGGGTCAGGACAGCCCTGACCTGTGGGCAGGCCTTGCGTCTGTGGGAGGCATGCCCAGGGCAGTGGCTGGCGCCCAGCGTGCCTTGCGTCTGTGGGAGGCATGCCCAGGGCAGTGGCTGGCGCCCAGCGTGCCTTGCGTCTGTGGGAGGCATGCCCAGGGCAGTGGCTGGCGCCCAGCGTGCCTGGTGGCCTGGGAGGCATGCCCAGGGCAGTGGCTGGCGCCCAGTGTGCCTGGTGGCCTGGGAAGCAGACCCAGGGCCTGCGTTTGTAGGATCTGGGCCGAGACTGGCTCCTGCTGGTACTTAGCATGTTTACAAGGCAGGTAGCGCTGTGGCCTCACTTAGGAATGGTCCGCTGTGGTGGGGGTGCCCAGCCTGCCCTCGCCGCCAGCACGGGCCCTGAGTCTCCATTCCGTCTGCAGGTGCCATCTCAGACCTGCGGGTGGCCTGTGACCACACCAGGGTCCCTCTGCATGCAGAGGAGCGCCCCGGGAACACTGTTGCCGGCAAGGTAGGTTGTCGCCCTCTCTGCACCCAGCTCGGCTCTCCCTCCCCTGCACTGGGGCCCCTGCGTCCCTCCCCAGCCCTGTCCCTTCTGACCACGTGTCCATGCTCTTTTCAAGTCCAAGAAGAGCGTGGTTGTCTCAGAGACCCCCTCCGCCGTCTTCCACTACTCGGATAGCAACTCGGATGAGACCGTCACCAGCACGCAGACAGACGCCATCTTCAGAGCTGCCAAGAAGGACCTGCTGACCCTGATGAAGCTGGACGTAAGTGCTCCTGCCCTTGGTCCCGGCTGCACTGAGGTGGGTGGGCATCTGACTCCCGCCGACTTTTGTCCTTCAGGGGGCATGTCTCAGGGTCGGGAGCCACAGCCCCTGCCCGAGCGGCCCAGGTGGTGTCCTCGTCCTCACTGTGCACGGGTGTGGGGAGGGGTCATGCTTCGCTGTCCTTGTTCAAGAGATGGGGACACCACCCAAGATGCTGACGAGGGTTAAAGTGACAGCTCCCGGATGGACCTCCATCACATGCAGTTTTTAGTCCTTTTCCCCTTTCACACTTAAAAAAGTTTTCCCGGTGACTTGAGGGGGGAGGGAGAGAGAGAGAGAAGCATCAGTCTGTTTCACTTCGTTGCATTTAGTTGTGCACTCATTGGTTTGCTTCTTGTACATGCCTGACTGGGGCTCAAACCCACAACCTCTGGGACGAGGCTTTATCCACTGAGCCACCTGGCCAGGGCTTCTCTCTCACTTCTTTTTTTTTTTTTTTTTACAGAGACAGAGAGAGGGATAGATAGGGACAGACAGACAGGAACGGAGAGATGAGAAGCATCAATCATCAGTTTTTCATTGCGACACTTAGTTGTTCATTGATTGCTTTCTCATATGTGCCTTGACCAGGGGACTACAGCAGACCGAGTAACCCCTTGCTCTAGCCAGAGACCTTGGGTCCAAGCTGGTGAGCTTTGCTCAGACCAGATGAGCCCTTGCTCAAGCTGGTGACCTCGGGGTCTCGAACCTGGGTCCTCCACATCCCAGTCCAACGCTCTATCAGGCTTCCCTCTCAGATTTTAATGCTGTGAACATGAACACCTTATCTTCCGGAGAGTGAGTCTCAGTGCAACCAACCATAACAGGGATGGGACTCCATGCCACAAACCTCTTCTCTGGGGATACTGCTGCCCCTGGCCTGTGTGTGGACTTTGTGTGAGTGACCCGCCCTGTGTGTCCTCCGAGTCCTCTTCCCATCACTGCCACTGGTGGAGCCACCATCATCTTTCTGCCTCTGGGGCCGGTGTGTAAACAAACGCACCACAGGGGCCTGCTCCTGTCTACACCGTGGGGACATGTGTGTGCATTCTGGGGGTGCACTGTCCCCTCCCAGCCTGGTGGACGAGGGCGCTGGTGGCCCTGCACTGTGGCGGCAGTCGGGATTCTACAGTAGATGTACACGGGTGTGAGTGCAGCTCTGTTCTGCCAGCTCCTGGAGGGCTGGAAGCCTCGCCCGCCTCCCGGGAGGGCAGGTGAGCCTGCCTTTCCCTTTCAGCTGCAGGGTGTCTTTGGGTTTCCCAGGGGAGAGTCCTGTGATGTGACTACGCTAGGGCTCCCTTTTCTGCCTTCCCTGGGGTGTCTCTGGCAGAGGTCCCTAACCGTCCTGCAGCAAGCCCCTCCCTTCTGCGGTGGTCCCAGGCTTCTGCGCCTGTTGCAGAAATGGTTCCTTACTTTGACTATACAGAATTTTTTTCTGTGTTGCCAGAAGTTTTGTTGCTTTGCCTTTCTGAGGGTTTTTTTTTATTTTTATTTTTTTATTTTATTTTATTTTATTTTTTTATTTTTTATTTTTTTTAAATAAAATTTTATTTTAATGGGGTGACATCAATAAATCAGGGTACATACATTCAAAGAAAACATTTCCAGGTTATCTTGTCATTTAGTTCTGTTGCATACCCATCACCTGAAGAGAGATCGTCCTCCGCCACCCTCCATCCAGTTCTCTCTGTACCCCTCCCCCTCCCCCTCTCCCTCCTTCCCTCCCCCCACCCCCCCCCCCATAACCACCACACTCCTGTCCATGCCTCTTAGTCTCGCTTTTATGTCCCACCAATGTATGGAATCCTGCAGTTCCTGTTTTTTTCTGATTCGCCCATTTCACCCCACACAATGCTACCAAGACTCCACCATTCTGCTGCAAGTGATCCGATGTCATCATTTCTCCTAGCTGAATAGTATACCATGGTGTATATGTGTCCCATCTTCTTCATCCAGTCCTCTATTTTTTTTTACAGTGATTAAAAGCCTTTAAGCAAACTCTTGGCCAATACAGCAAGAATCCCTAAAAAAGTAGTGTCCTTAACATGTTCACCAAGTCCAAGTTGGCCCCATCACCATGCCAAATCCCTGAAAAATGCAACCCAACCACAGTTCAGTCTGTTAGGATCTGTCACAGGGAGCAGGAGTCCAGGAAAGTTCACCACAGGAAAAGTCCGCATGGCACTGGAATTGTTGTCACCATTCTATACTTTGCAGCTTATGCCCAAGTCCCAATGACCGCTGCTTCTAGTTGGTAATGATTCAGGTAGACTGGAAAAAGCCATTTGCAGCATGCGTGGATATGGAGCTTCTGTTCTCCTCTGCCTGGAGAGTTGAGACCAGGTTGCTTTTCCCTGGAGCTCTGTGACTGTGGCCTGGTAAAGAGAACCTTGGGATACACTAAGCTGGGTGGCAAAGGTAAATTCATAATACAAGTTGGCAAAAGGAGGAAAGAGAGCTCTAAATTAGGAGTAGGTCCCAGCCTGAAATATGAGTGGGGCATTGAGGTAGGAGGGATAAAGGAAACACTATATATTAAGCAAAGCAGCAGAAAATAGGACTATCAACACCCACATCAGAGATCTTTGAGGGAATAATAAAAAACCTGACTATTCAGGCAAAACATAGTTAAGTGGCCCTTGTGCGAATGAGATCAGTTTACCTGCTTCTTGGAAGAAATACCCTAGGCTCGTCCACAGTGTCATAGATGGGGCCGACGGCCCTGGGCACCTTCAGCCTTCAGTGGCAAACCCCAGCTTTCTGGGCAAGGTTAGGTCATAGGTGGCTGGAGCAGGGCTGGAAGAGACTGAACCCTCCCTTAGATGAGCAAGGGGGAAGCCCACCTTCCAGTGTTCCTGTTTCCTCACAGCAGAGGCGTGTAAGCCTGGCAGGCTTTAGCTCAATGACCTTCCTTTCCACTATTGAAGCAGGACCCAGATGGCATCCTATGAGACCCCTTTGGGGCGTTGGAGCCTTTAAGGGTGTATCCTAAAAGCTGGTAGTTCCCCTGATCTCTATTGGGCTTTTTCTGCCTCTAGATATCTTAAAAGCCATTCTCAGAAGATCTCGCTGAGGGGTTTGAAAATCCCCATCCGCCTATATAAATCTTTTCCATATATCTGGAGGTATTTGGAAAAAAGACAGAACAGTGTTATTAACTAGATCTAATAAAGAAGGTAGTAGTTTGCAGGCGAAAAAGATTTGGTGTCTCCTGTTCATCAACATTCAAAAGAAATGTAAATTATTATTTTTCTTTTTAAGTAAAAAGCATGATATGGTAGACCCGTCGGAGTCATTGGCCTGGTGTGCAGGATTCCCAGGTTCGATTCCCGGCCAGAGCACACAGGAGAAGCGCCCATCTACCTCTCCACCCCTCCCCCTCTCCCTCCCCTTCGTCTCTCTCCTCTCGTCTGCAGCCAAGGCTCCACCAGAGCAAAGCCACCCTGGGCAATAAGGATGGCCCCATGGCCTCCGCCCCAGTTGCCAGAATGGCTCCGGTTGTAACAGAGCAACACCCCAGATGGGCAGAGCATTCCCCCCTGGTAGGCATGCCAGGTGGATCCCAGTCAGGCGCATGCAGGAGTCTGTCTGACTGCCTCCCCGTCCCCATCCTCAGAAAATACAAAAAATAAATAAATAAAAGAAAAAATACTAAAAAAAAAAAAAAAAAAAAAGGAGGGGGGGGGCATTCCCTTGTGCTAAAGCTCCAGGGAGCATGGAGTAAGCTTGAGTATGTCCTATGAAACATGGAGCTCTATGTTGACATATAAGACTTTGAAGAAGGAGGCACTGCTGAAATAGTTCATCAGCATTTATCCCTAAGACAGCAGTCTTTATAGTGGAAACACCATAAGTAAATATTTGCTGTCTGTCTATAGATTAAGGGGGGAATATGGCAAATGCTGAAAAGCCATGATCTTTGTGCCCCTCCCCTCCCCCAACCCCCTCCTTCTCCTCCCCCCACCCTGTAACCCCAACACTGTTGTTCATGTCTCTGAGTCTCATCTTTATGTCCCACCTATGTATGGAATCATATAGTTCTTAGTTTTTTCTGATTTACTTCTTTCACTCAGTATAATGTTATCAAGGCCCATCCATGTTGTTGTAAAAGATCCTATGTCATCATTTCTTATGGCTGAGTAGTATTCCATAGTATATATATATACCAAAGCTTTTTAATCCACTAATCCTCTGATGGACACTTGGGCTGTTTCCAGATCTTTGCTATTGTGAACAATGCTGCCATAAACATGAGGGTGCATTTCTTCTTTTCAAACAGTGCTATGGTGTTCTTGTTCTTGGGATACATTCCTAACAGTGGTATAGCGGGGTCAAAAGGCAGTTCGATTTTTTATTTCTTGAGGAATCTCCATACTGTTTTCCATAGTGGCTGCACCAGTCTGCATTCCCACCAGCAGTGCAGGAGGGTTCCCTTTTCTCCACATCCTCGCCAGCACTTATTCTGTGTTTTATTGATGAGCACCATTCTGACTGGTATGAGGTGATATCTCATTGTGGTTTTAATTTGCATTTCTCTAATCATTAGTGATGTTGAACATTTTTTCATATGCCTGTTGGCCATCTGTGTGTCCTCTTTGGAGAAGTGTCTATTCATTTCTTTTGCCCATTTTTGGATTGGATTGTTTGTCTTCTTGGTATTAAGTTTTACAAGTTCTTTATAGATTTTGGTTATTAACCCCTTATCAGATGCTATGTCAAATGTATTCTCCCATTGTGTAGTTTGTCTTTTTATTCTGTTCTTATTGTCTTTAGCTGTGCAGAAGCTTTTTAGATTGATAAAGTCCCATTTGTTGATCCTGTCTTTTATTTCACTTGCCTGTGGAGACAAATCAGCAAATATATTGCTGCGAGAGATGTCAGAGAGCTTACTGCCTATGTTTTCTTCTAAGATGCTTATGGTTTCACGGCTTACATTCAAGTCTTTTATCCATGCCTTTCTGAGGTTTTGATCTTCACGTGAGATTCAAGGAAGAACACGGATTATAGACTGTTTCACTCACACACGGGTCAATATTGGAAAGTCCGACCTTTCCCGTACTGTGTCATCAGCGTGGTCCTTCTGGGCTCTGTGTTTTCAAGGCCCCCGCCCGGCGCAGGCAGCTCTCCAGCGCCCCCTCTGGCCCACAGCAGGAGACCCGCTGCTTCCCACACCCTCCCAGCTCTTGCTCAGGAAACGGGGCTTTTTAATGCAGGTTTTGTCCTCTGTGCCGGTGGCTCCCACAGCATGCCAGCTGGGTCAGTGTTCGGCTAATGTTGGGGAACAAAGGAGGAAAGAGAGCAGGAACCTTCCCTGCACCGCGGTCGGTCGCACTGGTCTTTCCTGTTACATGAAGCTTCCCCCTTGCTGCTGTTAAGACATCATCTTCATGTCGCAGTCTGCCCTCCCACGCTGAGGGGACGGATATGTCTTTGTTGCTGTCCCCACGAAAGCCTTTGGGCTGCTTCCATCTGTCCCCGAATTCCTCTCGAACAGCTGTCACATGATCTCTTCCACGTTGCCTCTGCCCGTTTCCTCTCCTCCCCCAGAGCCTGAGGTGACTGTGCTTTACCTTCTGTAAGGTTTTATTTTAAAAGTCTTCCTATACTTGAGCCTTGACCTGACCCGATAGCTTGGTGAGAGCATCCTCCTGTGCGCAGAGATCGGTTCGGTCCGGGTCCGGGCAGATACAGAAGCAGATCAGTGTTTCTGTCTGTCTGTCTCTTTCTCTCCTTTCTTCTCTCTCTAAAATCAATAAATAAAATTGTAAAAATAGAAGTCTTTCGATACTTGAATGCAGATGTTTTGTTTAAGCTCAGCACAGTCTCTTGTTCCAGTGTCTGACCCGCTGTTGAACCTGAGATCTTGACTGGGTGCTGTTTGTGGTCCTGAGTGCCTGCTGTGCTGAGCAGCCCATAGCTGGTGCGACATGTTCCCGCCTGGTTTCCACGCTGTCACATTCTGCACCTGGCCACTGTGGTGTCAAGTCTCTCCTGGGGCCACCCTGGCTGCGTCTGTCCTGCTGGTTCCTGCTCAGTGTCCAGTCTGCTCTGTGCCCAGTTGCCCTCAACAAGTGCTGTGCGGCGTGCGCCCGTTGGGTGTCACATGGACCCACGATGAGGTGACCTCCTGCAGGAGCGGTTTCTGTTTGCTTTGCCGGCGGTCTGTGTTGCTAGCGGTTTGAGATCCCTTAGTTCAAGCGTGAGAGTGCAGTTTCCTGGGCCACCCAGCGGTCTCATTGCTGGACTTCCAAATTCTTCAGTTACGCTTAAAATTTTTTATTAAATTTTTAAACAGGCTTTCCTGACGCCAGCCACACTGCTTTTTTTTTTTTTTTTTTTTTTTTTCATTTTTCTGAAGCTGGAAACAGGGAGAGACAGTCAGACAGACTCCCGCATGCGCCCGACCGGGATCCACCCGGCACGCCCACCAGGGGCGCCGCTCTGCCCACCAGGGGGCGATGCTCTGCCCATCCTGGGCGTCGCCATGTTGCGACCAGAGCCACTCTAACGCCTGAGGCAGAGGCCACAGAGCCATCCCCAGCGCCCGGGCCATCTCTGCTCCATTGGAGCCTTGGCTGCGGGAGGGGAAGAGAGAGACAGAGAGGAAAGCGCGGCGGAGGGGTGGAGAAGCAAATGGGCGCTTCTCCTGTGTGCCCTGGCCGGGAATCGAACCCGGGTCCTCCACACGCTAGGCCGATGCTCTACCGCTGAGCCAACCGGCCAGGGCTGCTTTTTTTTTTAAGAGCAGTTTTGGGTTCATAGCACAACGGAGCAGGGATCACAGAGATTTCTCATGTCTGCTACCCCCACCGTCAAACCTCCTGATGGTCCATTGTTACACTTGATGAACCCACACTGACACATCCCCATCACCCAGAGTCCACAGCTGACATTAGGGTCACTCATGGTGTGGTGTGTTCTGTGGGCTTGGACAAAAGTGTAATGACGTGTCTGCTCTGACAATGTCATGCAGGGACGTTTCACTGCTAACGTCCCCTGTGCCCCCCTGCCTTCCCCCACCCCACCCCCTCGGCCCCTGATCGTTTCACTGTCCCCGTGGTTTCCCTTTTCCGGACGCCGCAGAGCTGGAGTCACAGTGTGTGCGTCCTTGTCAGGTTGGCCCCTCGCAGTCAGGGGCGTGTAAGGTCCCTCCATGACCATGACGTATAGCTCGGGTCTTTTTAGTGCTGAGCAGTTTCCCACTGTCGCCCACTGCAGAGCGTCCTGACCGCTTTCACGCTTAGCTGCTGTGAATAAAGATGCTGTATACATCCACGGGCACCTAAGTTTTCAGCTCATTTGGGTGAAACAGTGTACCTTTTATTCCCTTTTCTTGCCTTATTGCATTAGCAGCCGCTATGACGCTTAAAAGAAGTGGTGAGAGGAGACAGTCTTGTCCTACACCTGATCTTAGCAGGAAAACTTCGGACTGTAACCGTGAAGTATGATATGTGACTAGGTTTTTTTCAGGTATTCCTTATTAAGATGAGGATATTCCCCTCTGTTTCTAGTTCACTGAGAGCTTTATCATGAATGGGTGTTGGATTTTGTCAAATGCTTTTTCTGCATCTGTCAATAGGACCGTATGATTTTTCTTTCTTAGTCTGTTGAGGTAATGGATTACATTAATTGTTTTTCAAATGTTGGACCAGCCCTGCATACCTGGGATAAATTCCAGTTGGTTGTGGTGTATTATGCTCTTTGTATGTTGTTGGGTTTGAATTTCTAATATGTTGTTGAGAATATCTGCCATCTGTGTTTGTGAGAAATATTGGTCTATAGTTTTCTTATAATGTCTGGTTTTGGTATTAGGGTAATGCTGGTCTCATGGAGTGAATTAGGAAGTCCTCTCTGCGTCTGTTGCCTGAAACAGATTGCAGAGAATTGGTATAATTTCTTCCTTAAGTGTTCGGTAGAATTCACCAGTGAACCCATCTGGGCCTGGTGCATCCTGTTTTAAAAAGTTATTCTTGATTCAGTGTCTTCATAGCTATAGACCTATTCAGATCATCTCTTCTGTGTGTTTTGGCAGATTTCTGTCAAGGAATTGTCCCATTTAACCTGGGTTATCACATTGGTGGTCGTAGCTGTTCATTGTATTTCTTTATTATCCTTTTTAACATCCACGGGACCTGGAGTGATGTCCCCTCTTTCGTTTCCGATACTAACAGTTTGTGTCCTCGCTCTTTTTTCCTTAGTTTGCCTGGTGAGAGACTTACTGATTTCGTTGATCTTTTCAAAGAGCCAGCTTTTGATTTTGTTGCTTTTTCTCTATTTTGATTTTCTATTTTCAGTTTTATCTATTTCTGCATAATTGATTTCTGCTTTAGTTTTTTTTAATTTATTTATTCATTTTTAGAGAGGAGAGAGAGAGAGACAGAGAGGGAGAGAGAGAGGAGAGAGAGACAGAGAGAGAGAGAAGGGGGGAGGAGCTGGAAGCATCAATTCCCATATGTGCCTTGACCAGGCAAGTCCAGGGTTTCGAACCGGCGACCTCAGCATTTCCAGGTCGACGCTTTATCCACTGCGCCACCACAGGTCAGGCTGCTCTAAGTTTTTATTATTTCTTTTCTTCTACTTACTTTGCACTTAATTTGTTTGGTGTGTGTGTGTCTCCTAAGGTGGAAGCTTAGATAACACTGGGGAACAAAACGTTTGTTGCATCCACAAAAACCCTTGTTCTTACCTAATTCGAGTGTGCTGATCTCAAACCTGACATTAGTTTTTCTCTGTAAGCTACAGTTTTTTGCAATTCAAGATTTTAGGTTTTCATCTTACTGTAAAATTTTCAGCATTTAGTTTAACATAATGAAGTAGAATGTCTTCTTGGGCATCATCTTTGTGATAATATAATAATTTATATAATACAACAAATACACTAATACACTAAAAGATATGATTGTATCAGAATTTGTCTACAATTTCAAAATAGAACATATTAAAAAACTTATTTTAATCATAAAATTTGTGCCAAACTTATTTAAATTCTATTCAGGCAAAAATTTGCGTTTGTAGCTCTTGCGTTTGTGTACTTGTTGAGGAAAATCTCGTTTGATGCTCCAGCAGTAATCTGCTCATCACTAACAGCTCCAAGATTTTCAGGAAACTTATCAAGGTGACTGTTCAGGAAGTGATTTTTTTTTTTTTTTTTATTACAGAGACAGAGAGTCAGAGAGAGGGATAGATAGGGACAGACAGGAATGGAGAAATATAAGAAAGATCAATCATCAGTTTTTCATTGCGACACCTTAGTTGTTCATTGATTGCTTTCTCATATGTGCTTTGACCATGGGCCTTCAGCAGACTGAGTAACCCCTTGCTCAAGCCAGCGACCTTGGGTCCAAGCTAGTGAGCTTTGCTCAAACCAGATGAGCCCACAGTCAAGCTGGCGACCTCGGGGTCTCGAACCTGGGTCTTCTGCATCCCAGTCCGACGCTCTATCCACTGCGCCACTGCCTGGTCAGGCAGGAAGTGAATCTTAACGCTCATGTTTCATCCAATGTCGTGGAAAGCCAACAGCATCCTTTGAACCAGAAATTCATAGTTTTCTGCTTTTTTGTTGCCAAGGAAGTTCTTTGTAACTGCCACAAAAGACTGCCATGCTGCTTTCTCCTCTTTATTCATCTTCCTGGAAAATTCTCTGTCATGTATGAGCGTTCGAATTTGAGGTCCATTGAATACACCTGCTTTTATCGTCTCGAAAGACAAGGCAGGAAAAGTAGAAATAATATGTTGAAAGCATTTACTTCTCTATTCATTAAGCCTGAAAAAACTGCTTCATTAAGCCAAGTTTGATGTGAAGTGGGGGAAAAATGATCCTGTCTCAATTAACTACAGGTTCATTCACAATATTTTGCATCACTATTTCCAGAGCTTCACGTTTTGGCCACTCCTTCTGTGTCCAGTGTTTCTCCTGAGCTTGGCTGTCCCACAGACACAGAAA
Source organism: Saccopteryx leptura (assembly GCF_036850995.1). NCBI lineage: Eukaryota > Metazoa > Chordata > Mammalia > Chiroptera > Emballonuridae > Saccopteryx > Saccopteryx leptura. Next base: position 535,480 of record NC_089504.1, read on the forward strand.
GCAAGGATACTTCGTGAAACCTCTCTGTTGCCCTAGCAGGAAATTTACCATTTTAAGATCCACACAAATGATCCAGTTATGCTCCTCATTCTTCAAAAAGTCGAGGACAATTTTTATGTCATTATAATCTTCTCACAGACGAGTTGAATAACCAATTGGAACCGCTGCATAAACATTACCGTTGTGTAAGAGAACACATTTCAGACTCTGTTTAGAGCTGTCAAGAAATAGCCGCCATTCTGTTGTAACACCTAGCTGGCTGAGAAGACTACTGATATCATGACAGTAAACAAAGTGTTTGTCTTCAGAAAAAAAGTCCACAAAAATTTGTTCACGCTCCCTGAAATGGGATACTTTAGCTGACCAGTGAAGTACATTCTTTTCTTGAAGCCTGGAGGCTAATAACTCGGCTGCTTTCTTTGATAGGCCCAAATCTCTTACTAAGTCATTCAATTCAGGTTGGCTAAACTGCTGAGGGGTTAATGACAGCTTGGCAACAGAAGACCCTTCAGATTCCACAACCATTTCCTCATGCATCTTACCAAAATATACTTGATCACCACGTTCACTTTCTTCGTCCTTAGAAGAAATAAAACCATTGAAAACTGGAACTGGGAGTGTCTCAGAGTGTGGGATAGGTTGTACTGCTGAAGGAATATTAGGATATGTGATCATATGCCGTTTTTTCTAGCTGATACCCTTTGTATGGATCAGACAGAAATAACAGTTACTGCTGTGGTCCTTAGGTTCACGCCAAACCATGGGAATACCCAAAGGCATTCCTTTGCATTTTTCTTTTGTCCAGTCATGAAGCATTTCCTCACAATTATGACTCACAATATGAGGAGCTCAATTCTTGTCTTGATCGCCAAGGGGAACTTGAAAATAGGCAATATATGCACGTGTCACAAATGATGAAATATTGTGCCTTTGACGTTGAAGTGTGTAACAGCCACATATATAACAGAAGATGTCAGGACTATTCTTACATTTACGCTTACTTGAAGAAGCCATGATTCAATCTTAAAACAAAATAAGGGTGTTTTTATCAGATAATAATTTTTTACATTTAAAAACAACTACAATTATGTAAAAGCGATGTTTGTAAAACATTAATTGCCTTGTGGTTATGTTCAATCCAAGAGTCATTGCCCTTGAACTCCAATTTAAAAACCAATGCATGCCATTAACTATAACAAAAAGAAATTAAAATTGCATAAAAACTAGAGCATGCATCAAAAAATGGATTTCAGATTTGGAATCAGCAATGCAGAAATATATAGAAACAGTTCTAAAACCTCATACAACAGAAAATGAAAAAAGATTTGTTCCCCAGTGTGATTGATTTTAGATATTCCTTCTTTTCTAATATGTGCCATCCATGCTAAATTTCCCTTAAGTGCTGTTTTGGCTAGATCCCACAAATTTTAATAAGTTATGTTTTCATTTTCATTAGGTCAAAATATGTTTTAAAATTTCTCCACTAATTTTAGAGAGAGAGAGAAAGGGGGGGAGGGGGAAGAGAGAGAGAGAAGCATCAACTTGTTCCACTTAGTTGTTCCATTTAGTTGTACACTCACCGGTCACTTCTCATATGTGCCCTGACTGGGGACTGAACCCACGACCACAGTGTGCTGGAACAGCGCTCTTATCTACTGAGCCACCTGGCCAGGGCAAAATATTTTAAAATACCCCTCAAGATTTCTTTTCCCTTGAGATTTCTTCTTTGACCTATGTGTTATTTAGAAGTGTGTTCTCCTATTAGCATAATTCTCAGTATTTTATCCCTAAAAGGTGGGCACTGTTTTTAAATGTAACCATAATACCTTATCACAAAAATTCTTTAATATGTTCAACTATTTAGCCAGGCAGTGGCACAGTGGATAGAGTGTCGGACTGGGATGCCGAGGACCCAGGTTCGAGACCCTGAGGTCACCAGCTTGAGCGCGGGCTCATCTGGTTTGAGCAAAAGCTCACCAACTTGGACCCAAGGTCGCTGGCTCAAGGAAGGGGTCACTCGGTCTGCTGAAGGCCTGCGGTCAAGGCACATATAAGAAAGCAATCAATGAACAACTAGGTGTCGCAATGAAAAGATGATGATTGATGCTTCTCATCTCTCTCCATTCCTGTCTGTCTGTCCCTCTCTATCCCTCTCTCTGACTCTCTCTCTCTCTGTAAAAAAATAAAAAAAAAATGTTCAACTGATTAGTTGGGTCCAAACTTGCAGCTGTCGCATGGATGTCACGAGTGGCTGTGGGGCCCCACCTGCAGGAGTTGCTGGTTCTCCAGGTCTCCTCTTTTATTGAGGAGCACAGCAGTCCTTCCTTGGGTTTCCTGGGGTCTGGAGCTGGTTTCTCTTTGGGGGTGACAGCAACCTTGTGCCCAGAGTTAGACTCATCCGTCTCCTGACTGGGTTCCCTGCTGTCTGAGTTTCCCTGCTGACCCGTGAGTTTGCTGGTACGCTTGTCCCATTTCAGTACAGCTGGTGTTCTCACGCCTCCTCAGGGATGCCCTCCCGGGTTCTGAGGGTCCCCCCTGGTGTCCTTGCCTGTCTGGTCGTTAGACGGGACGCCCTCTCACCGCAGTCCTCTCTGTCCCATCAGTTCACAAAGGTGTCAGGGGCAAGTCTGACATTCTACACGGTCCCCCCGAGGTCCTTCCTGTCTGTCCTGTGCCCACCTCACGGCTTGGTGTGCCCCGTGTGCACTGCACCTCCTGTGTGGCCACGTGCAGCCTCCACTAAACGCCTTTCTCTGAGCTCCTGTGTTGACCCCATGCTTCTGTTTCTAGGACCCTTTGCTCCTCGACGGCCGGGTGACGCTTCTCCACGTCCCGGGGGGCACGGTGGTATCCAGGCAGGGAGACCAGGTGAGTGTAAGGCCGAGGTCTGCGGGAGTGGTCACTGGGGAGCCCAGTGCTGTGGCCTGGCACTGGATGGGACCCTCCAGACGGAGAATGCGGGGTCTCTTGTCACTGTCCCCCAGAAGGGCTCTTTCCTTGGGGCCTGTCCTCTTAGTGAGGTGGCTGCACATCTGCACTCAAACGTGTGACATGGCCTCCCTTGCAGAGTCAGGAAGACAACAACCTGCTCAGTCCAGGAAGACAACGACCTGCTCAGTCCTGAGACGCAGATGCAGATGGAAATAGTTGGGTTTTTCCCAGTGACCCTTATTTCTGATTCTGAGAGCCACACTGAGCTAGGCAGGTGGCCCCTCTTGGTGAGCTCTGGGGTGTGAGCTGGCGCTCCGTGTGGTCTGCCTTCAGAGCAGAGTCGGTGAGGGTGCCTCTGGCCAGGCAGCAGCCCCAGCCTGGGTCTTGCTCTGCTGGGCCCACTCGCCCCCTGCAGTGGCATCGTCTGGGCCTGGGTGATGCAGCAGTTGGCACAGGCAGAGCTGAGCGAGATGCAGGACGTGGAGGACAGCCCAGTGCAGGCAGCGGGAGCCCGTGGGCTCTGGGCGGCTTCAGTGCCCCAGGCCCTGCTCCCTCCTCCTCTTCCCTTCGTTCTCATCCTTTCCTCGGAAGATGGAAGGGCTTTTCCTTTTCCTCAAAGGAAGTAGACAACTGGCTGACTTCCCATTCCTGATCAGTGTGAGTCACTGGTCAGTCTGGGACACCCGGTCGGGAAGCTCTCTCCAGAGCCTTCTGGGTGCCCTTGGCCTGTCCCCCAGCCGCCCACACTGGGCGGGCGGGGCCTCTGCCAGGGAGCAGCCCAGAGCCCAGGAAGCCCAGCCACGCCCATTTCGATTCCTGCCAGTCTGGCCCTTTCCTGCTTAGACCACAGACACGTGGTCCAGTTGGCAGGGTGACCAGAATTGGACAGAGGTCCCATGATGGACACAGATAAGCTGAGATTAGCATCAGAGTGGTTCCGTGGGCATGTCTGCAGGTGTGGCCTGGAACGTGATCTGTGCGGGGCAGGCAGGGGAGGGGCTTGTCGGGGCACACTGGTCAGGGCTGCGTGGAGAGAGCAGGAAGCGCTCTTCTTGGGGACCTGGGGCCTGTGGACACTGGGAAGGGAGAGGCCGTGTCTGTCCCAGTGTATCCCTCTCTCTGACTCTGTAAAAATAAATAAATTTAAAAAATTCAACTGTTTAGTTGAACCCCCCTCTCAGCGGGCACTATGGTCCCCGTTTGTGTGGAGCCGTGAGTACGTGGACACGGAGCGGAGGCAGGTGTGTGGGGAGCTCACTGCCCGGCACCTCCGGGAGGGTCACCTCCTGGGACCGATGAGACAGCCTGGGCCCTGCGGAGCAGCTCCTGCTCTGAGAGGGAGGCAGGCAGAGGACAGCGGGCAGAGGACAGCGGGCAGAGGGCAGCGGGCAGCGCCTCCAGGGCTCCTGGCCGCCCGGGCTGCGCTAAGCTGGGCCTGGGCCTGTCTTACCAGGACGTGAACATCATCTTCGTGGTCTCGGGGCTGCTGCACGTGTACCAGCGTAAGATCGACAGCGAGGAGGACAGCTGCCTGTTCGTCACGCGCCCGGGGGAGATGGTGGGCCAGCTGGCCGTGCTCACTGGCGAGCCCCTCATCTTCACCATCAAGGCCAACAGGGACTGCAGCTTCCTCTCCATCTCCAAGGCACACTTCTACGAGTGAGTGCCCCGTCTGCCCGCCCACCCAACCACACGGCCTCCCGCTCTGCGCTGGGCCACGGGCCGACTGATGCCTGTGCTTTTGCGAGGGTGGTGGCTGTCACGGGGCCAGGCTGGCCGCGGTCTTCCCCCGCCCTGCTCGTACTTGAGGAGACAGGCGTCCTAGGGAGAAGGGCAGGACAGCGTGTGAGGGTGGGATGGCAGGAAGGGGTGCCCCTCTGCCTCTGGAAGCCAAGGTGAACGAGCTCCTTCTTAGGACAGTCTCCTGGGCCCGATGGAAACCCTGGTCCACCTACGAGCCCATCCAGGCCCAGACGTGTGGGCAGCCTGCTAGGGAGCGTGGCCTGGTCCCGCCGTGTCCTCGTGTGTTTGTGTGTGTCCTCGAGGGCGCCTGTGTGTCGTTGCGTGTGTCTGGGTTTCTCCTCGGGTGTGCCGTGGGCTCAGTGTGAGCTCCTGTCACGCTGCAGCCACCGTCCTGCCGCTTCCGACGGCTCTCATCCCACCAGGCTTCGTGCCCCCAGCTCCTGTCTCCCCCGCCCCCTCCTGAGTTCTGGCTCATATGTTCTCCAGTGTTGTTGGATGTTCCCCTGGGAGGTTGCAGGGTGTCCGCAGTGGGCCCTCAGCTTCAGGTCCCCCAGCTTGCTTGACTCCCACTTCTGTCCCCTCGGAGACTGTCACTCTGCCCAGTGCTCAGGCAGAGTCTCCCAGTCCACTCCTCTGCCGCTGCCTTCCAGAAGCTGCCACAGCACAGGGCCCCTCCCTTCTGCCCACACCCTCAGCACCCTGTTGACACAGAGCAACCGGGAGCCAGGCTGATCATGTGCCTGTGTCAGACCCACCAGTGATATCCGTGGCACCCAGGATCCACATGTGCCCTTCCCAGCTCCCAGCCCGTGGTCTCTGCCCATGGACCTCTCTGCCACCCTCCCCCACCCCGACTTTGTGGCATATGGTGGAGTAGGGACCCTGCCACCGACAGCAGGGATGGCCTTGTGTGTGGTCTGTGCTCCAAGGACATCCATGGGGTGGGTGACAGCTGGGAGGGGCTTCACAGAGTCTCCCAAAGCTGCCGGCTGCTGGGCACACAGGGGGCAAGTGGCAGCTGGGCTCTGCTGTGTCCCATCCCCGGGTGTGTCCATGTCACCTGCTAAGTGGACATCACAGCTTGACAAGCAGAGGTGTAGGTCCCGCGTACTCAAGTGCTGAGACCTGGAGGGGAGGGGCAGGGCTGGTGAGAGTGGCCGTGGGACACGGGCCAGAGTGACCGGACTGGCCCCACAGGATCATGCGGAAGCAGCCGACCGTCGTCCTGGGCGTTGCTCACACGGTCGTGAAGCGCGTGTCGTCTTTCGTGCGGCAGATTGACTTTGCCCTGGATTGGATGGAGGTGGAGGCCGGGCGCGCGGTGTACAGGTGGGCACAGAGCAGGGTGGCAGGAGGGTTAGGAGGCGGTGGGCAGAGCTCTGTGGGGTAGACACTGCGGTCTGGCTCCCAAGAACTTCATGCCAGATGCTGCCGGGGCCCTGCGCTCCCGTGCACACACTCAGACACACGCAGTCAGATCCACACACCCCCTGAGGAGGCCCAGGGACAGCGTCACAGCAGCGTCTGTGAACACGCTCTGGGCCTCGGGCTTCCTCAGCTCCAGGTCAGAGTGCCCCTGAATTCAGACCTAGCTTAAGCTGTCAGTTTCGTGGTGTCGAACGTCACAACTAAGAATAATTATTTACTTAAAAATCATCATAAACTCTTGACGTGCTGGCGTGCATATTTTTAGTGGAAGATAACTGTAGTTCTCAAGCAAAAAGAATTTAGTGAGAAGACTGCATTCCTTTTTTTTTTGCTACACTGGGTGGCTGAGGGCTGAGGGCTCCGGGCCGGTGCCCTGCGTGCTCCCAGCGCCCTGTCTCTGCAGGCAGGGGGACAAGTCCGACTGCACCTACATCGTCCTCAGTGGCCGGCTGCGCTCGGTGATCCGTCAGGACGACCTCAAAAAGCGCCTGGCTGGGGAGTATGGCCGCGGAGATCTCATCGGTGTGGTAGGGCTGGGTGCTGACCCACTGGGTCCTGCCCTGGGGTGACACCGGGCTTCACCTGGCTCCTCAGCTGGGCGAGGGAGGGGGCCCTCAATGTGACAGGAGGAAGTCATCATCCCCGTCTAGGGCACACCTCCCCTCGGTTTTCAGTATTCTGGGGAGGGCCTGCCTCCTCCCAGCCTGGGCCACAGCGTGGGTGGAGTCTGAGGGTCAGAGTTCTCCAGGGAGAATGAGCAGTGGGAGGGGCCACACCCACGGGACCCTGCATGGAGGATAAGGTCGCGGCTGGGAGACAGCAGCCTGGCCTCTTCTTGGTGCCAACAGGGCGGTCTGTCTGGGGTGCTGAGGCCCTTTGGCCTCTGGCAGGTCCAGTGCCCCCTTGCACGGGCTCACTGAGTGCCCTCTGCCCTCTGGTTTGGGGTGCAGGGCAACAGGTATGAGCAGTGCAGCTGGTACCCCAGCCTCTCTTCCTCAGGTGGAGACGCTCACCTGCCAGCCCAGGGCAACCACGGTGCATGCCGTCCGGGACTCGGAGCTGGCCAAGCTTCCAGCAGGAGCCCTGACGTCCATCAAGCGCAGGTACCCCCAGGTGAGGGCTCCTGACCTGAGGAGCACACTGCACCTGCACACTGTAAGGCCTCCATTACCAGGCAGTGGGCGCGTCCGTCCAGGAGTGAGGCACAGGTCGAACCAGCCTGGGACAGACGGGTTTCATGCTGTTAGAGGACGCGGCTCCGGGCAGGAGGCACAGGGCAGTGCAGGGACCCAGTGAGTGAAGCCCGCGGGTACTGCGGGGACCGTGTGTCCCGGCACTGAGCCCAGACTAGCCTCTCACAAGTGACGTGGCACTCTTCACCAGTAAGGAGTGGGTGCCATGACACTGAGGGTGCCCTGCCGTGTGGCCGGGCATCGGAGATCCGGGAGGGCCGGTGCAGGCTGCCAGGTGCAGAGCTGGACTTCATCCTGCTCCTGGGCTGCTACTGCAGGGGGTTCTCTGGTGTCTGTGTTCCTGCCAGTAAGTGGTACAGGTGTCACCGAGGACGGCTGGAGAAGGCGTATGGGAAGGGACAGCCCTGAGCGGCTCGGAAGGCTGTGCCTGTCCGTCTTCATCAGCACGCACGGTGTTGTGTGTGGTGTGGATATCTCCGTTCTGGAACAGACGAGCAGTCACCACTTTATTATGTGATCAGGATTTTTTTGTGTTATTAAAAAATATTTATTTATTTATTAATTTTACAGAGGGGGGGGAGAGAGAGAGAGAGAGAGAGAGAGAGAGAGAGAGAGAGAGAGATGGGGAAGAGCAGGAAGCATCAACTCCCATATGTGCCTTGACCACACAGTGCAGAGTTTTGAACCGGCGCCCTCAGCGTTCCATGTCGAAACTTGATCCACTACGCCACCAGAGGTCAGGCAGGATTTGTTTTTTTTTTTACAGAGACAGAGAGAAAGCCAGGGAGAGGGATAGATAGGGACAGACAGACAGGAATGGAGAGAGACGAGAAACATCAATCATTAGTTTTTTATTGCAACACCTTAATTGTTCATTGATTGATTTCTCATATGTGCCTTGACCGCAGGCCTTCAGCAGACCGAGTAACCCCTTGCTCGAGCCAGCGACTTTGGGTTCAAGCTGGTGAGCTTTGCTCAAACCAGATGAGCCCACACTCAAGCTGTTGACCTCAGGGTCTCAAACCTGGGTCCTCCACATCCCAGTCCAACGCTCTATCCACTGCGCCACTGCCTGGTCAGGCGTGATTCAGGATTTTAACACCAAACTTGATGAAAGTAACAAACTTTCATCATTTCTCTTAGTGCTGTGGCTATACATACTCTAAATGTTAGCAAATCAATGGTAAAAATTATGTCTCACTCAAGGAATGCTAGTCCAGTATTGGGAAGTTACTAAAATATGACCAATTATGGCAAAAATTAAAAGAGAATGCTATGATTACATCAAGGCATTTGACAAAATTCAGCCATTTTTAATAGACACTCAAAATAGGACCAAAAGGAAGCCTTTTAAGCCTCAGACACAATTGTCCGGAACAGAACGTCTGCTAGAACAAAAGGCTGAAACGCTGAAACCACCAGTGCACCTTTGGAAAAGGAGTAAAATTATATTTGCAAATAGTGTACATCTTCTTTACTAGAAGACTGCAAGGCCACAAAGAGGATTTGCAGGGGAAATTGTGGACTGGTGTAGGCTGAGATCAGTATAAAGTCCAGCATTTCCTTTGTCCTTCTGACCAGGCAGAAAATGGAAACAGAGCAGCCTCCCAGTTAAACCACAGAGTTCTTAAGAGTGAGGCTGGTCGGAAAGGTTCTGCCCGGCACGCAGCGAAGCATGCAGCCTGGCTGCGTCCCGTGTGGGCGGCCGGGCCCATCACAGGTCAGGGCTATCCCATCAGAAACCAAGAGCAGCCCCCCCCCCCCCCGTGACTCACGGGTGACACACGGCGTCAGGGACACATTGGACAAACGGACAGGTCACATTCTGGTCCAGACAGAGTGAGGTGGCGTGGGATTTTATCACTCGAACCGGACCACAGGCCCATCCACACCCGTGTCCCGGAGCAGGTTACAGCCTGGTGGCTTTGAAAACGTGGATGCCAGGTACTTCGCTTTTGGTTTAAAATGTGTGGTTTGGGGCCTGTTCTGTCCGCCCCAGGTCGTGACTCGGCTGATCCACCTCTTGGGTGAGAAGATCCTGGGCAGCCTCCAGCAGGGAGCCGCGGCAGGTGCGTCTCCTGATGCTCAGCGTCTCGCTCCAACCCCCTGGCCGGCCCGCGACCCCCTGCTTCGGTCCTGCTGCCCCTCTGCACGAGCCCCCTGAGCAGACCCCCTCCCCTCTACCCCAGTCGTCACCTCAGTGTGGCCGCTCTGAGCCCCCTGCACCCCCGGGTCTCAGCACCTCAGTTTCCGTCATCAGCTCACGTTTCTCCTGTTCTTGTCTCCACCTGACGCCACTTGACATTGCGTGTCCCCCTAGTTAGCCGTTGTCTGTCTCCTGTCCCAGCACGGAGGCTGCAGGAGGGCAGAGCTGTCTGTGCTCTCAGCATGGAGACGCCGGCACAGTGCTGAACGTGGGGGGGTGAGTGGGTGGATGAAAGGGCAGAGGCAGCCAGTGGGGGCTGGTGCCAGCTTCCCTGGTGGGACTCACCTCAGACAATTACATCTGCAAAGACTGTTTCTAAGTGAGGTCACGTTCTGAGATTCTGGGAGGACATGAATTTTGGGGAGATGCTGTTCAACACATGGTAACCAACTTGTGCGGTTGTGTTTGATGTGAGTGTCTTGTAGAAAGCATAGGATTGGGAGGTGTTTTTGTCTTCTAATAATCTGTTTTTTTATTTGTGTTTAGACCATTTGCATTTAATGTAATTATTCGTATGCTAGAATTATGTGTCATTTTATTACTTGTTTTCTGTTCTCTCCCATTTTTTTTTAATTTTTTTTTTTTTTTCCTTTTTCTGAAGCTGGAAACGGGGAGAGACAGTCAGACAGACTCCCGCATGCGCCCGACCGGGATCCACCCGGCACGCCCACCAGGGGCGACGCTCTGCCCACCCGGGGGCGATGCTCTGCCCCTCCGGGGCGTCGCTCTGCTGCGACCAGAGCCACTCTAGCGCCTGGGGCAGAGGCTATGGATCCATCCTCAGCGCCCGGGCCATCTTTGCTCCAATGGAGCCTTGGCTGCGGGAGGGGAAGAGAGAGACAGAGAGGAAGGAGGGGGTGGGGGTGGAGAAACAAATGGGCGCCTCTCCTATGTGCCCTGGCCGGGAATCAAACTCGGGTCCCCCGCACGCCAGGCCAACGCTCTACCGCTGAGCCAACTGGCCAGGGCCTCTCCCATTTTTATATTACAAGGCCATCTGCAGGTTACACACGAGACAGATTCTGTAGGTTTGTTCTTAAGGTGGAATCATGTGTAAGTTGGACCAGGTACATTTATTTACCTGTTGAATGCAACTTAGACAGATGTTTGTCTTAATATAGTGTTTATATTTTTATTTTTATTTTTTTTTGTATTTTTCTGAAGTTGGAAACGGGGAGAGACAGTCAGACAGACTCCCGCATGCGCCCGACCGGGATCCACCCGGCACGCCCACCAGGGGGCGATGCTCTGCCCATCTGGGGCTTCTCTCTGTTGTGACCAGAGCCACTCTTGCACCTGGGGCAGAGGCCAAGGAGCCATCCCCAGCGCCCGGGCCATCTTTGCTCCAGTGGAGCCTAGGCTGCGGGAGGGGAAGAGAGAGACAGAGAGGAAGGGGGGGGGAGGGGTGGAGAAGCAGATGGGCGCTTCTCCTGTGTGCCCTGGCCGGGAATCGAACCCGGGACTTCTGCACTCCAGGCCAACACTCTACCACTGAGCTAACCGGCCAGGGCTAGTGTTTATTTTTGCCTTTCCGTGCCGATAAGTATTTAAACATCTTCAAACCTACAGAACCTATCTCTTTCGTAAGCTGAGGACTGCCTCTACTCTAACTCCTCTTTCCTGCAATTCTGAGCCGACAGTCCTCTCGTTCCTCACTTTGACAGTGTTGTGCCCCTGCCTTCTGACCTCGGGAGTCCAGGCTCGTTCCCAAGCAGGGGCACAGAGCATCGCTGCTCTCTGCCTCTGGTCAAAACCTTGTCTTTATTTTCCGTTTTCAGAAAGTTGATTTTGGAGAAATTTGAGAAGTTTTCGGCCTTTTTTCTTCAAATACTCTTCAGCCCCCTGCTTCCTCCTCTCCTGGAAGCCAGTGACACCAATGTTCCACCTCAGCTGTGGTCCCAGGGGGCGGGGGCTCTGTCTGCTTCCCTCTTCTTCTCCCTCTGATGATCGGGTGGAGCAGTTTCTTTTGATCTGTCTTCAAGGTCCTTGGCTCTTCCCTTGTCCTGACCCTGCTTTCCGGCCCACCCGGAGAGTTTTATCTCTGACTATATTTCTGCATCTGCTTCAAGACTGTGGCCGCTGCTTCTATCTGGCCGTGCTCACGGCTCTCTTGTCCTTGTCAAGTAGTCCCACATTCTGTAATAAGTTGTCACTCTTGTGTGTCAATATCTTTTCTCTTTCTGGTTGAGAGTTTCCTGGCTCTGGCATGCCTGGTAATTTTGGATTGTATCCTGCATTTTGAGTGTTATGTTGTGAGATGATGCGTCCCATCTAAATCTTCCATCTTAGCAGACTGTCAGGGCGCTTGTAGTCACAGAGCGTGTCCCGGACTGTCCCGGACAGTGTGTGGCTGTGGATTTAGTTCTCAAGGCCTCTGCGGCACGACCCCGCTCTGCCCGCCATGCGCGGCCCAGCGCCAGCATGAAGGCTGCCTGGTGTCCCCGTGCCTTCCTGTCCTGCAGCCTCTGCTCTGCGATTCTGCCTGGTGTCCCCGTGCCTTCCTGTCCTGCAGCCTCTGCTCTGCGATTCTGCCTGGTGTCATGCATAATGAGCTCCCTGGGGACAAGCCAAGGCTTCAATTCACACTGGGTTTGGAGACTTCCTTTCCTTAACTCCTTCTCTGTGACCTTCCCCTTAGTGGGGTGCCGCCTCTGCTTTCTGGCACAAGGCATGGAGAGTTGGGGGCCACACCACTGTGGGTGTCTGCTTAGTGCTGGGGGCCCCGGGAAAGTCTCCCTGGAGGCAGCACCCACTGGGGGGAGGGATGGACCCACCTGCCTGGAGCTGGGCAGGGGCAGGGCACTGCTGGTTTTATGGCATCAGTGGGTGGTCTCCCCGGAGCCAGGGTCCTGGCCAGCCTGCCCTTCTCTCAGGGCTCTTCTGAGAGGGGTGTCCTTGTGAGTGGCAGCAGCAGTGGGATTGCCTGCTCCTCTCCCCTGGGCCGGAACCAGAACCTCCCATGTGCCTGTCGTAAAGGCTGAGACAGCCACACGGAACTAGCAGAAGACCCCTCTGGTTTTCCCTTACTTGGAGGGCTGTGACCCCATGGGTCACTGGGAACGGCAGGGAGGAGGGGTCCCCAAGGAGAAGCTGTAGGAAAGCCAGTGAAAAGGGCCCCTCTGCTGCCCCGTGTGTAGCCAGTGACCAGCTCACAGCCTCCCTTTGCTTTTCCAGATTACCTCCCAGCAGCCCCCAGATTACCTCCCAGCAGCCCCCCTGTGCCATCCTGCCCCCCCACTCTGGCTTCTGGGTCGGGCCCTGTGAGCGCCCACACTCCACTGCCCAGGACTGCCGCTCCTCACTGGGGAGGTGCAGGACAGCAGACTCAGAGTGGGTGGGCCCTCGGGGCTTGGAGGGTCTGTGCAGGAGTCAGATGGCTGGGCTGGGGCCTGAGTGGTCAGGAAGCCAGGAAGAGAGCGCTCCGTGTGTCCTGGCCGTAGGAGACCAGGGTCTGTCTGGGATGTGGCCAGTGGGGTGGGTGAGGCTGCCCCTCCATGAAAACGGGAAATGCCGCTCACCAAGAAATGAGCTTTGTTGTTGGAAGTAACTTCTGCCAAGGACCCTCGATGGGGCTGATGGACTGTGGACATTGTGTCTGTGGCCTCTGTGTCTCGGGGACAGAGGCTCTGCCTGCCCTGACTTGTCCCTCGGAGGCTTGGGCCACTGACCCCCGAACCAGCCCTGGCCTCCTGGGAGTCATTCTGTGCCTGCCCCCATCCCAGGTCCGAGACAGTGGAAACGGGCCTGTGCCTGCACCACACTGAAGTCCTTGAGTTTTCTGGCTCTTGTGTTTGTCTTGGCGCCCCGTCTGCAGGCTGAGTCCCGCGGGTGTGTGAGGGGTGAGGTCTGCTGTGTGGCCTGGCGTGTCAGCAGGAGGGCAGCACAGAGGGCAGGCGTGGGAGCAGCCCACTGCCCGTCTCTTGTCCCGAGCTGCTTGTGCCAGCGTGCTGTCCAGAAGCATCTAGTGACACCTAGAAATTGTTACAGCGGCGCCCAACCCCTGCTGCCGACCCTGTGCTTCCAGGTCACCAGTTTGGGCTGCACTCTACTGGCAGTAAGTGGGACTCGGGGAACCCTGCCAGCAACCTGTCCACGGTGGCCGTCATGCCCGTGTCGGAGGATGTGCCCCTCACCGCCTTCGCCCTGGAGCTCAAGCACGCCCTCAGCGCTATCGGTAAGCCCACGGGGGCCTGGGGTCTGGCCAGGCCCCTCCTCCTGTCTCAGTCCTTCCGGTCCTGCTGCAAGTGCAGGTGGTGGCGCCCTCACGGCTGAGCCTTGGGTGCTGGGGACGGGCCTGTGTCAGTCACACTGCAGGCGGCACCCCAGCTGGGTCAGCGTTTCCCTGAAGCAGCGTCACTGCACGCGGGGCATATTGCAGTGACGGGGGGCCGGGCGTGGGGGGCGCCGGCAGCTGCGTAGAAATGCCCTTGGCCGGAGTCAGAAAGTGTGCGTAGTGTTTCCAAATTCCTGAAAGCGGTAAACATCGGGGTTCAGAAGCAAGAAAGTGAAATAGCTGGGAGCCCTTAGGAACTCTCCAAATTATAACACAATCCCTATTGTTAACACATTGCACGCTTTTGTGCAGTTGTGAGCCGCCATACTGATAGACGGTAAACTTTCTGTGATAGCGTTCTGCTAAGTTTCAGGGTTGTCTTTAAAATATGCTACAGTAGCTTGACCAGGCGGTGGCGCAGTGGATAGTGTCAGACTGGGATGCGGAGGACCCAGGTTCAAAACCCCAAGGTCACCAGCTTGAGCGCTGGCTCATCTGGTTTGAGCAGAGCTCACCGGCTTGGACCCAAGGTCGCTGGCTCGAGCAAGGGGTCACTCGGTCTGCTAAAGGCCCACGGTCAAGACACATATGAGAAAGCAATCAATGAACAACTAAGGTGCCACAACAAAAAATTGATGATTGATGCTTCTCATCTCTCCGTTCCTGTCTGTCTGTCCCTGTCTATCCCTCTCTCTGACTCTCTGTCACTGTAAAAAAAAAAAATGCTACAGTAATAAGTGCATGAACATTCTCTTCCTATCGAGAAATATTTTAATACCTATGAAAATGCTCTCTCCCTGGTAGACATTTGGTAACAGAAAGCATTGAATAAATGCCAAATAAAAAAAAGGATTTATAAAACTGAAAGATACTGCTATCAATATTTAATATTTAAAAGTCATTCTCAAAATGAAATTTTAAAACCCAGAAAACATTACTTGCGCTTAGTCTTGATCTTCGTTTTGTAACAAATATTCCAGATGTAGAAATTCTGCTCCTTTGTCGTCGCCGTTGGTCAAATTGTTCCGAGAGCATCCAGAAGCATCTGTTCTTTGCACAGTTGATGTGTGTTCTTCATGAAAGCTTATCCACTCTTTAAAAAAAAGCACGTATTTTAAAATAATTATAGATTCACAGGAAGTTGCAAAATAGTAGAGAGAGCCATGTACCCATCCCCAGGTTATATAACTGCAGCAATAGGACCAAGAGCCTGACATTTGTACGCTTTATATGTGTTCTTCAGATGTCACTGGTTTCCATGTGTGCGGGTGTGTGCGCACACGTGTGTGTGTGTGTTCACGTGTGTGCGTGTGCTCTCTGCCAGTCTGACTCTGTCACAGGCTCCTGTAGCAGCGCTGCCCAGCACTGTTGAGATCCCGCAGCCTCTCCAGAGCTGCCCCTGCCCGGCACCTGGACGCTGGCAGCCGGGAAACTGCCCTCCCCGCCCGAGAGTGTCACCAGCACAGGTCGACAGTGCAGGGCCTTTTGAAATGGGTTTTTTCGACTCAAGAATGACACTCCGCAGCAGTGGTGTCCCTGTCACTGCTGAGGAATGGCAGCTGTCAGGATAGCACACTTCTGGACCCTCCCCTGCTGAGGGACTGGAGTGGTGTCCAGTCTGGGGTTCTGTGACATGCGTGTGAAGGGTTTTGTGTGCATGTAGGTTTCTACATTCCCAGGGTTGATGTCCAGGAGAGCAGGAAGTGTGGGGCATGTAGTTCAGTTTATAACATCTGCCCGCTGTGTCCTGTAGTGGCTGCCCCCTCTTACTGTCCCTGCAGCCATGTGGCAGTGGCTTTGTCTCTCCTGCCCATCCACCCCTGGGTGGTCGCTGCTCTGACCGTGGCAGAGCACGAAGTCTGGGTGGGGGGGTGCACCGTGTCTCTCCCACCCTCGCTGGCCGCTGGGCCTCCTCTCTGCTGAAAGCTCCCTCAGGTTTGTGCTTGGTTTCTGACTGAGTGGTCTGTCTCCTCCCTGTTGAGTATTCAGATCCTTTCTCCAGTCTAGATGCCAGTTCTTCATGGGCGTGTGCTTCACAAGTGCATGTCCCAGTCTCCAGCTTGTCTTGTCCTCCTAACAGTCTTTCACGGGCAAGACCTTGACATTTTGATGAAGTTCAGTTTATTGATTTTTTTCTCTTATGGATCATGCTTTCAGTGTTTTTTTTCTTTACCGAGTTCTAGGGCCCCGGTTTTTTCCTGTGTTTTATCACATTTAAGTCTATGATCTGTTTTGGAGCTAATTTTTGTATAAAGTGTGACATTAAGGTAGTAGTTAATTTTCTTTTTGTGTGTAGATGTCCAGTGGAAGGACTGCCCTCTCCCCATGGAGGACTCTCAGTCCTCTTGTCAAAAACCATCCAATAAACACAAGGTTTACTCCGGCTCACTGTCCTGTTCCACGGTCCACAAGTCTACCCGCAGCCAGCACCTCTGTCTTCATCACGCGGCTCTGACAAACAGAAGTTATTAATTCTAAAGTAGAATTAAGAATTTTAGAAATCTATTTTATTTATTTATTTTAACAGAGACAGAGGGTGAGTCAGAGAGAGGGATAGATAGGGACAGACAGACAGGAACGGAGAGATGAGAAGCATCAATTATTAGTTTTTCGTTGTGCATTGCAACACTTTGTTCATTGATTGCTTTCTCATATGTGCCTTGACTGCAGGCCTTCAGCAGACCGAGTAACCCCTTGCTTGAGCCAGTGACCTTGGGCTCAAGCTGGTGAGCTTTTGCTCAAACCAGATGAGCCCGCGCTCAAGCTGGCGACCTCGGAGTCTCGAACCTGGGTCTTCCGCATCCCAGTCCAACGCTCTATCCACTGCACCACCGCCTGGTCAGGCTAGAAATCTATTTTAAATTCTAAAATTTATCAGTTGTTTCCTACATTGTTACTGACTTTTGCATTTGACTTAAGGAATTTCATCTTGCCCCCAAATCATGAAGATATTCTAACACAGTCCTTCTGGGATTGATTTTGGTTATGATGAGGTAGAATCAAGATTTATTTTGTCTCTTGGGGTCTTCAGCTGACCCAGAACCCTCATTTTAAAAGACTGGGTCAACTCTGCCCACTGCATTGCTGGGACGCCGCTGCTGAAAGGCGGGTGACCATACTTGTGTAGGTGACCTTCACTTCTGCAGGGTGCTTTTGCTGCAGGAAGACGTAGGCAGGCTGGTCGCCCCTTTCTGCCAGCACACGAAGGTGCTGCCCCTTTTCCCCTGGCTCCCAGAGTTTGGGAAAGCAGCTGTCTGGCAGTGACTGTGCCTGTGTCAGTGGGGGTCTCTCCCACCCCCCTCCCTGAGCTGCCCACTACCTGGGCCTCATGCAGACCCCTCCCACAGGTGAGCGCAGTCACCACATTCCTGATTAGCAGGAGCTGCAGAACATGCCATGGGAGCCAGAGCACCACCTTTGGGGGCTCCACACTTCCCTGAGGGCCCCTGAGAGCCCCCAAATCCAAGAAACGAGTACCACAGGGCAGGTAGGATCCAGCCTGGGCTCCCCTGAGGGTCTCCTGGACGTCCAAGAGATGGACACAATGTGTCCCTGCAGTGTCCAGGAGGGCCTGCCCATGGGGATGACTGACGTGAACTGTGGCTGCTCTTGGCGCAGCCCGCCCCCCAACAGGACCAGCACCCTCCCAGCCTCTACCGGAGATGCTTTCCCACATCAGCAGGGTCTCGCCCTTCGAGTCAGCTGTAGGTGCACACAGGTCAGACCAGAGAGCCCACCTCCTTGGGGCCGTCACTGTAGGCACTCCTGTATGTGGGCAGTTTCTTATCTCTCACCTTTTAGTCAGATGCCCTTGGGAGGTCTGCTATAAGTGCAGGCTAAGAAGGAAGCCCTCAGTGTCCAGCGTACCTGCTGCGGTGTCAGACTTGGCGTCCTGTTCAGCCTGGGTCCTGGGGCCGATCCTTGGCAGCCTGTCTGAGACTGTGCGCTGTCCCGGCTTCTGTCCCGAGCAGCGCGAGCAGCCTTTCCGCTGATTCTGACTCTGGCCTTCCTGGTTGAGTGGGCCTGATAACCTTGTCTGTGGACAGTGGCTCTAAGGCACCGTAGATGGGAGATGCTCGCTGAATTCAGAGACATACATAAGTGTGAGAAGTTGTGCATCTCAGCCGTGGTGAGCTACACCACATTGGGGTCAAGCCAGCCTCACTGATCTGGGTCTGGGAAATTACTGTGCATTTTACAAGCGTATGCTTCCCCTGGCCCCAGCAAAAACACACACACACACACACACACACACACACACACAGTCTCAGTGCTGCAGATTCTGGACTCCTTTGTGTGAGGGGGAGACTGAGGTTCACACAGGCCCCCTGTCCCTGTCCCTGAGGAGACCCTGAGCTGGTGCAGTCCTCCTTGCTCCAGGGGCTCAGCACCCACTTTTCACCATGCCGACTCAGCAGCCCAGAGGCTCCCCACAGGCCACAGGCACTTCCTCTTCAAGAGGGCAAGGCTGCCTGACGAGGCGGTGGCGCAGTGGATAAAGCGTCGGACTGGGGTGTGGAGGACCCAGGTTCGAGATCCTGACGTCGCCAGCTTGAGCGCAGGCTCATCTGGTTTGAGCAAGGCTCACCAGCTTGAGCCCAAGGTCGCTGGCTCAAGCAAGGAGTCACTCTGTCTGCTGTGGCCCTCACCGCTCCCCCTCCCCCCGTCAAGGCACACATGAGAAAACAATCAGTGAACAACTAAGGTGCCGCAATGAAGAATTGATGCTTCTCATCTCTCTCCCTTCCTGTCTGTCCCTGTGTCTGACTCTGTCTGTCACACACACACACAAAAAAAATAATAAAATAAGAGGGCAAGGTTTTTTTCACGGCTTTCAGGAAGAACAGACTTCTGGAGAGGGGGTGGGTGTCTTGCCCACTGCCCTGTGGCTACACCTGTGAATGGGCCTCGTTGTCCTTGGAGGTCAGCTGCCAGGGCAGTTTACCGTCACCTGTGGTTCTGTTTTCAGGCCCCGTCCTGCTGCTGACCAGTGACAACATAAAACAGCGCCTTGGCTCTGCTGCGCTGGACAGGTGCGTCAGCCTGCACATAGGAAACAGCCTGGCTTCCTGCTCTCAGCAGCTCCACACACAGCCTTGAAATGTGCCCTGGCCCTGGCCGGTTAGCTCAGTCGGTTAGAGCGTTGTCCTGAAACTTATAGGTTGCAGGTTTGATCCCCGGTCAGGGCACATATAGGAATAGATCAATGTTCCTGTCTCTCTCATGCGCGCGCACTAAATAAAAAAATAATAAAGCCCTGTGTTTATGTGGGCCCTGGTATCTGAACCCCCAATTGTGCCTCCCTGTTTATGCCTTTCATGTCTGTTCCCCATGTCTACTCTCTTGTCAGCCCACCATGTCTGCTACCTCTACGTCTTCAGCCCCTTTGTCTCCACCCCACATGTCCGCATTCCCCCCATGTTGACACCCTCCACCCCATGTCTGTGCCTTCTAGTATCCATGAGTACCGGCTGTCCAGCTGGTTGGGGCAGCAGGAGGACATCCACCGGATTGTGTTGTACCAGGCAGACAGCACGCTAACGCCCTGGACCCAGCGCTGCATCCGGCAGGCGGACTGCATCCTCATTGTGGGCCTGGGCGAGCAGGAGCCCACGGTGGGGGAGGTTCGTGAGGGGTGTCCCCGCGGCAGTGGGCGGGGCAGTGGGTGGGGCTTCAGCGGATGGAGCGCAGTGGGTGGGGCCAGGCATCATGGGGCGGGGCTTTTTGATGGAGTGGGCGGACTAGAGGTGAGGGCCATTTGGGGGCGGGGCTTCGGCAGGGTGGGCGGGGGGAAGGGTGGGGCTTCAGTCGGGGTTGGGGCGGGACTTCAGCTGGTGGGCGGGATTTCGGCTTGCGGAGCGGGCAATAGGCGCGGCTGGGGCTGGGGTTGGAACTGTGGCTTAAGTCCCAGCTGGTAGGTCCCAGCTGGGAGGCTACTCTACTCAGGACCCTCTGTTGCTCTTTTCCTTTCAATAACATCTTTCAGGAACTTGGAAAAGATGGACAATAAGAGCTAACGCCCAGATATTTATTTCTGGTTGTGGTTTTAGCACAAAGCATAGCGGCCCCCCCCCCCCCACACACACACACAGCCCACAGCCTCTATTGAAGTGGGAGCCTCTGTCCGAAATTCACACTTTTACTGTGTGTGAATGCAGCTCTCTTTTACAGGGGCAGCTTCTATGTAAATAAACAGTACTCTATTTTTTATCATTTTTAAATCACCACTTGTGAGTCCCTCCCACCCATCTATCCCCAGTCCCTAGACTGGGACTTTATTTCCTATAACGGGCTCACCTGTACCAGAGGGCATGCACCTTGGTGTGAAGTGGATGTTCATCATTCTGTCAGCTGGTGTCTTCTGTCCGCTTCCTCCTCCGTCCTGTCACTGTTTTCATCTCGAGCTTCTGCCCCTGATCCTGGGGCCGCTTGAAGTCCCTCTTCTGTGATGCTGGTCCCTGTTCTGCAAGGGAGTGTTTGCAAGATTCATTGAGAAGATCTCAGTGTGTGTTCCAAAAGCCATGTTCCAGGAGGTGTCCCCATGCATGGGGGTTGGGGGGGGGGGCCTGGTCACAGCCTCACAGCTGGGGAAAGAGGGCTCCACAGCCCAGCTGGTTTACAGGAACCAGGGTGCCATCTGGTCAGTACAGCAGCACCGCAGCGTCCACCATGGGACCTCTGTGGACAGCCCCACCCTGGCCTTCAGGCTCCCGACACAGGCTCTGCTACCCTCAGCTGGAGCGGATGCTGGAGAGCACAGCCGTGCGCGCCCAGAAGCAGCTGGTCCTGCTGCACCGGGAGGAGGGCCCTGCGCCAGCGCGCACTGTGGAGTGGCTCAACATGCGCAGCTGGTGCTCAGGCCACCTGCACCTGTGCTGCCCACGCCGCGTCTTCTCCAGGAGGAGCCTGCCCAAGCTGGTGAGGGTGCTTGTCTCCCTGTGCGCCTGCACCGACAGGAGCCCTGTAGAGCTCCCTCTCTGGTGCTGCTGTGCTAGCCAGGCAGGTGGGGCCCGGGAGTTGGGATGAGCCTGAGATTCCAGAGGGTCTTGTGGCCTCAGGTCAGTGTAGCCTCCTGCTTCAGGCAGAGGCAGGTGCCTTTTGGAGTGTCATCAGACTTAGGGGCTGGGCAGTGGGGGAGCACAGAGGCTGCCCACGTGTCTTAGCCTGCCTGGCTCCCCGTTGGTGGGCAGCGTCCTGACAGCTGCATCCACTCCGGAGTCCATGTCCAGAGCACCCTCCCCCTCAGGGCCGGTGGGGTTTTAGCTGGGGTGTGATCTCATGTCCCTTTGAGGGCAGCTGTTTGGGGCTCTGGGGCCCTTCCGAGGTGCTGACAGGACGGGTAGCAGACCAGAGCCTGTGCTCCTGGACTGAGCTTCAGGTCAGGCGAGGAGCCAGCCCCCATTCTCTTGCCCTCTCTCAGGTGGAGATGTACGAGCGGCTCTTCCAGAAGCCCCCAGACCGGCACTCGGATTTCTCCCGCCTGGCACGGGTGCTGACCGGAAACGCCATCGCCCTGGTGCTTGGAGGAGGCGGAGCAAGGTGAGTCCAGCCCCTTCCCACGCACAGCTAAAGGTGTGTGCTGATGAGCTCAGGGACGTCCCCAAGGCAGACCCAGAACATATGGCCTAGCGGTGCCTCCCACAGGTTGACTGCTGCCAGTGTGGACATTCGTGTGGCTTCTGGAAACTGCTCTGTCCCTGTGGGCCTTTCCTGGGCTTTGCCAAGTCTTCCCATTTTAACCCACATTGTGTAGAGATATGATCTGATCTGCTCACGGCCTACTGAAGCCTCCTTCAGTTCTTTGGGCCAGTGAGTTCCTTAGAGGGCTTTCAAACCAAGTAACTTCCACCCAAGTGTCATACTGCACTTTAAGAGAAGTATACTTGGAACAGAAATGGAGCCGAGGACTTTGTGAGGGGAGTGTGACGAGGCCTCAGCAATCTTCTGGTGAACCAGAGGGCAGAGTGGCACCTCCCACAGCACCTGTGCCCGCAGGTTGGGTCCAGGGCTGGGGCGCCCTGCACTGGACATCAGCACTGCTGCCAAGTGAGGTACTCAGGTTGTCTCTGGGCCAGCTAACCGGTGCTGCCTCCTGGGAGATGCGTCCCGAGTCCTGGCCCTCTGACAGTGCTGTGCACCTCTCCCCAGGTGAAGGTGCCCCAAGGACATCCCTTTCCCAGTGACCTGGTGAAGGGAGGGGCCAGAAGCACAGCCCATCGCAGGCATCGTGGTGGGAGGCACTCTGCCAAGATGTCTCCTGACTCTGGAGTCAGGCCTGTGCTCATGCCCAGCCGTTTTCCTCCGAGTCTAATTATAGTTAGAGAGGTGCTTCCAGCTGACAGGCCAGGGAGGGCTCAAACCCTGTTCTTTAGAAAGAATGACTAGAAAATAATGCCTCAAAACTGCTCCTCTAACTGACGTCACCAAATGGGAGGCTGAGGCTTGCGGTCATTACAGACAGGAAGGTGGGGTGGGTGCAGAGGGCCCACCGCTGCTCACCCTGTGCCCCTTCACAGCACGCATCACTGCCTGGAGCACCGTGCCCACTGGGTGGAGGGCTCTGCAGCTGGCGGCCCCTCCCCACCCCCTTCAACCCCAGGTCACCTGGCCGGGCGATGAATGTGGAGTGTGTCACTCTTCTCTGATGACCCTGAGCATTACCCAGGGCCACACTTTGACTTGAAAGCTGAGCCAGTGGGCCTGGACTATCAAGCGATGTGCCCGAGGTCGCAGCTGGCGGAGGCCCCGGGTGGCCAGGAGCAGCTGGCCCAGACTTGGACCTGGTTGCCATGTTAGGAGGGCTTAATCAGCAGCCTTTTTAATGAAAACTTAGTTTTAATCAAAGTCATACTTAGCTTAAAAGCCATCTAGCCATTCTCTAAGGCCCTGGGGTATTTATATAACACAAAATAGCAGTCATCTGCCCATCCTGCCAAAATCCACTGATAGCCAGGCGATGTCCACTTCCATCTGTTTTCCAGCTGTCTGCTCATCCATGTTTCTAAGCTGTACAGTTTTTGTTTTCCTAGGCTTACATTACTGAGGTCCTAACCTGTCCCTTACACATTCTGTGCATGTCTGCCGCCTGTCTGTCATCCATCATCCACCCATGTGTCCATTTATCAGTCATCTATCTATCAGCCATCCATCATCTGTCCATCTTCTGTCAGCTCGTCCTCCTCGCCACTCACAGTCCCAGTGTGGTTCCCACTGAAGCCAGCACTTGTGGTTCGCATTGTTACCACGTGACTATTTCCTTCCTTGGAGTTCATCACTGATTCAGTTGTCATTTGCTCAGTTTCCTGGGCATCGTTATTCAGCGCCCCCGTGCTGGGAGCATCGGCCCTCTCGTGTGTTCAGACCACAGGGTCATCTCCGCTGACCTGGGCCCGCCCGTCCACCCGCTCTCGGCCCTGCCAGATGCTTTCCAGTTCAGCCGCTGGGTGTTGCCTTGGGATTTCCCTTCACCGTCATCTTGGGACGTGCCTTCGTCTCTCTCCTGCGTTTAACTGATTTTAGTAGAGTACATACTCTAGAAATTTCCTTCAGAGAAGATGCATGGGAGGCCAAAGTTTCAAGACCATGAGCAGCAGGAACCGTCCTCATTGTAGTGACCATGGGGTGCGGGGTTGATGGTGGAGGAACCTTCCCTGAGAAGTGTTAGGTGGCCCCATCATCGGTTCAGCCCCGTGTTGGGGTGAGAAGTCAGTGTTGCTGTTACTCACAGAGTTTCCCTGGAAATCTTGTTCTGAGAGCACTGTGAAGGCCGGGGCTGTTCTCCATCTCTCTTTCTCTGCCCTGGGGGCTTCTCCCCCCGCACTGTTCTCCCCCCTGGGGCTTCTGGTGGTCACTCCCCCACGTGTCCTCTTCGCTAGATCCTTTCTGCCCTTTTGTTCCACTTTCTGGGTGATTTATCTGAAGTGTATCTTCTGACTGACCTCTGTGCAGGTATTTCTAAGGCTGAGGGCTTCCCAGAGTTCTCTCTCTCTGTTGCCCTGGTGCAGTGTTGACTCTCTCTCTGAGAACATCACCAAGGTCGAAATTTCTGGCTCAGGTTCCTGCTGCTGGCCTGTGTCTGCTCTGGACCACATCGGTACTGCGGAGTCCTAGGCTGTGTTCTCCTGCCTGTGGACACTGGGTCCAGAGGAAAAGAACTGCTCCGTGGAGTCACCTGGTCGTGGGGCAGTTGTACTGTCTTACAGCCCACGAGCAGCATCTGCTCACAGTTTTGCCAGCCCTGGTACTGTCGGTATTTTATTGTAGCCATTCCACTGGGTGAGCTGCGGTGTCTCCTCACAAGTCTGACTGCAGCTCCCTGAGGGCCGGTGACGCCACCTGGTTGTTGGCCACCCTGCATCTTCTTTTGTAAAGTTTCATTTACGGGCTCGACTCGTGTTTAACAGGGATTTCTCTTTTATTGAGTAAAAGGAGTTATTTATACAGTCTGAATACAAGCCTTTGCCAGATACATTTATTGTTAATATTATGTCCAACTTCTTATTTTCTTAATGGCATTTTTTGATTGAGTTCCTAATTTTGATGACGAGTGATTTTCCAACTTTCTTACGGTTGTTCTGGTGCTGGTAGAGCTCTCGCTTATCCCAAGGTCACAGGGACATTCTGTTTCTCTCCAGAAGCTTTCTGAGTTTCTCTCTGTCTCTGTCACTACATATATATAATTTACATATTCCATCCTTTTGATGTGCTATGAGTCACTATTTTCTTTATTTTTTTAGCAAGAGAGACAGGGAAAGAGACAGATAGGGATAGACAGACAGGAAGGGAGAGAGATGAGAAGCATCAGTTCTTCGTTGCAGCACCTTAGTTGTTCATTGATTACTTTCTCATATGTGCCTTGACTGGGGGGCTCCAGCAGAGCGAGTGACCCCTTGCTCAAGCCA
Source organism: Saccopteryx leptura (assembly GCF_036850995.1). NCBI lineage: Eukaryota > Metazoa > Chordata > Mammalia > Chiroptera > Emballonuridae > Saccopteryx > Saccopteryx leptura. The sequence continues at coordinate 560,155 of NC_089504.1, forward strand.
GTGACCTTGGGCTTCAAGCCAGCAACCATGGGGTCATGTCTATGATCTGACACTCAAGCCAGTGACTCTGCACTCAAGCTGGTGAGCCTGTGCTCAAAGCCGGCGAGCTTGGGGTTTTGAACCTGGGTCCTGTGCATCCCAGTCCCATGTTCTATCCACTGCACCACCACCTGGTCAGGCTCTTCTAACCTGTCTTTATTTCACTGTTTCTCTTTGGCATATCTAACCTGTTAAATCCATTCATTTACTTCTTCAGTTTTCACTTCTAAAGTTTCCTTTCAGTTTGACTTTATAGTTTCCAATTTGTCAAAATTATACATTTTAAATTTGTGTTAAAAAATGCATACCATAAAATTTAACATTTTAACTGCGTCTGAGCTTGCAGTTCAGTGGCATTAGGTGTTAGGTGCATTCACACTGTTTGCAGTCGCCGCCTCCATCCCCTGGACTTTCCTCCTCCTCCCACACTGACTCTCCGCCCCATTAAACCATCACGCCCGTCCCTTTCCCCAGCCCGGCCTCCACCATCCACTCTCTGTCTCTGGGTCTGACTCCTCTGGGCACTTCATAGAGTGGAACCCACAGGACTCGTCCGTCTGGGACTGGCTTCTTTCACTTAACATAGGGTCTTCGCCTGACCAGGCGGTGGCGCAGTGGATAGAGCATCGGACTGGGATGTAGAAGGACCCAGGTTCCAGACCCCGAGGTCGCCAGCTTGAGCGCAGGCTCATCTGGTTTGAGCAAAAGCTCACCAGCTTGAACCCAAGGTCGCTGGCTCAAGCAAGGGGTCACTTGGTCTGCTGTAGCCCCATGGTCAAGGCACATATGAGAAAGCAATCAATGAACTAAGGTGTTGCAATGCGCAACGAAAAACTAATGATTGATGCTTCTCATCTCTCTCCATTCCTGTCTGTCTGTCCCTCTCTCTGACTCTGTCTCTGTAAAAAAAAAAAAAAAAAAAAAAAATAGGGTCTTCGAGGTTCATCCATTTGTAGCCTGGGCTGGAATCTCGTTCCTGTTCCCTGTTTGCGGCAGAAAGACCTTCTCTCGTGTGGCTGCTCTGCACTGTTCTCACTCACCCGTCCATCCAGGGGCACTCAGACTGCTTCCACCTTTTGGCTTTTTGACTTTTTAAGCAGAGTCGTTTTATAGCCCCTGTCGCTATCTGTTACCTGGTTCCTCTGGGTCCACTTTTATTGTCTGTTTCCCTCCAGGCTGTGGTCACCTGGTCCTCTCGTATGCCTGGTCATTTCTGTGAGTGGTGGGCATCATGTGAGAGTTGGTAACAGTGGTCTGAGGCTCAGAGGGGTCACTGCAGCCCCACTCTGGCTTTCCCGTTCCTGTGGGGCTTGTCTGTGTCCCACTCACTCTAACCCTTGGGGGCTGTGCCAGGACCCCCCTTACTGCCTGCTCTCTGCTCCTGGTTTGCATAGAGGCTGCGCCCAGGTTGGCGTCATTCGAGCCCTCACAGAGTGTGGCATCCCTGTGGACATGGTCGGAGGGACCTCCATCGGGGCCTTCATGGGCGCCCTGTATGCCGAGGAGCGGAACTACAGCCAGATTCGGATCCGGGCCAAGCAGTGGTCTGAGGTGAGGGGCCTTTGCCGACTCGGGCGTGCAGGGCTGGTCCCCCTGGAGCTGTGGGGCAGGAGGGCGTTGGGACCACAGGCTCCTGCGCACGGTTCCACGGGGCTCCAGGATCAGAGGTGGCTTGTCAGAAGAAGGGGGAGCCCTTGGGCTGTGACCACATCAGTGCTGGGGGTTGGCTGTGGTTGGTCTCAATTTGTGAAGGTGACCAAGGCCTACATGGAGAGGTAGAAAGAAACAGCTCAGTGTTACCCACAGATCCCCTGGAAACAAGAGGCATGGCCCACCCACAGGGGAGCCCCAGGCCAGAGCCCTTGTGGGGTTTCTGGGGAAAGGTAGGGCCGACAGCTTCAGATCAGCTCCTCTGTATAATTCCGGTGGGCAGAGGACAGTTATCTGGTTCCTGGCCCTGGGGTGAGTTGGGCAGGGGAATGTTGGCCTGGTGTGAGATTTTGATAAGGGAGTGCTCGGGTCAGTTTGCAGGAGACACCCCGGGTGAGCGAGCCCTCCGCTGTCTCTAAGAACCAGGCAGCCCTGGAGCGCAGTCTCTCCCCTGGTCTGTGAGAACCCCAAATGCCAGCATCTCAGGGACAAGATAATGTAGTCCCTACCTGGCTGGACGATGCAGGGGGGCCGCAGCTGGAGCAGCGGGGCTGTGGCATGGGGGGGCAGCACACTGTCCCCTGAGGTGCGGGCTGCACTGTCCCCTGAGGTGCGGCTGCACTGTCCCCCTGAGGTGCGGGCTGCACTGTCCCCTGAGGTGCGGGCTGCACTGCCCCCTGAGGTGCGGCTGCACTGCCCCCTGAGGTGCGGGCTGCACTGCCCCCTGAGGTGCGGCTGCACTGTCCCCTGAGGTGCAGGCTGCACTGCCCCCTGAGGTGCGGCTGCACTGCCCCCTGAGGTGCGGCTGCACTGCCCCCTGAGGTGCGGGCTGCACTGCCCCCTGAGGTGCGGCTGCACTGTCCCCTGAGGTGCGGCTGCACTGCCCCCTGAGGTGCGGGCTGCACTGCCCCCTGAGGTGCGGCTGCACTGTCCCCTGAGGTGCGGGCTGCACTGCCCCCTGAGGTGCGGCTGCACTGCCCCCTGAGGTGCGGCCTGCACTGCCCCCTGAGGTGCGGGCTGCACTGCCCCCTGAGGTGCGGGCTGCACTGCCCCCTGAGGTGCGGGCTGCACTGCCCCCTGAGGTGCGGCTGCACTGCCCCCTGAGGTGCGGGCTGCACTGCCCCCTGAGGTGCGGCTGCACTGTCCCCTGAGGTGCGGCTGCACTGCCCCCTGAGGTGCGGGCTGCACTGCCCCCTGAGGTGCGGGCTGCACTGCCCCCTGAGGTGCGGCTGCACTGCCCCCTGAGGTGCGGGCAGCACACTGCCCCCTGAGGTGCGGGCAGCACACTGCCCCCTGAGGTGCGGGCAGCACACTGCCCCCTGAGGTGCGGCTGCACTGTCCCCTGAGGTGCGGGCTGCACTGCCCCCTGAGGTGCGGGCTGCACTGCCCCCTCAGACTGAAACCAGAGTGGGATTAAAAATGTTTGCGTCCTTTTTCTGACAAGAAGAGGAAATGAGTTGTCCTGCACAGAAGCCCAGAGGACCCTGTTCCAGAGACACCCCTCCCCTGAACCTGCCATTCTCGCAGCTGCTCCACAGGGGGGCCCAGGGCTGAGCTGCACCGTCACCAAGGACAGCCTCCCGGAGCAGCGGCCAGAGGGGACACGGTGCTCAGCCCACATCCTTCCTTCCTCATCAGGATTCAGGCTCCCGCTGGGTCCCGGGGGGTCACCTGCGGCCTGTGGCTCCAGCTAGGGGGTGTGCATCCTCCTCCTCACAGGGGCCTCACTGTGCCCTCCCACTCAGGACATGACCTCGATGGTGAAGACTGTGCTGGACCTGACCTACCCCATCACCTCCATGTTCTCGGGGGCTGGCTTCAACAGCAGCATCTGCAGCGTCTTCCAGGACCGGCAGATCGAGGTGCCTCAGTGGCTGTGCTGGGGAGCCCCGGCCTGGCCTGTGCTGCACACTCAGCACCTTCCTGTCCCCTCGCCCGACCCCATCACCTAGCTGCCAGGGAGGGTGGCCCCTCTGAGCCCCGTCCTCTCTCTCAGGACCTGTGGATCCCCTACTTCACCATCACCACCGACATCTCGGCCTCCGCCATGAGGGTCCACACAGATGGTGAGCACCTGCCTGCTCCCCCTCTGGGGCTCCCGCTGCCTGGCCCCACTCAGGGCAGAGGGGAGCCTGGCAGCCCCGTGAGTCAGGGCCGTGCCAGGGTCACCTGAGAGAGATCTGAGCAGTGATGACCTGCTGTGCCCACCAGAGACAGGCTGCTGGGGAAACTGAGTGGGGGGAGAGTGAAGGGCATGCTCAGATCTCGGGGCGTAGATGGGGGCACGCTCAGATCATGGGGCATAGATGGAGGGCACGCTCAGATCTCAGGGCGTAGACGGGGGGCACGCTCAGATCACGGGGCATAGATGGAGGGCACGCTCAGATCTCAGGGCGTAGACGGGGGCACGCTCAGATCACAGGGCGTAGACGGGGGGCACGCTCAGGTCACAGGGCGTAGACGGGGGGCACGCTCAGGTCTCGGGGCGTAGACGGGGGGCACGCTCAGATCTCGGGGCGTAGACGGGGGCACGCTCAGATCACGGGGCGTAGACGGGGGGCACGCTCAGGTCACAGGGCGTAGACGGGGGGCACGCTCAGGTCTTGGGGGTGTAGGCGGGGGGCACGCTCAGGTCTCGGGGCGTAGACGGGGGCACGCTCAGGTCACGGGGCGTAGACGGGGGCACGCTCAGGTCTCGGGGCGTAGACGGGGGGCACGCTCAGGTCTCGGGGCGTAGACGGGGGGCACGCTCAGGTCGTGGGTGTTTGGTGGTTAGTGAGACCACGAGTGAGGACACGAGAAAGCTCACCTCTGGCTGGCACTGAGGCCCTTGCCAGGGCAGTGTTTTTGGAGCTGCTTGAATGTGGCTCTGGAGGTGTGGGGGGCGGCAGGGCTGGCCGGAGGCTTTGGCACAGACTGGCGTGGAGCCCGGCATTGGGGTGTGCAGAAACCCCGGAGCACACCTGGTTTTCTTTGGGCCTCTGGGAGGATGATGTCTAGGAGGTGTGCCCAGGCCTAGTGCCCTCACCAGAGGTGGGATGTGCAGGCTTCAGAACACTTCAGCAGCCAGGCTGTGAGCCATGGGAGCAGGGCAGGAACGCAGTGGCAGGAAAGGCTTCTCAGCGTTCCCCACCCCTCTGTACCCTCCCAGGCTCCTTGTGGAGGTATGTGCGTGCCAGCATGTCCCTCTCGGGCTACATGCCCCCCCTCTGCGACCCCAAAGATGGACACCTGCTGATGGACGGGGGCTACATCAACAACCTCCCAGGTACTGCCACCACCGCCTCCGCTCCTGGAGGGCTGGTGCACGTTTTCTTCAGAGCGTGCCAAGGGAAGTTACAGGCTGGCTCGGAACAGAACACACACGCGCTCGGGCGCCGTGAGTCCAGCATATGGCTCTGTTTGTCAGCTCAGCGGTGCTCGGAACAAGGGCCAAGGAGAGGCTGGGAGCAGTTACCTCCCATCTGTGCCCACAGTTGGAACTAACAGCCCGAGGGGTCAGGTGTGATGTGGGGAGGCCCCTCCCTCGGGCGCACCTGTCACCTGTTGGACTCAGCGGGCCTCAGGGCTTGTTAGGAGGGCTCTGCCCCCACCTGGGGCCCTGTGAACCTGCCCCAGGCGGTAACCAGGGCCTCTTCCTCCCCAGCGGATGTGGCCAGGTCGATGGGGGCAAAGGTGGTCATCGCCATTGATGTGGGTAGCCGGGACGAGACGGACCTCACCAACTATGGAGACGCCCTGTCGGGGTGGTGGCTGCTGTGGAAGCGCTGGAACCCCTTGGCCACGAAGGTCAAGGTGGGGGCACAGCCCTGGCTGGTGGCAGGCCCAGGCACTCGACAGCTTCTTGCAGCCTCCCTGTGCCTCCTCCCCTGTCCCGGGGTCCAGCACCAGCTCTGGGAAAGGTTCAGGCCTGGAGAAGCTGTGTCTCCCCTGGGAGTGGGGAGGGGAGGGAGGCACCCAGGGCGTGAGATGCAGGAGGCTGTGATGGTGGCAGGTGCTGAACATGGCAGAGATCCAGACGCGCCTGGCCTACGTGTGCTGCGTGCGGCAGCTGGAGGTGGTGAGGAACAGCGACTACTGTGAGTATCTGCGCCCGCCCATCGACAGCTACAGCACCCTGGACTTCGGCAAGTTCACTGAGATCTGTGTGAGTGCGCGGGGGACACAAGGGCCCCTCTCTTTCCCAGCCCCGGGATCCCCACTGTGCACACAGGAGGCAGGGCCTGGCACCCAGCCCCGGGGTCCCCGCTGTGTGTGCAGGAGGCGGGGTGCCAGCACCCAGCCCCGGGATCCCCACTGTGCACGCAGGAGGCGGGGTACCAGCTCCCAGCCCCGGGGTCCCCGCTGTGCGTGCAGGAGGCGGGGTACCAGCACCCAGCCCCGGGGTCCCCGCTGTGCGTGCAGGAGGCGGGGTGCCAGCACCCAGCCCCGGGGTCCGGGATCCCCACTGTGCACGCAGGAGGCGGGGTGCCAGCTCCCAGCCCCGGGGTCCCCGCTGTGCACGCAGGAGGCGGGGTACCAGCACCCAGCCCCGGGGTCCCCGCTGTGCGTGCAGGAGGCGGGGTGCCAGCACCCAGCCCCGGGGTCCCCCGCTGTGCGTGCAGGAGGCGGGGTGCCAGCCCCCAGCCCCGGGGTCCCCGCTGTGCGTGCAGGAGGCGGGGTGCCAGCACCCAGCCCCGGGGTCCCCGCTGTGTGTATAGGAGGCGGGGTACCAGCACCCAGCCCCGGGGTCCCCGCTGTGTGTGCAGGAGGTGGGGTACCAGCACGGAAGGACAGTGTTTGACATCTGGAAGCGAAGTGGTGTTCTGGAGAAGATGCTGCAGGACCGGCAGGGCACGAGCAAGATGAAGGCGGTTGATGTGAGTGCCAAGGGGCACCCTTCTCCTGCCCTCCCTCCTGTGACCTGTCTTCCCAGCCACCTGAGAGAGGTGCATTGCTACCTGCAGCCAGCAGCACTGCAGAGCACCCCTTTAAGTGTTCATGCCGCCACACCCCAATGGGCCAGAAGACAGAGTCAAAGTCGGAGGCCCTGGGGGGCTGTCTCCTAGCCTCGGCCCCAGGGACCCTCTCCAACCCCTCTGGACCGGGTGGTGGTCTGGGTGGGGTTCTGCTCGGGCCTCTGCCTATCTCCCATGCCCCTGATTCCACTCCAGGGGCTGGGGACCCTCAGCAAGCTAGGGCCAGAGGGTCACAGAGGGGCCGGGGCTGCAGGCCTGGCTGGGCAGTCAGGACTGGGCAATCAGGGAGCGTAGGGAGCAGTGCCTCTGGCTGGATGTGTCTGTCCACTCGGCCCTGTAGGTCCTCACCTGCCCCAATGCCTCCTTCACGGACCTCGCTGAGATCGTGTCACGCATTGAGCCCGCCAAGGTGGCCGTGGTGGACGGTGAGTTAGACATCCAGGACATGGGCCCACACAGCTGAGGGTGCTGATGGCGGTGTCCCTCCAGACCCTTGACACACAAGCCGCCCTGGACTTGGCTGGCCATCGGCAGGGCGTGCACCATTGCAGCATGGCTCCTGCCCTTGGGAGGAGACCAACATGGCCTACCCCTCTGCCCAGATGAGTCGGACTACCTGACTGAGTGTGAGGAGGGGTTGCCGGATGGCTCCCAAGATGCCTACGCTGACTTCCAGAGTGCCCCGGCTGACATGGGCTCTGACTCGGTGAGCTGCCTGGACCTGCCCCATGCCCCTCCGCCACACTGGCTTTGAGAACTCCAAGCAGGCCAGTTGCTCCCTCACTGCTGCCCTGCAGCCCAGGGCTGGAGAATCCCCACCCAGGGTCAGCCCTCCGGCTTGTCCCCACCTTGACTGTGGTCTGCTTCCAGGAGGACGAGCCCTCACTTCGGCATCAGCACCCCAGTCTGGCTTCCCCAGAATCATCCCAGGACGTCCCGTCCCCTGGCTGTCTGACCAAGATGGGTAGAGATCTCCACTCTGACGCTCCCTGAAGCCACCACCTCCTGTGGGCCTGTCCCTGAGACCATGGCCTCTGGGGGCAGGAGACCTAACTGGGGCCCAGGGTTGTGCTGTGTGTCTTGGGCCTCTCTGCACTGGCCACTCCTGGTGGGACGCTTGGTCCTGGCACACTCTACATCGACAGCAGCCCTCAGGGTGTGCCAGCCCCTGCGAGCCCTGCCAGGCCTCTGAGAGGTGTTAGAACAACAGTGCTTCTCTTAGCGTTTCAATAAAGGTAGATCTGACTGTGTGGGACATGTTGTCCCTGTGCCTACGTCCCTGTGGCAGAGAGCAATGCCAAGAAGCGCCTGACTGGAGCCAGGGGCAGCCACCCCCATCGCTGGTCACTGTAGGGGCCGCATGCCTGAGGCTGAGTAGGTGCTGTGTTGCCTGCCCTCCGTGGAGGTTGCCATATGGGGACCCTAGGACCAGACACCTCTCTGCTGGGACTTGAAACCCCTGGGCAACAATTCCAGGCCAAGCAGGCAGGATGCCCAGGATCTGGGATAGAGCTGTGGTCCCCCCAACCCAGAATGAGCCTCTCCCAGTTTCTCAGAAATTGTTCTCACTCCCTACACACAGAACGCTTCTAAGAGTGGGATGCCCACACTCTTATCTCCCAGGTCATTAAATAGGCTCAGGGGAGTCTTCCTATAAAAGGAAGAACTACTGGCCCTATGACTTCGGGACCCACCATTCTGTGGGTCTCAGAGACAGGAACGTGGGTCTGCGAGGGGCAGGAAGACCCCTGACCCAAAGGCCTAGGCCCCTGCAGGAAGGAAGGTGACTGCCAGCCTCAGTTTCCCTGCTCTCCCCACCCCCCACTTCCCTCAGGCAGAGGTGAGCTGAGAGCCCGGTAGCCACGCCCCCCTGCCACCTGGCCCGGTACCCTTCCGTCACTGCTGGTGGAGCTTCCACCTCAGGTCCTGACGTCAGGTGGACCGCCCGCCGAATCGAACTAGGACCCGGGACCGAAGTGGCGGTGGGCGGCCCCGCCCTTCCTGACGTCACGGTGACCGGGTCCCGCCCGGTCTGACGTCACGGTGGGCGGAGCGTCGCCCCCGGTCCTGGCCGCGGCTCCCTGTGCGGGACGCGCAGAGGGCCCGGCGCGGCCATGCGGGGCCCGGGCCCGAGCCCGAACCTCTGCGCGTCGCGGCTGCCCCGGCGGAAGCGGCGGGCGCGGGGCGCGCTCTGAGGCCGGGGATGCGCCGCCGCCTCGACCATGGGCGCTGCCGCCTCCCGGAGGAGGGCGCTGCGGAGCGAGGCCATGTCCTCCGTGGCGGCCAAAGTGCGGTGAGTGCGACGGCGGCCGCCCCTGCGCCGTGCTCCCCGCCTCCACCCCGCCTCCGGACGCTCCCCGCCCGAGACCTCACGCCCGCCCCCGCCACGCGCGCGGCGTGACCGGGGCCCTGGTGAGCCGGCACGGGAAGCAGGTCCGGCCCCGGTGCGCTGGGACCCGCGGACCCCGGGAGCTGCGACCTGCCAGCCCTGGGTGTTCTGGGTGCGGTGAGAGTGCCTGCCCTGGGTGACCCTGAGCCCTTCCTCGCGGTGCCAGGGCCCGAGGGGGGTGGGGACTCCCATGCTCCTGCTGCGAGAGAGGCCAGGGTGGGTTTGTGTGCTCTGATGGCGCCCCACTGTCCCCTCTTCAGAGCCGCCCGAGCTTTCGGCGAGTACCTGTCCCAAAGTCACCCTGAGAACCGGAACGGTGCAGGTAGGGGCACCTGAGGCAGTGCCAAGATGGGGTCCTCCACAGCCCTCCACCCTAGGGCCTGATGCCCCTGCTCCAGGCCAGGCCCAGCCCGTGGGCCCTGGGGACTGTGGGCTGTGGGCAGCAGCTGCCCTGATGGGCTGGCTTCCTGTGCCCCCTGCCCTCCTGGCCCAGAGCCCCAGGAGGAGCTCGAGTCACTCATCACCATGGCACCCACCCAGCCTGGGCCGTTGGCATAGCAACAGGCCTCCTGGCACCCCCAGGGTTGGCACCACTGTCTCTGGGGGCCAGCTGGTGGGGGGGAGGGGAGAAGTTGGCACTGGGCACATGAGTGCGTTGACAGGCTAGGAGGTGGCCTGTTTGTTCCTGCCCCCCATCACCCACAGGTAGCAGCACATCCTGTCACCCCCACACATAAGGGACTTGGGGCCCAGATAGGAGGGAGGTGGGCGCCTCTGGGAGGAGCACACGGAAACACCTCTTCTGAAGATGGCAGGGAGTAAGGTTTGGTCTATGGGGCTGGGGACAGCTGCTGGATGTTCCCTGTCCTCTGAACACCAGGAGACCAGGAGGGCAGGGCCTTCGGGCTGCAGGCTCACCTGGTGCCTCCTCCCCAGACCACCTGCTGGCTGACGCCTACTCTGGCCACGACGGGTCCCCCGAGATGCAACCAGCTCCCCAGAACAAGCGCCGCCTCTCCCTCGTCTCCAACGGCCGCTATGAGGGCAGCCTCTCGGAGGAGGCAGTCATCGGGAAGCCGGCCGGGGAGGGCCCTCAGCCCCGTGTGTACACCATCTCTGGGGAGCCGGCCCTGTTGCCCAGCCCAGAGTCTGAGTCCATCGAGCTGGCTGTGGTGAAGGGGCGGCGACACCGGGAGCAGCGCCCCCACCACCACAGCCAGCCCCTGCGTGCCAGCCCAGGTGGCAGCCACGAGGATGTCAGCACACCCTGCCAGAGCTGGGCGGGCAGCCGCCAGGGCTCCAAGGAATGTCCAGGATGCACCCAGCTGGCCTCTGGCCCTTCCCCTCGGGCTTTTGGGCTGGACCAGCCCCCTCTGCCCCCAGCCACCAGCCGCCGCAAGAAGTTGGAGAGGATGTACAGCGTTGACCGTGTATCTGGTGAGGGGGCTTGTCACGGACACGGGGAGGTTTGGGTGGAGTGCTGGTGATGGGGTCTGCCCGCAACCATTGTGAGGCTGGGGCACGGGGAAGGTGCGGGGTCACGGCATGCAGACACAGTCCTGATGCATGTGTCATGCCGCATGGTTGGCCTTGGCCCTGCCAGCACCAAGTCAGTCAGAGAGTGTCCCCCAGAGGAGGGGCCTGGAAGGAACCTGAGGGTTGAGCAGGCAGAAAACGTGGCTTAGTTGTAGGATTGGATTGTGCCTGGGGAGTCTTGGGGAGCAGCCCCTGCCCCAGGCCCACCAGGCAGGGCTCCCCCTTACTTTAGAATGTACGTAGCTCTTTGGGGCCTGGCCAACCAGTGGGCCTCTCTGCAGCGTTGTTGGGCTATGTGGGTGGCTGGGTACCCCAGAGACCTCCCTGGGGCACTCATTAGCACCATACCTCCTGCCTCAGAGGTCACCCCTTGAAAAGCAGAGCTCTAACTAGCTGAGTTGCCAAACCCTCTGAGAACACCTCCTGGTCTTCCAAGCCACAGGCATCGAGTGTAGGCAGTTCACCTCCATGACCTCATGCTCCACTGAGGGACACTGGTGAGAGATTGGGTAGGTGTCAGGGTGAGAGGACTGAGCCAACTCAACCTTCCTCCACATCATCCAGGAGTTCCTGGGTCTCCATGTTCCCCGAGGGCCTCTACCTCGCCCTTCTGGAAGGGTCCAGGGGAGGGGAGGTCTGGCTGAGTTTACATCCGAGCATCCTGGCTGCAGAGTAGGCCACAGAGTCCCCTGGGAGGGCTACAGTCATTGTCCCTGCCCTGCCTCTCCTTCCCGAAGGGAGACAGTGAGTCCTGGCCCGGGGAACCCTGGGGACAGGCTGTGCTTTCAAAGGAATGCTCCTCAGCTGCAGGCATCCAGAGGGAAAGCTGAGCAAGAACAAAGCGTCACGAAGCTGCCAAGCCATCCAGGCCCCAACCGCTGTGTGGGCACACGTCACCTTGTGGCCCTGCAGCCTCTGCTGGCTGCAGCAGAGTCCTCCCCTTCCCCAGCAGGAACCCCCACGCCACCCTGGTCACTGCGCCTTTTGTCTCCTCCAGATGACACCCACACCCCCATCCGCACCTGGTTCCCCAAGGAAAACCTCTTCAGCTTCCAGACAGCAACCACAACTATGCAAGCGTGAGTGGGGCCCGGGCTGGGGGCCTCTTCCTGTGCTCAGGAGCAACTCCCGGACCCTCTCCGGCCCCTGGGCCCAGCTGCGTGGCTGGTCCTGAGCAGCTCCAGGAGCCCAGAAGTGGCCTTACTCTGAAGGGAGACAGGGCCAGCTGTTCTTCCTGCCCCAGCCCGCCCCCGTGCCATATGGCTCCTCCAGTCTGTTCATCCTGTCCTGTCCCCGGGTCCAGCCCGAGACTGCAGCTGATACATATAGTTACCAGTGGGGGCAGTTCTCCTGGGCCCTTGTCACCCAGCCCTGCCCTGGAAGCTCCGCCCTGACGCCTGCCCCAGACAGCAACCTGCTTGTGTTCTGTATATGCCACGAGTGACCACAACTTAGGGGCCCGGGGGTCTGACCTTTTGCACCTGCAACACACAACTGGGTTTCTGTCATGGGGTTTCTTCCTGGGGCACCTTTGTTATAGTGTGCGCCATACCAAAGAAGCCCCTCCCCACAGGCTACCTACCCTGGGGCACAAGAAGTGGTGCCCCCATGCCCTCGGTTCCAAGGGCTGGCAGGGCAGTCAGGCCTCTGTGCCAGCCCGATAGGTCCCAGCACCTCGCGGCACGGGCCGTGGTGACTGCAGTGTCCTCTGCCCTTTTTGGGGCTGGCCCACAGCATGCAGCACCTCGCTGGTGCCTGGGGTACTTGTGAGGGACTCTCTTGAGTCCAGCACAAGGAGGGAGGGAACTGACTGCAGGGAGCTTAGGGGGCTGAGGGGTCAAGGCTCACTGTGTCTTCTCTCTCACGCTGCCCCTTCCGGCCACTCCTCCAGCATCTCGTAAGTACCCTGTGGGACCTTGAACCTAAGGGCCTGTGGTTGTCCCTGGGAGGTCCTCCTGCTCCCAAATAGGTGTGGGCAGGCCAGGGACCTGGGCCTTGATCGTGAGGGAGTGCTGTGTCCCCCGTGGGCACCAAGGTTTCAGCGGGCCTGCCAGGGGCCGGGCCAGGACAGAGCAAGGCAGGCCAGGACCCCTCTGCCAGGCCCAGCACCCTGGATGCCCCACCGGTCCCTGTTCCCGTGCCTCCGTCCCCTCCTGTCTGTCCCAATGCCCATGGCCGAGGGCACTGCTGACTCCTGGCGGTTTCCCAGGGTGTTCAGGGGCTACGCGGAGAGGAAGCGCCGGAAACGGGAGCATGATTCCGCGTCTGTAATCCAGAGGTAGGGCCTGCCGGCCACTCGCCACCAGGGCCCGTCTCTTGTCTGTGCCGGTCCGGCCGGGGCCCTCCAGGCCCTGGCAGACCGGGTGGGGGAAGGGTGGTGGCGACCACTGGCCTGGCCCTGCTCTGGGGACGCTGCAGTCAGGAGAGGTCCTGTGGCCTGGACTCCCAGGCCTTTGTTTTGGGGGGCATGTTGAAACTTGTCTCTCTCTGGCCCTTGAAGCCCAGAGCTGTGGTGTCAGTGGCAAGGTTTACCCTCCCCGAGCCCCGCCTCAGAGGCGTGTCCAGTAAGCTGTCCATCTCGGACATCTGGCCTTGTCAGGGCAGAGTTTGGGGACAAAGAAGTCCTGCCCAAGCTGTCCCAGGGACACGGTGGTGTGGGATGGGGTGATATCTGCAGGCCACGAACCTACTAGGGTGACAGCGACAGCTGCATTGCCCAGCTGAGCAGAGGAAGCAGGGGCCCGTGTTCACTTGGGGAGGGAATGAGAGGCATGCATTGGAAGTGGGGTTCTGAGTGCCTTGGGTCACTGAGGGACAATGGGTGGGATGGCAAGAGAAAGTTTGACCGTGGTGCCTTTGTGCAGGCAGTAAAGGGGAACCCTGGAGGGGTCTCAGTAGGAGAGGGACTGGGTGGGATTTGCTTCTGGGTGTGTGGTGGCCAGCGGAAAGGCACCCCTCACTGAATGAGGGGAGGGCGGTGGCAGTGGCAGTGGCAGTGAGGGAGTGGGAGACAGGGGCCTCTGCTCACCCTCTCTCGCAGCCCTCAACAGCCCCTGGTTGCTTCCTTCCCGCAGGAACTTCCGAAAACACCTGCGCATGGTTGGCAGCCGGAGAGTGAAGGCCCAGAGTAAGGGGGCGGGAGGAGTGAACAGGAGCGGGGTGGGGGCAGGGTCTGCTCTTGGCCGGCTGGGCTTCCTGGGCTGGGCTTCGTGTGCTGCTTGCTGGGCAGGGAAGACCCCCAAGGCCCCAGACCCACCTCCAGCCCCACCGGCGAACTTTGCCCCATGTTCCACCCCATTGTAAGACACACTTCCCCCAGCCTGGCCCTGACATCACAGGCCCCACCCCACGCCCTGCTGTGGCACCCCCAAACTCTGCCCTTAGCCCAGCCCTAGCACTCCGACTGGACCCGTAGTCCCTTGCCCCTGTGTCCAGCCCAAGCGCTTAGCCGGCCCTCCTGACTCCATTCCGAGCCCCGCCCCAGCACTCCCAGACTCCGCCCACAGCCCCCAATACCTCCCATCACCCTTAACTACACACTCTTCCTCTAGTGTGCCCGAATACCGCCCCGGAGCCAGCCCCGCCATTGGTCCAGCTAACCTCAGGCTCCGCCCCAACCTTGCCCCCGCCCAGGCCCCACCTCGGGGCCCTGCCCGCTAATGCGGGTTTTGCTCTCACTGCAGCGTTCGCAGAGCGGCGCGAGCGGAGCTTCAGCCGGTCCTGGAGCGACCCCACCCCCATGAAAGCCGACACTTCCCACGACTCCCGAGACAGTAGGTGCCTCGTGCAGGCCAGCCCACCTCTCCCAGAGACTTCCCTAGGCCCCCAGGCGCCGCCCTCCACAGGGCGGACCCCTGCCATGGCAACTAAGCTTCTGCGCTTCTGCTCTGAGTCTCAGTTTACCGGTTTGGGTAAACTAGGGCGCCTGGGCAACTCTGACCTCGTGGGGAGAGTTAGCAAACAGCTGTGGACGTGCAGGGAAGGGTGCCTGTGGGCTCTGCTCGCTGCCCAGCCTGTGCTGCCTCCTCTCTAGGAGGCGGCAATGCTCAGTTCCTCATTGGTCTGGGCACCAGGCACGCCTGGCTGGAGCTGCCACTTTCATCCTGGCTTCCACCAGCCTTGCTCCACGTTCCACTGGCTGGTGGATATGCCAGTCTTGCCTGGCTGGTGGTGGTCTCAGCTCCACTTCCTTATCCACCCTGTGTTTCCCTGCTGGCCTGGAGGACTCTCTGGGATGTGGCTTGCCATCTCTGTCCACCACCTGTCTCTGGGGTCCACAGCCCTGGTGACCCACCCTGCCCCTCAGGTAATGACCTGCAGAGCTCACACTGCACCTTGGGCGAGGCTTTCGAAGACCTGGACTGGGAGACTGAGAAGGCCCTGGAGGCTGTGGCCTGTGACACTGAGGGCTTCTTGCCCCCCAAGGTCATGGTGAGGACTGGCCAACCCGTTGCTTCTCCAGCTAGTCTGGGGAGGGGACCCTTTTTCCTCCTGAAAATGATGCAGCCAGTGCGGTCTGCCCGGAGGGGGTGGGGGTGGTTTCTCACGGTGGGGGGGCTCCATTGTGGGCTGCCTGAGGTGTTCTCCGGCTCTGCTGTTGGGGGTGGGAGTCAACTGCACAGGGGTTCCTGCTGCCCTTTGGCTCTGGGGTGGTCAGGCCCACCCCAAGCAGCTCCCTGTGTTGTCCCCAGCTCATCTCCTCCAAGGTGCCCAAAGCCGAGTACATCCCCACCATCATCCGCAGGGACGACCCCTCCATCATCCCCATCCTCTACGTGAGTGCCCATCCAGCCCTCTCCTGTCTCCCAGTGCCGGGTGGGGGTGCTACCTGAGAGGGGTTCTGATTCAGATGTGGCCTGTGTCTGTCACAGGACCATGAGCACGCGACCTTCGAAGACATCCTGGGTATGTACACTCCGTTCCTACCATCTCCTGGGATGGGGCTGGGGGTATGTGTGCAGGCTGAGGGAACACTGGGGGACAGCACTCATACCCCTCCCTCTCCAGAGGAGATAGAGAAGAAGCTGAACATCTACCACAAGGGTGCCAAGATCTGGAAGATGCTCATATTCTGCCAGGTGGGGCTTAAGCGCCTCCCTGCTGGGGAGTGGGGGTAGGGGGCAAGGATGCCACCTCCATGCATGTGTGTGTGTATTGGGGGGAGCAGTGGACGGACACCTTGTGTGCGCAGCCACTAGGCTGACCACAGTCTCTTACAGGGCGGCCCCGGACACCTGTACCTGCTCAAGAACAAGGTGGCCACCTTTGCCAAAGTGGAGAAGGAGGAAGACATGATCCAGTGAGCAGGCAGGGCTGGCCTCGAGGGCTGGAGAATGTGGGCTGGAGGCAGCATCCTCTGTGCACCCACCGCACAGCCCCCTCCCAGAGATGCTCCTCTTTCCGGAGCTGGGCACTGGTCCTCAGCCCACCCCTCCTCAAGCTTCGGGGCCTGGGTTGGAGACCCCCTGTGACTTGCCCCTCCCCCACCAGCTTCTGGAAGCGGTTGAGCCACTTGATGAGCAAAGTGAACCCAGAGCCAAACGTCATCCACATCATGGGCTGCTACATTCTGGGGAACCCCAACGGGGAGAAGGTACAGGGACCCCAAGCCCCACCCAGGCTTCTGGAGATACCAGACCCATGCAAAGAGTTGACAGAATCCACCTTCCAACTCATTTCTCTTCAGATTCCCTTCCCCACTTCCTTTAGCACCCCATCCCAGAGAAACCCCTTGTGCCTCACCCCAGCCAGTTGTGGTTGTGGGGGTTCCTGTCTCCTCCCCCCATTTGCATTGTCTTCAACTCATGGCCCCTCCCCCTCCTTTCAGCTGTTCCAGAATCTCAGGACCCTCATGACCCCTTACAGGGTCATCTTTGAGTCCCCCCTGGAGCTGTCGGCCCAAGGTGAGTTTGTCAAGTTGATTCCAAGCACTCTGGGCTGGGTCCGGCAGGCAGCACTAGAACTCCCAGCCCCGCCCCAAGCCCCTCCCCACCCCTCCTGCCTCACCGCCTGAGTTCCACCCTCCTGCCTCACCCACCAGAGCCCGGCCTCACCCACCTGAGCCCCAGCCTCACAGCCTGAGCCCTGCCCTCCTGCCTCACCCACCAGAACCCCTCCCTGAGCCCCGCCCTCTGGCCTCACCCACCTGAGCCCCACCCTCCTGCCTCACCTGCCTGAGCCCCGCCCTCCGGCCTCACCCACCAGAGCCCCGCCCCTGAGCCCTGCCCTCCGGCCTCACCCACCTGAGCCCCACCCTCCAGCCTCACCTGCCAGAGCCCCGCCCCTGAGCCCCGCCCTCTAGCCTCACCAGCCAGAGCCCCGCCCCTGAGCCCCGCCCTCTGGCCTCACCCACCTGAGCCCCGCCCTCCTGCCTCACCTACCAGAGCCCCGCCCCTGAGCCCTGCCCTCCGGCCTCACCCACCTGAGCCCCACCCTCCAGCCTCACCTGCCAGAGCCCCGCCCCTGAGCCCCGCCCTCGGCCTCACCCCCCTGAGCCCCGCCCTCCAGCCTCACCTGCCAGAGCCCCGCCCCTGAGCCCCGCCCTCCGGCCTCACCCGCCAGAGCCCCGCCCCTCCCCCTCCCCAGGGAAGCGGATGATCGAGACCTATTTCGACTTCCGTCTGTACCGCCTGTGGAAGAGCCGCCAGCACTCGAAGCTGCTGGACTTCGAGGATGTTCTGTGAGGGCGGGACCGGTGTCGGATCCTGGCTTCGGGCCCTCAGGGCAGCCTCCCCGCTCAGGTCCGCGGTGGGTCCGCCGCCGCAGCCACAGAATAAGTGCAATTTCCTCGGCGCTGTGAGCTCGTGACGCGCGGTCCCGGCGCCGACCTGCCGCCCCATCACCAGCACGGCCGCGCCGGTCGCCTCGCCGGCGCCCCTCCGCTCCTTGTCCCGAGTGGGGCCGGGGGCTCCCGGCCAGAGGCGGGCTGCGCGCGCCGGGCTGGGCCCGCTCTGAGTTCTGCGCGCTGCCGGCCTGACCCGCACCCCCAGCCCGGGAGCCCCGCCGCTGCTGCTGGGGGGCCAGGCGGGCTGCGCGTGCGCACAACCGGGTCGCGGGGGCAGGTCCCCCGTGCAGATCCCGGTCTGGGGCGAGCGTGGCTCTAACCGTGTACGATCTCCCGTGGAGTGACCATTAAATCCGACCCTCCGCTGCACAGCGTGGGTCTCCTCTCTGGGCGCAGTAGTCCCTCCCTGGGCCAGATGTTTCCGGCCGGTGTGCTGAGCGCTCTGCCGTGGCCGCCTGCGCACCCTGCTGGGACGAGGGTGTTGCGCTTCCAGCCCGCCCCTGCCAAGGACTCACCCCATGAGGGGTGGCTCCCGGCCCCCGGGCCCGGAAAGGGATGGAGAAGAGAAGGTGCTCGGGAGGGCTGCAGGGTCGGGAGATGAGAGGAGAGACATCCCTACCCTTGGCTGCTTCTGCTCCCACCCCCGGGCCCTGAGCAGAGGCCCACCACCCCCTCAGGTCATTCTGTATATGTGGTCAGTAATGTGGCCAAAGCAGGAGGCCAAGAAGTGACCACTGGACCAGCTTGCCTCCCTTAGCCTCAGCCATTCCCAGATAAGCCCGCTGCCACTCTTTTACCCTAGTGGCCAAGCCATCTGGGCACAGCCAGGCCTGGCTACACCAGTGGCTCCTGGTCCAGTACCCTGGGGACGGAGCCCCTGGTGCCAGCTGGGCTGGTCCCAGGCCACCAAAGGCTGGGGATGGGAAGAGGCTACCAGTGGGTGAAGGCCAGAGGTTTACTTGGGGCCTGGGGCAAGCAGCCCTTCCCAGAGGAGGTGTACTAGCTCTGGGGACACAGCCCTGCAGCATCAGCTGTTACTGGGGCGTCCTGGATGGGGCTGGGCAGGGGAGCAGAGATTTTGATGTAAACTTAAATAAACTTTTAGGGATTTAGATTCAATACCACATGCTTATCTACATAACTTATTGAGTCATTCACCACAAAGTCACGTGATTCTGGAGTCCTCTGCTCCATCTGTTCTGAGACCAGACGTGGCACCCCCACCCCTCAGGCCTGGCTTTGCATGATGCTGCCAGAATTTCTGTTTGTAGACAAAATGCGTGCAGGCCTGTGCTGTGTGCTTAGAAGGCACCCTTGCTGTGTCACCAGCAATCTTGACCCGGGGACCAGCCAGAAGCTCTATAATGTGCCCCTGTCCCTTGCCTGGCCTCTAGGGGGATCCTTCAGTCTAGGGTTGGGGCTGCTTCAGCAAGTGTGTCCACCCCACAGTCCTTAGGGTTGGCCACAGTGGGTGAGGGCTGGGAGGGTGCGCCGGCAGGAGGCTCGAGGTCTTGCATCTGGTTCACAAGACTCCATTCCCCACACCCGTAACCAACAAGGAGATGCAGGATGGAGGAGAGGAGGGCAAACCCCCACGGTGTCAAAACATGGCAAAGCATTTTGGGAAAAGCACAAAATCAGTAAGGACATGGCAGACCTGGAGGCAGGCTGGGTGAGGGCATCACAAGAGGCCAGAGCCACCTCTGGTCACTGCAGGGCAACCTGCCCACCTGCCCCAATTGGGTTACATAAACAGAGGCAGCAGCCAGAGACGGAAATATTTTCGGTACATGAGAGAGGATTAAGGTCCTTAACAGGAAAGGTCTTATGTATTGATAAGAAAAAGACAAAACCAATAGGAAAAACTGAGCAAAGATCTGAAAAGACAGCTCATAGAGGAGTAAACTAAATGGCCAACAAGTGCACGGAGAGTCCTTACCTCATTTGGAATTGAGTAAAAAACAAAAGGAGCAAAATGTTATTTCTTACCTGTTTTGGCAAAATAAAAGAAAGGATATTGGTGCCCCGTGCTGGTAGACATGTGGAGGAAGGTAATTTGAATGGCTATAGTCTTTTTGGGAAATAATATGGCAATCACTCAAATATAGTGAATCATGATGAAATATAAAACCTGGACAGACTGATTACTAACAAGGAAATTGAGTCAGGAATCAAAAACCTCCCAGCCCCTGGCCAGTTAGCTCAGTCGGTTAGAGCATTGTCCCCAAACACCAAGGTTGTGCTCAGATCCCCAGTCAAAGCACATATGGGAAACGACCAATGAATGTATGTGTAAGAACAACAAATGAATACTTCCCTCTTTCTTCCTTTCTGTCTCTCTAAAAATCAGTCAATAAAAAATAAAAACAAAGCTCCCCAAAACAAAAGTTCAGGATCAGATGGGTTCACTGGTGAATTCTACCAAACATTCAAAGATGACTTAATACCAATTCTTCTCAAACTATTCTAAAAAAAAAAAAAGATGGGACTATTCCAAAGATATTTTATGGGACCAGCCCTAATCTGAAACCAAAATCAGACAAGTATACAACACAAAAGAAGAAAACTACAGGTTGACCAGGCGGTGGTGCAGTGGATAGAGCATTGAACTGGGATGCAGAGGACTCAGATTTGAGACCCCCAAGGTCACCAGCTTGAGCGCAGGCTCATGTGGTTTGAGCAAGGCTCACCAGCTTGCCCAAGGTCACTGGCTTGAAGAAGGGGTCACTTGTTCTGCTGTAGCCCCCTGGTCAAGGCACATATGAGAAAGCAATCCATGAACAACAAAGATGCTGCAATGAAGAATTGATGCTTCTCATCTCTCTCTCTCTTCCTGTCTGTCTATTCCTCCCTCTGTATCTTTCTCTGTCACAAAAAAAAAAAAAAGAAAAGAAAGAAAGAAAAATACAGGCCAATATCCCTGGTGAACATGGATACCAAAAACCTAAAAAAATAAAAATAAAAATACTGCCTGACCAGGCGATGGCGCAGTGGATAGAGCATCGGACTGGGATATGGAGGACCCAGGTTCGAGACCCTGAGGTCGCCAGCTTGAGCACGGGCTCATCTGGTTTGAGCAAAAGCTCATCAGCTTGGACCCAAGGTTGCTGGCTCCAGCAAGGGGTTACTCGGTTTGCTGAAGGCCCGTGGTCAAGGCACATATGAGAAAGCAATCAATGAACAACTAATGTGTCGCAATGCACAATGAAAAACTAATGATTGATGCTTCTCATCTCTTCGTTCCTGTCTGTCTGTCCCTGTCTATCCCTCTCTCTGACTCTCTCTCTGTCTCTGTAAAAAAACAACAACAACAACTAACAATTCTACACAATATATTAAAAGGATAGTACACCATGATCATTTGGGATTTATTCCAGAGATGCAAAGATGAGTCAACATCTGCAAATCATTCAGTGTGATACACCACATACAAATGAAAGATAAGAATTACACAATTATCCCAATGGATGCAGACAAAGTATTTGACACAAGTTAACATTCATTTTTTATTTTTAAAAATCTCAACAAAGTATTGTATAGAGTAGTGTTTTTCAACCACTAATCTGTGGACCAGTCAGCCAGAAATTTTGTGCTGGTCTGTGAAAGTGTTAACCACCCTGATGTATGAAAGTTGAATTTGCTTATGCTCAGGGTTATTTTCGCCTTAGCAGTCCCTGAAATAATTCTAGTTTCACTGGTCCCCAAGTGTCAAAAGGTTGAAAATGACTGGTATAGAGGGGGAATGTACCTCAGCATAATAAAGGTAATCTATGACAAGCCTACAGATAACATCATACTCAATGGTGACAAACGAAAAGCTTTCAGATCAAAGACAAGGATGGTCACTCTTGCCACTTGTATTGAATGTAGTGTTAGAAGTTCTTAGAGCAATTGGGCAAGAAAAAGAAATAAAAGACTTCCAAATTGAAAAGGAAGAAGTGGAACCATCCCAACTTGCAGATAATGTGATATTATATATAGCAAACTCCACCAGAAACTATTAAAACTAATCCACTAAAATTGCAGGATATGGCCCTGGCCGGTTGGCTCAGTGGTAGAGCGTCGGCCTGGCGTGCAGAAGTCCTGGGTTCGATTCCCGGCCAGGGCACACAGGAGAAGCGCCCATCTGCTTCTCCACTCCTCCCCCTCTCCTTCCTCTCTGTTTCTCCCTTCCCCTCCCGCAGCCGAGGCTCCATTGGAGCAAAGATGGCCCAGGCGCTGGGGATGGCTCCTTGGCCTCTGCCCCAGGCGCTAGAGTGGCTCTGGTCGCAACAGAGCGATGCCCCGGAGGGGCAGAGCATCGCCCCACTGGTGGGCAGAGCGTGGCCCCTGGTGGGCGTGCCGGGTGGATCCCAGTAGGGCGCATGCGGGAGTCTGTCTGACTGTCTCTCCCCGTTTCCAGCTTCAGAAAAATACAAAAATAAAAAATAAAAAAAAATTGCAGGATACAAAACCAATACACAAACCTTTTTTTTTACATTAATAATAAACTATCAGAAATTAAGAAGAAAATATCATTTATAGTTGCATCAAAAAAAATGTTGCACAAAATACCTAGGGACAAATTTAACGAAGAAGGTGAAAGATCTGTATATTGAAAACTGTTAGACATTAATGAAAAAAAAAAGTGAAGACACAAACAAATGGAAAGATATTCTGTGCTCTTGGATTGGAAGAATTAATATTGTTAAAATGTTCATATTACCCAAAGCAATACACAGATTTGATGCCATCCCTATCAAATTTCCAGTGTTTTTTTTTTTTTTTTTTAACCAAAACAGAACAAACCAACCTAAAATTTGCACAAAAGCACAAAATATCCCAAACAGTCAAAGCAATAGTGAGAGAGAAGAACAAAGCTGGAGGCATTTTGCCCTCTGATTTAAAATTATATTACAAAACTACATTATCCAAACAGTATGGTATTAGCCTAAAAACATATCAACAGAACAGAATAATGAAGCCAGAAATAAACCCATGCATGTAAATATGGTCAATTTATGATAAAGGAGCCAAATATATGCAACAAAGAAATGGCCCCCTCCCCCGGTTTTGCAGCTCACACAAAAATTAACACAAAATGGATTAAAGATTTATGGCCCTGGCCAGTTGGTTCAGTGGTAGAGTGTTGGCCTGGCGTGCAGGAGTCCCGGGTTCGATTCCCGGCCAGGGCACACAGTAGAAGCACCCATCTGCTTCTCCACCCCTCCCCCTCTCCTTCCTCTCTGTCTCTCTCTTCCCCTCCTGCAGCCGAGGCTCCATTGGAGCAAAGTTGGCCCGGGCGCTGAGGATGGCTCCATGGCCTCTGCCTCAAGCACTAGAATGACTCCAGCTTCAACAGAGCAACACCCCAGATGGGCAGAGCATCACCCCCTGGTGGGCATGCCAGGTGGATCCCAGTCGGGTGCATGCGGGAGTCTGTCTGACTGCCTCCCCGTTTCCAACTTCAGACAAATACAAAAAAAAAAAAAAAAAAAGATTTAAGGGGCGCCCCTGGCTGATTGGCTCAGTGGTAAAGTGTAGCCCGGCGTGTGGATAATCCTGGGTTCAATTCTCATCAGGGCACACAGGAAGAGCACCCATCTGCTTCTCCACCCCTCCCCCTCTCATTTCTCTCTCTCTCTCTCTCTCTCTCTCCCTCTCTCTCTCTCTCTCTCTCATCTCTCTCTTCCCTTTCTGGAGCCATGCTCGGTTAGAGCAAGTAGGCCAAGGGCACTGAAGACACCTCCATAGTCTCCACCTCAGGTGCTAGAATGGCTCCGGTTGCAATGGAGCAATGGCCCAGATGGGCAGAGCATCGCCCTCTGGTGGGCGTGCCGGGTGGATCCTGTTTCTGCCTCTTTGCTTCTCACTAAAATAAAGGAAGGAGGAAGGAAGGAAAGGAGGGAGGGAGGGAGGGAGGGAGGGAGGGAGGGAGGGAGGGAGGGAGGAAAGGAGGGAGGGAGGGAGGAAGGGAGGAAGGGAGGGAGGGAGGGAGAAAGGAAGGAAAGAAGGAAGGAAGGAAGGAAGGAAGGAAGGAAGGAAGGAAAGGAGGGAGGGAGGGAGGAAGGGAAAAAGGAAGGAAGGAAGGAAGAAAAGGAGGGAAGGAGGGAGGGAGGGAGGGAGGAAGGAAGGAAGGAAAGGAGGGAGGGAGGAAGGAAGGAAGGAAGGAAGGAAAGGAGGGAGGGAGGGAGGGAGGAAGGAAGGAAAGGAGGGAGGGAGGGAGGGAGGGAGGAAGGAAGGAAGGAAAGGAGGGAGGGAGGGAGGGAGGGAGGGAGGGAGGAAGGAAGGAAGGAAGGAAGGAAGGAAGGAAGGAAGGAAGGAAGGAAGGAAAGGAGGGAGGGAGGGAGGAAGGGAAAAAGGAAGGAAGGAAGGAAGAAAAGGAGGGAAGGAGGGAGGGAGGGAGGGAGGAAGGAAGGAAGGAAAGGAGGGAGGGAGGAAGGAAGGAAGGAAGGAAGGAAAGGAGGGAGGGAGGGAGGGAGGAAGGAAGGAAAGGAGGGAGGGAGGAAGGAAGGAAGGAAAGGAGGGAGGGAGGGAGGGAGGGAGGGAGGGAGGGAGGAAGGAAGGAAGGAAGGAAGGAAGGAAAGGAGGGAGGGAGGGAGGGAGGGAGGAAGGAAAGGAGGGAGGGAGGGAGGAAGGAAAGGAGGGAGGGAGGGAGGGAGGAAGGAAAGGAGGGAGGGAGGGAGGGAGGAAGGAAGGAAAGGAGGGAGGGAGGGAGGGAGGAAGGAAAAGAGGGAGGGAGGGAGGAAGGAAGGAAGGAAGGAAGGAATGAAGGAAGGAAGGAAGGAAAGGAGGAAGGGAGGGAGGGAAGGAGGGAGGAAGGAAGGAAGGAAGAAAGGAAGGAAGGAAGGAAGGAAGGAAGGAAGGAAGGAAGGAAGGAAGGAAGGAAGGAAGGAGGAAAGATCTAAGGGGCTAATATCCAAAATATTATATATAAAGAATTCGTACAACTCAGTAGCAAAGGACAACAACAAAAATCCAGTTTAAAATGGGCAGAAGGTCCCTTGAAAATTTATGACAAGAGACCTTAACCTAAGTGGACTCAGGAAGGCCTGTGGGAGGAGCTCTAGCACTCTGTCGGTGACAGAGCCCCACCCACCCTTGCAGCTGAGCTCTAGGGATGTAACAGCCCTGCCCCTTAACTTCCTTTTCCTCTCCATAAAATCCTTCCTTCATTTTTTTTCTCGCCATGTCTGCCCATATCAGATTGCAATCCTTTTATTTTCAAAAAAAATACAAACTCTTTTTGGTGACAGAATTCCTAGTTGACTTTTGTTTGCAACAATCTGAATAGACATTTCTCCAAAGACATACAGATGGCTAACAGGTCCATGGAAAGATGCTCCATGTCATTTATCATGTCATTTATCAATGCGAATAGAAAAACCATGAGGTATCACCTCACACCTG
The DNA here is from genome assembly GCF_036850995.1 of Saccopteryx leptura. Classification (NCBI taxonomy): domain Eukaryota; kingdom Metazoa; phylum Chordata; class Mammalia; order Chiroptera; family Emballonuridae; genus Saccopteryx; species Saccopteryx leptura. Next base: position 584,900 of record NC_089504.1, read on the forward strand.
TTAGAATGGCCATCATCACCAAAGACAAGAAATAATTGCTGGTGAAGAGGTGGAGAAAAAGGAACCCTCGTGCACAGGTGGTGAGAATGTAGATTGGTGCAGCCACTATGGAAACAATATGGAGGTTCCTCAAAAAATGAAAAATAGAACTACCTTATGATTCAGCAGTCCCACTTCTGGTTATTTATTCAAAGCAAACAAAAACACTAATTCAAAAAGATATATGCACCCTCATGTTTGTTGCAGCATTAATCACAATAGCCAAGATATGGAAACAACCTAAGTGTCCACTGATAGATGAATGGATAAAGAAGATGTGGTATGCCCCTGGCCAGTTAGTTAGCTTAGTCTGTCAGAGTGTTGTTCCAAAACACTAAGGTTGTGGGTTTGATCCCCAGTCAGGGCACATATGGGAAGTGGCCAATGAATGCACAGCTAAGTGGAACAACAAATGAATGCCTTCCTCTCTCTCTCTCTCTCTCTCTCTCTCTCTCTCTCCCCACCTTCCTCTCTCTAAAAGAGAAAAAAAAAGATGTGGTACATATACAATGGAATTTTTATTCAACCATAAAAAGAAAAAAAAAGGGCCCTGGCCGGTTGGCTCAGTGGTAGAGCGTCAGCCTGGTGTGTGGAAGTCCCGGGTTCGATTCCCGGCCAGGGCACACAGGAGAATTGCCCATTTGCTTCTCCACCCCTCCCCCTCTCCTTCCTCTCTGTCTCTCTCTTCCCCTCCCGCAGCCAAGGCTCCATTGGAGCAAAGATGGCTCGGGCTGGGGATGGCTCCTTGGCCTCTGCCCCAGGCACTGGAATGGCTCTGGTCACGGCAGAGCGACGCCCCAGAGGGGCAGAGCATCGCCCCCTGGTGAGCGTGCCGGGAGGATCCCGGTCGGGCACATGCGGGAGTCTGTCTGACTGTCTCTCCCGGTTTCTAGCTTCAGAAAAATACAAAAAAGAAAAAAAAAGAAAAAAAGAAAAAAAAGGAAATCTTGCCATTTGCTGCAACATGGATGGACCTCGAGGATGCTGTGCTAAGACAAATACTGTGTGATCTCTTATACGTGAAATCAAGAAAAGAAAAAGAAAAACAAGTTTATAGAGAACAAATTGGTGGTAGCAAGAGGTGAGGGTGGGAATGAGGACAACGGGTGAACTGTTTTTGTTTTTTGTTTTTTTAGTTTAAATAAATTGAATTTTTTAAAAATGTCCTGAATTTTTTTTTTTTTTTTTTTTTTTTTGGTGGCAGAGACAGAGAGAGTCAGAGAGAGACAGATAGGGACAGACAGACAGATAGGAAGGGAGAGAGATGAGAAACATCAATTCTTTGTTGCGGCTCCTTAGTTGTTCGTTGATTACTTTCTCATATGTGCCTTGACCGCGGGCCTTCAGCAGACCGAGTAACCCCTTGCTCGAGCCAGCGACCTTGGGTCTAAGCTGGTGAGCTTTGCTCAAACCAGATGAGCCCGCGCTCAAGTTGGTGACCTTGGGGGTCTGGAACCTGGATCCTCTGCATCCCAGTCTGACGCTCTATCCACTGCGCCACCACCCGGTCAGGCAAAAAATGTCCTGGCTGGTTGGCTCAGTGGTAGAGCATCGGCCTGGCGTGCGGGAGTCCCGGGTTCAATTCCCAGCCAGGGCACACAGGAGAAGCACCCATCTGCTTCTCCACTCCTCCCCCTCTCCTTCCTCTCTGTCTCTCTCTTCCCCTCCCGCAGCCGAGGCTCCATTGGAGCAAAGATGGCCTGGGCGCTGAGGATGGCTCTATGGCCTCTGCCTCAGGCACTAGAATGGCTCCGGTTGCAACAGAGCGACGCCCCAGATGGGCAGAGCATCACCCCCTGGTGGGCATACCGGGTGGATCCCGGTCGGGCACATGCGGGAGTCTGTCTGACTGCCTCCCCGTTTCCAGCTTCAGAAAAATACACACAAAAAAAATGTCCAGGATCTTATTCTGAAAACTAGAAAATGCTGATGAAATAAAATTTTAAGAAGAAATAAATGCTATATCAATTGTGTTCATGGGTTGGAAGGCTCAAAATTGTACAGATATCAATTCTCCGCAGAGTGATCACAGCTTTAGCAAATTTAATAAAAATTTCAGGTGTATATTTTGTATATATGAAAGGGCAGGGGAATTTAAATAGCGAAAACAATTTTGAGAAAGAAGAATAGAGTTGGAGGACTCATATTGCATAATATTAAGCCTTACTATGTGGCTGTAGAAATCAAGACAGAATTGGGGCCTAGCGCTGGTGGCACAGTGGACAGGGTGTCCTCCTGGAATGCTGAGTTTGTCTCTTCGATCCCAAGGTCGCCAGTTTGATCCTGGGGTCACTGGTTCAAGCCCTGGTCAGGGCACACATGAGAGCCAATCAATGTCAGTCAGTGGGTGCATAACTAGCTGGAGGAATGAGTTGATGCTTTCTCTCTCTCTGTCTCTCCCTTCTTCCCCCTCCCTCTCAAAAAAAAAAATAATAATTAGGAACAGATAGTCACAACAGTAGGTCAAAAATAAACCCACATAGCCCTGGCCAGTTGGCTCAGCGGTAGAGCGTCGGCCTAGCGTGCAGAGGACCCGGGTTCGATTCCCAGCCAGGGCACACAGGAGAAGCGCCCATTTGCTTCTCCACCCCTCCGCCGCGCTTTCCTCTCTGTCTCTCTCTTCCCCTCCCGCAGCCAAGGCTCCACTGGAGCAAAGATGGCCCGGGCGCTGGGGATGGCTCTGTGGCCTCTGCCTCAGGCGCTAGAGTGGCTCTGGTCACAATATGGCGATGCCCAGGATGGGCAGAGCATCGCCCCTGGTGGGCGTGCCGGGTGCATCCCGGTCGGGCGCATGCGGGAGTCTGTCTGACTGTCTCTCCCTGTTTCCAGCCTCAGAAAAATGAAAAAAATAAAAAAAATAAAAAAAAATAAACCCACACAAATATGGCCATTTATACAAGGATGAAAAGGAATTCATAGAGAAAGGATGGTCAGGCCAAGGATGGTCTTTCCAAATGGTGGTCATGCAGACGCAAAGGAAATTAGCCTTGACCCAGCATCACTTAGTAATGAGAATACCTTCCAGAAGTGTGTTGTTGGGTGATTTTGTTGTTATTCGTCTAGGGGCCGTGATGAACCAAACCACCCAAGATTAAATCATTCATGAGAGAAAATGATGCGATCGAGAGACACCGTGAACACAAGAGCAGTGAGGCTTCAGCCAGCATTCCACTGCAAACTTTTTTTCCCTTTAAGTAGAAAGAGTACATTCTAAAATAATGACAACAGAGTATAGTATAATAAATCCATAAACCAGTAAGAGTGCTTCATTATCAAGTATTTACGTACTGTACATAATTGTGTGTGCTACACTCTTAGACGTCAGGCAATATGGTAGGTTTGTTGTGTCAAAAAATAATAAGCCTGACCAGGCGGTGGTGCAGTGGATAGAGCGTCGGACTGGGATGTGGAGGACCCAGGTTCGAGACCCCAAGGTCACCAGCTTGAGCACAGGCTCATCTGGTTTGAGCAAAGCTCACTAGCTTGGACCCAAGGTCGCTGGCTTGAGCAAGGGGTTACTCGGTCTGCTGAAACCCCATGGTCAAGGCACATATGAGAAAGCAATCAATGAACAACTAAGGTGTCGCAACGAGAAACTAATGATTGATGCTTCTATTCTCTCTCCATTCCTGTCTGTCCCTATCTGTCCATCTCTCTGACTCTCTGTTTCTGTAAAAATAAATAAATAAATAAATAAATAAATAAATAATAAGTATATGGAGCCCTCCCAGGGAAACTGCCTGGCATACCTAATGTGTCTCAAACCTTTGTGTTATTAAAACATGGCGTAAAGCAACATTGTGTCCCAAAGAACTGTTTGCAAGGATAACAAGAAAGCATGTATTGTGACTACTGGACTGAGGACTACGGAACTGAAAATTAAAAACATTGTTTAACCTGACCTGTGGTGGCACAGTGGATAAAGCGTCGACCTGGAATGCTGAGGTTGCTGGTTCAAAACCCTGGGCTTGCCCGGTCAAGGAACATATGGGAGTTGAAGCTTCCTGCTCCTCCCTCCCTTCTCTCTTTTTTTTTTCTCTCTCTCTCTCTCCTCTAAAATGAATAAATAAATAAAAATAATTAAAAAAACACATTGTTTAGCACGAACATCACTATGTTTCAGTATCTTCACCAACAGCAGAGCCTTCCTCCTATGGATGTACTTGTTCCCTACCCTTTCTTACAAATACCTCTGGCCTTTGTCTCCTCATCAGAGCACTATTTGGACTTCTGCCTGAATTAGTGCTTCCTAAATAGCTATTCTTATTGATTTCAAATAAATACTTGTCGCCTGTCACTTCAAAAGTCCTTTTTATTTTTTTTATTTTTATTTTTTGGATTTTTTTTTTTTTTCTGAAGCTGGAAACGGGGAGAGACAGTCAGACAGACTCCCGCATGCGCCCGACCGGGATCCACCCGGCACGCCCACCAGGGGCAACGCTCTGCCCACCAGGGGTGATGCTCTGCCCCTCCGGGGCGTCGCTCTGCCGCAACCAGAGCCACTCTAGCGCCTGGGGCAGAGGCCAAGTAGCCATCCCCAGCGCCCGGGCCATCCTTGCTCCAATGGAGCCTTGGCTGCGGGAGGGGAAGAGAGAGACAGAGAGGAAGGAGGAAGTGGGGGTGGAGAAGCAAATGGGCGCTTCTCCTATGTGCCCTGGCCGGGAATCGAACCCAGGTCTCCCGCACGCCAGGCTGACGCTCTACCGCTGAGCCAACCGGCCAGGGCAAGGCCTTTTTATTTTTAGGTGAGCAGTTTATGCCTGCATCACCACACACTAGTAACGTGTTGTGCTATGATGTCACTGTGACTATGACATCACCGGGCGACAGTTTTCCAGTTTCTTTCATGATCTTATGGGGCAACCATTGTATATGTGGTCCAGCATTGACCAAAACATCGTGATGCAGCACGTAACTGTACAAAGATTTACCCAAAATGGACCAGAGTGGACATGCACATCATGGAACCATAAAACTTCAGGAGACAGAATCCTCATGACCTGGGGTTAGGCGAGATCTCAGTATCAACATGAAAACCACCATCCATAAAGTAACAGATCGATAAACTGGATTTCATCAAGAGTTTAAAATGTTTTCTCTGTGAAATACAGAATTAAGACTATGAAAAGACAAGCTACAGACCAGAAGAAATATCTGCAAACCAAATACACAACAGATAAAGAGATCTAGAATAAAGAATTCTCTAAACAGAACAAGAAGGAATCAAAAACTTCAGTTTATTTATTTATTTATTTTTTTGTATTTTTCTGAGGCTGGAAGTGGGGAGGCAGACAGACTTCTGCATACGCCCCACCGGGATCCACCCGGCACGCCCACCAGGGGGCGATGCTCTGCCCATCCGAGGGGTCGTTCTGTTGCGACCAGAGCTACTCTAGCGCCTGAGGCAGAGGCCATGGGGCCATGGAGCTGTCCTCAGCGCCCGGGCCATCTTTGCTCCAATGGAGCCTTGGGTGCGGGAGGGGAAGAGAGAGACAGAGAGGAAGGAGAGGGGGAGGGGTGGAGAAGCAGATGGGCGCTTCTCCTGTGTGCCCTGGCCGGGAATTGAACCCGGGACTCCTGCATGCCAGGCCGACATTCTACCACCAAACCAACCGGCCAGGGCCAAAAAACTTCAGTTTAAAGATGGGCAAAAGACACGACCCTTCACCAGAAAGGGTGCCCGCATGCAAATCAGGCCCTGGGAAGGCCTGCGGCAGCTTCTGCCTCCATTGGTTCGAATTAAAGTGCAATGCGGTGTTGCCCTGGCTGGCTGGCCTCAGCGGTAGAGCATCGGCCCGGCGTGTGGAAGTCCCGGGTTCGATTCCCGGCCAAGGCACACAGGAGAAGCGCCCATCTGCTTCTCCACCCCTCTCCCTCTCCTTCCTCTCTGTCTCTCTCTTCCCCTCCCGCAGCCAAGGCTCCATTGGAGCAAAGTTGGCCCGGGCGCTGAGGATGGCTCTGTGGCCTCTGCCTCAGGTGCTAGAGTGGCTCTGGTCGCAACAGAGTGATGCCCCAGATGGGCAGAGCCTCGCCCCCTGGTGGGTGTGCCGGGTGGATCCCGGTCGGGCGCATGCGGGAGTCTGTCTCTGCCTCCCCGCTTCTCACTTCAAAAAAATACAAATAATAATAATAATCGCAATGTGGTGTCACTGCACCAATCGATGGACTAGAATTAAAAACTGTGGACACCACCGAATGGTGAGGAGGTGGCGCAGAACTTGGCTCTCCTCCTGGAAAACGGTGGGGCCGTTTCAAATCAAGCTCAAGGGGCCTGACCTCCCGACCCAGCGGTCTGTCTCCTGGGTTGGTCCAGCGGAGGGAGACCTGGGCCTGAAGGCCCCCACCCCTCTTCACAGTCAGAAAGTGGAGACTCCCAGAATGCTCCGACAGGGGAGGTCCAGCTGTGCCCCTGAACTGGACGTGGGCAGAGAGGAGGGACTGTCCTGCACCAACGGTCCCACCGTGCCCTGGCCACCCTGCACTCCCTGCTGAGGCCGCAGCTCCCGCCCCCGGACTGCAGGCTGGGCTGCCTCTCGGCCTTTGCTCCCTGAGGCCTGAGCCTCCCACCCTTTCTAGTCACCTGACTCTGACCTGCCCAGAGACTGAGCTCGAGCCCTGGAGCCCTGGCGTTCCTCTTCCAGCTAAGGGAGGGAGAGGGAGGGGTCAGAGGGCAGAGTCCAGGCAGTTTCCAAGGAAGGCGGGGCCCACCTGCTTGGGTCCCAGAGCAGGGCAGGCTGAGGCGGAGTGGCACCCCTGGGCAGCAAGTGGAGGGGACAGGCTGGGTGGCAGGGGGTAAAGGGCCCCTCAGTGTTTTGCGGGGGGCTATGACCCTGGGCAGGGGCCTGACCTCCACACCTCGGTCTTGGGTCTGTGGGCTGGGGGTGGTCTGCAAGCTCAGCGTGGAACAGCTCTGGCCGCAGCGCACCTGCTTCCAGGTTTTGTCACCTGCCCGGCTGCGGACCGAGGTCTAGGAACCTGGTGGCTGACTAACAGGGTGGGGAGGAGGTGGAGGCAGGGTAAGTCCTGGCCGTGCCCGAGGGACAGCAAGCAGTCAAGCTTCCTCCTTGCTGCAGCCGGTTGTCCACCAGTCCAGGTGAGGGGGCTGTCCTGGTCTGAGAGGAACTGACCAGTCCTAAGGGGGTGCTGACCAGTCTTGGGGGAGGCTGTCCTCATCTGAGGGGGGCTATCCTGGTCTGAGGGGACTGACCAGTCCTAAGGGCACTGTTCTGGTCTGAGGATGGCTGACCCGTCCTGGGGGCTGCTGACCAGTCCTGGGATAGCTGTCCGGGTCTGGGGTGCTGGATGGTTCTGAGAGACCTGTCCTGACTGTGGGGGGTCTGCTCATTCTCTTTGCCTACCCACCGGGGGCTCCGGCTGGGGGCTCGTATGCTCTGTCCCCTGGAGGTAGGTTGTGACATGGGGCCCTGGTTGTCCCTGGCCCCTGCCTGTCCCTTGCTTGTTTGTTTCTATCATGTGGCCTGTGGCCGGGGTGCTGGTTGGGACACAGGCTGGCCCTGTCTAGACCGGGCCTCCCTGCAGCTCCAGCAGGCCACCTGTCTCCTCTGAGCCTCCTCTTCCCTCCCTATGATGGGGTCAGAGCCACACCGCGCATCGCACCGTTGTGGTCACCGCGGGGCCAGAAGCCCGGGGTGGAGGCAGCCTGCCTGTCCGTTTGGATGAAGCACACGAGGAACGTTTGCCTTCCTGCGGGAACAGGCAACAGGATAACAATCATGTGACCCCCAAAGTGCTGCCAATTCAGAGATCAGGTTCCCTCGGGCGGTGCGGCCAGCTGGCCCAAGGCCCCCGGTGACTCTGTACACACGGCCAGCTCAGGAGGGCCCTGCATTCCTGGGTCAGCCGCGGCCAGCGGCCCAGGGGCCGTCTAGGGCCAACTGAAAAGCTTCAGCTCAGAATAGAGAAACTGGAAGTTGGGTGTTCAAAGAGAAACCAGACGTCTTTGTGAACTCCACCTTAAGGTCCTTTAGTCAAGAAGATGCGTTTCCTGGGACCCCACTGTCTCCATTCATGGGGTGCCAGGAGGTCACCTGTGCCCAACCAGCTCAGGCCTGACCTCCCGGCTCCCAGAGAGAGATCCCCACCTGGGAGAGGCCTGGGATGGATCTCCGAGAGGAGGCAGGTGGGCGGGAGGTGGGGTCCTGAGTCGCCCAGTTCAGTCCAGAGCTGACCTGAGGAGCTGGAACAACTTCTCCTGGGGGGCGAGGTGGGAGGGGAGCCGGGGTCCTGGGGGCAGAGGAGCAGGCTGCCCAGACAACCAGGAGGGGGCTGGCGGGAGCGCCCCCCCCCTGGCCTGGACTGTTAATGCTGTGCATCACAGATGGGCCTTGTCACCAGACACGGCTTCCTGGTGCCTGGCCCCCGAAACCCCAACCCTCACCCCGATGCCCGTCGCACCCTGGGCTCCCGAGACGTGGCCTCTATCTCTGCCCATGGACCCAGCGAGGTGATCTGAACTCTGGGAGGACAGAACGGTGGGTCTGCCCTCTGCTGCTCACCCCCTCATCTCCCCCCAGGTCCCGCCCTGCCCCCACCATGAAGCTGACCTGCAAGGAGTGGGTCCTCACGGCCCTGCTGGCCACCATGGCGGCCTCAGCTATCACCACGCTCATCCTCATCCTGGTGGAGGCCACCGACGTCCTGCTGCCCGCAGGCACCAAGGTGCACCCCCAGACGAGGCGCAGGGCGAGGCTGGGCTGGGCTGAGCGACACGCCAGGCCCCACGCCCCCCTGACCCTGGTGTCACTCCCAGTTTGGGATCGTGTTCGACGCCGGTTCCTCCCACACGTCCCTCTTTGTGTATCGGTGGCCGGCGGACAAGGAGAACGACACCGGTGTGATCAGCCAGGCCCTGGTCTGCCAGGTGAAAGGTCAGTGGGCCGTCTATCGAAGGTGGGTGGTGTTGGGAGCTGCTGTCCACTGCCTGGCAGGGCGTCCCAGCTGGGGGGAGGGCGGCACAGGCTGGGGGTCTCCATCCCTCAGCAAACCAGCAAGTTAACCTCAAAGAAAGGGGACTCAGAGAGGTTGAGTGAGTTGCCCCCGGTGGCACAGCGGGTCATGGGGTACGGAGCCAGACTCAGCCATTGCCTCCCAGGGTCTGGACAGGTGTCTGCCTGAGCCGGCAGGACTGTGGCCGGTCCCTTCTGCCTCTTCCAGTTTCGGGGGCCCCCGGTGTTCCTGCGCTGTGGTCATGCCCCTCTGCCTCTGCCTCTGGCTGGCTTCCTCCCTGTGTCTCAACTTCCCTCTCCTTTCTCTCATAATCACTGGATGTAGGGGCCCCCACGGGAATTCAGGGTGATCTCACTTTGAGATCCTCAACTTAATTACATCTGCGAAGACCCTTTTTCCAAATAAAGTCACATTCAAAGGTTCTGGTGGGGGTGAGCATGTGAACACATCTTTTGGGGACCACCATCCAACCCCCCCCGATAGGCCCTTCTTAGTCCAGCTGGCCTTCAGGGTCTGGAGCCTCGTGCTGGGGTGCTGTGTTTCAGGGCCTGGAATCTCCTCTTATGCCTCCAACCCTGCACAGGCTGGTGAGAGCCTGAGGGACTGCCTGGAGGAGGCGCTGGCAGCAATCCCAGAGGCCCACCATCGGCAAACGCCCATGTTCCTGGGGGCCACGGCTGGCATGAGGCTGCTCAGGTGAGGTGGGTTGGTGTGGAGCCCGTACATGTCCATCAGGAGTGGCCGTGGGCGCTGTGTTCTCAACACCCCACGCAGGGTCGGTGAGTGGGTGTGGGCTTCCACCCAGCGCTAGCCCTGCACTCTCCGCACAGCCAGAAGAACAGCTCTCAGGCGGGGGACGTCTTTGCAGCGGTCACCCAGGCCCTGCGCCAGGCGCCTGTGGACTTCCAGGGTGCTGAGCTCCTGTCTGGTCAGGACGAAGGTGCCTTTGGTTGGATCACTATTAACTACGTCCTGAGCTTGCTGGTCAAGGTGCCCTGGGCAGCCCCAGAGCCGGGGTTGGAGGAGCAGGGATGGGTCAGTGTGGCCAGTCCCGGGACCCAGTGCCTGTCTGTGCCCAGTACTCCTTCTCTGGAGAGTGGATCCGGCCTCCGGAGGGGAAGCTGGTGGGCGCCCTGGACATGGGTGGGGCCTCCACCCAGATCACGTTTGTGCCCAGAGGACCCATCCTGGACAAGAGCACCCAGGCCACCTTCCGCCTCTACGGCTTCGAACACCGTGTCTACACCCACAGCTACCTCTGCTTTGGGCGTGACCAGATGCTGAACAGGCTCTTGGCCCAGCTGGTGCAGGTGGGCTCCCCCGGGGGAGGAGGCTGGATGGGGTGCCAGGCCCCGGGACGGTGCTCAGGGCCGCTTCCCTCCCTCCCTGCAGAGCAGCCCAAATGCCCTGATCCGCCACCCATGCTACCACAGCGGCTACGCGGGCACCCTGTCTCTGGTCCCCCTGTACGAGTCACCTTGTGTCCAGGACACAGCTCCCCCAGGCCTCCCCCAGAACCTGACTGTGGAAGGCCTGGGGAACCCCGCAGCCTGCGTCTCAGCCATCCGGGATCTCTTCAACTTCTCCAGCTGCCAGGGCCGAGGAGACTGCGCCTTCAATGGGGTCTACCAGCCCCCCGTGCAGGGCCAGTTCTACGTGAGCTCTAGCGTCCCCCCCTTCCCGATGCCGGGCGGGCTCAGGCTGAGTCCTGGACCAGTGGGAGAGGTGGGACCAGGACCACCGGGCTCCTGGGAGTCCTGCCACCTGGGGTGGGGTAGGGTGGGGACCCGGCTCTTGCTGGGCACTGCCTCAGTGCAGACCACCCCTCCCCTCCACCACAGGCCTTCTCCAACTTCTATTACACCTTCCACTTCCTGAATCTCACCTCTGGGCAGCCACTGGCCACTGTCAATGCCACCGTCTGGGAGTTCTGCCAGAAGCCCTGGAAGCTGGTAGGTGGGCCAAGGGCTGCCGCTTTACGGAGCAGTGTCCCACCCCAGGCAGTGTGGCAGTGGGTTTGGGGCGAGCGTGGAAGGAAGAACAGCCCTTTGACCTAGGGTGGAACCAGCCCCTGGTGACCAGGGAGGCGTGGCCTCACTGGGCTCCTCACTTTCTCTGCCCAGGTGGAGGCCACCTGGCCCGGGGAGGGGCCCCGGCTACGTGACTACTGTGCCTCCGGCCTGTACCTCCTCACGCTCCTGCTGGATGGCTACGGGTTCAGCAAGGAGACCTGGCCTAGCCTCGAGTTTCGCAAGCAGGTGGCTGCCTGGCCAGGCCCCGGGGAAGGGTGGTGGGTCAGTTTTGGGGGGGCCGGCGGCCACAGCCCTGACCGCCTGCGCATCCTGCAGGCCGGAGGCACCGACATCGGCTGGACGCTGGGCTACATGCTGAACCTGACCAGCATGATCCCGGCGGAGCCGCCCGCCCGGTGGCGGGCAGAGAGCTACGGCATCTGGGTGGCCAGCATCGTCTTCGTGGTGCTGACGCTGGTGGCCGTTCTCGCAGCCGCCGCAGCCCAGCTCCTCTGGCCCCGGGACTGAGTGGTCTGCCCCCCTGGTCAGGAGAGGCCCAGCTCCCACAGCCTGGCGGGGCCACCCACGTGGAGGGGCCTGAGCCGGCTGGAGCCTTCCCTGCCCCTGACCTGTGGGCCTCGGAGGGGCTTGTCCTGCGGGCTTTGACTTCCGAGCTGCCCCAGCCAAGGAGACGGTGCTGTGGCCCCATCCCAGCCTCCCCACCGGTGGCCTCCCTGCCCGGGCACCCTGGGTCCCCTTCTCCACGGTGCTGTCCAGGGCAGTGCACAGCTTTCCACACAAACGCTGGCCACCAGGACAGCTGGGCTGTGTGACCGACCGCAATGTTAGAAGGACGTGGGGCCAGGCCAAGCCCAGGAGCGGGCAGTGACGGCTGGACCAAGAAGAGGCCTGGACCAACAGGGGCCGGCAGGGGCGTCGTGTCCTGGGAGCAAGCAGAGGCTCAGGAGGAGGCTGGGCAGGCCCAGCCCGGAGCTCTGCTGTTGCCCGGCTCACAGGACAAGGGGCTTCTCTGGAGCAGCCCCAGCCACGCCCGCAGGAGCCTCGGTCAGGCCCTGGCAGCTGCCGAGCCCAGAATACATCCACACGTGGGTGGGGAGCAAACCGCTTTTATTAAAATCCTCCCCCCCGGCAACGGGACTTCTCAGAGCTGATCTTGCGGCCTGGGCGGGCGGCTGCTGGGGCTCCCTGCGCGCTGGCCGGCCGGGGCCACGAAGCACTTGGGGAAGATGCCGATGCAGCCGTTGCAGTGGCCCTCCAGCCACGCCTGGTCCACTGCAAGGGACCGAGGTATGGAGCCACGTTGGCGCACAGACTCCATGTGCCCCTCCCCCAGGGGGACGAGGAGAGGGCGCTGCCTGTGCCACCTTCACCCAGGACGTCCACGGTGTCCCCCCGCCGCAAGTCCAGGTCCTCAGTGCGCTGGGCAGAGTAGCTGTGCTGGGCCACCACCTGGTAGAGGACAGGCCGGCCACCCGCTGCCTGCAGCAGAGGGGCCACTGCAGAGTCAGCGGGGCCCCGGAGGGCCCTGGGCCTCGGCCACAGCCCCCTGACCACAGCCCCCTGACCACAGCCCCCTGACCGGGCCCGGGCCTCGGCCACAGCCCCCTGACCACAGCCCCCTGACCACAGCCCCCTGACCGGGCCCGGGCCTCGGCCACAGCCCCCTGACCACAGCCCCCTGACCACAGCCCCCTGACCGGGCCCGGGCCTCGGCCACAGCCCCCTGACCACAGCCCCCTGACCACAGCCCCCTGACCACAGCCCCCTGACCGGGCCCGGGCCTCGGCCACAGCCCCCTGACCACAGCCCCCTGACCACAGCCCCCTGACCGGGCCCGGGCCTCGGCCACAGCCCCCTGACCACAGCCCCCTGACCGGGCCCGGGGCTCACCTGGCAGCGGAGCCGCAGGCCCTCGGGGCTGGAAGCCGCGTCCCGCCAGGCCCTCCGCATCACCTCCTCCTCGGGGAGGGCGACCCAGCGCCCGTTGGCCCCGGGCTCTCGATAACTGCACGGAGACCCCTCAGAGTGGGCGGCGAGGGCCGCCAGCCGCTTGGAGCGGAGGGGCTGAGGGCGCTGCTGACCTCACACGCCTGCAGCCTCTGATGTGTCCAGCCCCTTCCAGCCGGGGCCCGGGGTTCCCTCCCTGGGCCCGGGGTTCCCTCCCTGGGCCCGGGGTTCCCTCCCTGGGCCCGGGGTTCCCTCCCTGGGCCCGGGGTTCCCTCCCGGGGCCCGGGGTTCCCTCCCTGGGCCCGGGGTTCCCTCCCTGGGCCCGGGGTTCCCTCCCTGGGCCCGGGGCTGAGAGGTGCCCAGCTGCGCCACCTTTCCAGCCTACCTGAGCTGCCCACACTGGGCCTGGAGAGGGAGGGCCTGGCTCAGCAGGGTCCTCAGGCTGGACAGGGCAGCTCCTCTGGGGGCCTTCAGAGCCAGCGTGAAGGCACACTGCACCATGACGGTCACCCAGGACTCTGGGCCCCCTGCTGCCTCTCCCTGGGAATAGGCAGAAAGGTGTTGGTGGGTCTCTGACACCCCAAATCTTCATGGCCGGGGTGAGCCTGGGACTGAGGGGGTGGGAGGGGCCGCGGTTAAGGGACTATAAGGCTTCACTGGCTGGGGTCCCCGCATCTGTTCAGAGGCACAGGGCCTGGTCTCGGTGCTCCCACCTCCCTGTGGAGTAGGGGCCTCTTACCGCAGCACCCACAGGGTCCTCAGAGGGCTCAGGGTCCGGGCCCCCTGCTTCCAGCAGCTCTGCGGAGGGGACAAAGCAGGGACTCAGGTGGCCACCCCCCCAAAGGGGAACATTTTGGAGGCCTGAGGAGTGAGGAGCGCCAGCTTCTTCCATGGGGGGTCAAAGAGGTTGCTCCCAGCCCCCCCCCATGCCTGCTCCCTCTGCAGAGTGACCCCGCCCACCACCAGCTCTCCCAGAAGCTCTTACCCAGAGGAGCCTGTTTGCCAACTTGCTCCGAGTGGGGACTCTGCACAGGAAGACACAGGCTCTGTGGGAAGGGGCCGTGGGGTGGGGGCCCGGGGTGGTGGGGACATCACTGAACAGTGAGGGTGACTATCTGTTTCCGACTGGGTTCTTGATAAAGTGAATGGAAAATTAAACTGCCTTCTCTGGGTGGCAGAACCCCCAGATCCTGGTGCTGACTGTGGGCACCACTCTGGTCACACCGGCAGGTGAAGCCCTGGGCCTTCCTCCTCAGCCTCACCCCAGCACCTAGGGGGATCCCTTGTCCAGGAAGGGAGGCAGGAGGGGTGACAGGGTCCTAACTGACGGGTGGAAGACCCACAGCTGGGACGTGCAGGCTGCAGGCCAGGCCCCTGTCTACACATCAGCCTGTGCCCCGTGTCTCTGACCCGCTGGAGGAAGCCAACGCTGTCTCTGCCAGGGGAGGAAGCTGCCTGCCCTGCCCTCAGGCCCCTGTGCTGCCACTGGTCCCTCTGCTGAGCCTGGGGTGGGGCTTCTTCCTGGTCCTGCAGCCCCGCCCCTCCCCCAGGGCTCACTCACCTGCTCCTGGTAGGCGATGGGTGTGCAGTGGTCAGCACACCTTGTCTGGCCAGGCTCGACCTCCCTGTCTGCGTCAGGGGGGGTCCCGGGGCCGAGCGGGGAGCCGGTTCTGCAGGAACCCGTGTCATTGGCCCTGGGGGGGGAGGGGAGAAGGGGGCTCATTTTTAAGGCTTGCTTGTTCCTGACACAGCCCACTGGCTGCCCCCCTTGGGTCGAGGGCTCTGCCAAAGGTGCTCCTGAGGGGAGCCCTGAGCAGAGACGAGGAGCAGCGTGGAGCCTGGCCGGGGCTTGGGGCGTGCTCTGTGCCGCCTTGAACAACACCAGTGGGAGTGGACCCCTCTCCGAGGCCTGGGTTTGGCAACGGGGGCTGCTGCTCACAGCCCACAGCCCACGGTGCCCCTTTCTGGGTGCCTCACTCTGACCCCCCATACTGCCTGGAGTCTACTGAGTCTAGTGGGAACTGGACAGGCTCAGGACAGAGGGAGCCCTGGGCCTCTGGACAGACGAGGACACGGGAAGGGCCGTGAGAGGCTGGACACCCGTGGCCCTGGGGGCTCTGTCCAGTTTCAACCTGAAAGGGGACTGATGACCCTGCAGCCTGGCCCGGAAGGGTGACCCAGGTGCACGGGGCTCCGTCCGCCCTGACAAGAGAAGCAAGCACCCAGAGGGGCACGCCCCTTCCTACCTTGGGCCAGCCCCGGGCCTGGCTCCACCACCCTCCTCTGGACCCTGTGGGCACAGACGACATCCTGCTCAGCACACAGATCCCCCCGGGGAGTGTCAGTGGCCGGTGGGCAGTGGCCGGTGGGCTGGCGGTGCTCCTCCAGGCAAGACTGCGTGATTTCCACAGACTGGCACACGGGATGGGATGTCCACCCTTGATTGTGGGTCAGAGGGACATTGGGGAGCCAGGGGAGAGCTCAGAGCAAGGGCAACATCTCCCTTCTTCAGCAGGAGAGGTCAGCTGCATTCTGACCAGCAAAACGCCAGAGGAAGAGGCTGGGTTGGAGGGAAGGGGTCCACCCACCTGAGGCTCCTGAGGCCAGATGCTCTGTTGCTGGTCGTCTGGCATGGCAGAGGACAGCACCACCTGGTGAGGGACAGCAGGGGGATGGCCAGCTCAGGGGGCACCTGCCTACACCCCCAGGCGCCCTGTGATGACTACCGCTCCAGCCCTGGCTGCCTGCCCGCACCCCAAACCTCCATCTGCTCTGGCCCCAGGGCTACGAGACCACATGGAGGCCGGCGAGGTGGAAAAGTGGGTTTGATAAAAGGAAAACATAGCCTGACCAGGCGGTGGCGCAGTGGATAGAGTGTCGAACTGGGATGCGGAGGACCCAGGTTTGAGACCCCGAGGTCGCCAGCTTGAGCGCGGGCTCATCTGGTCTGAGCAAAGCTCACCAGCTTGGACCCAAGGTCGCTGGCTCGAGCAAGGGGTTACTCACTCTGCTGTAGCCCCACAGTCACGGCACATATGAGAAAACAATCAATGAACAACTAAGGTGCCACAATGAAGAATTGATGCTTCTCATCTCTCCCCGTTTCTATCTGTCTGTCCCTATCTGTCCCTCTCTCTGTGTCTCTGTCACTGAAAAAACAAACAAACAAAAAAACAAACAAGGAAAACATCTGCACTGATCATTTTAACTTATTCTAGTACAACTTTTAAAATATTTTTGCTTCTTAGAAAGTCGTCTATGAAAAGCGGTCTCTGATTTGCTATGTTAACGCCAAACAGAGCCCCTCCCCCACTAGGGTTCTGGCCCTCCGCCAGCAGCCTCTGCAAAGGCACAGGGGCCACACACAGCCACACACAGCCCGCTGGCCCTCGGTGACCACGGGGAGTCGGGCAGGCCCAAGGGCCATCAGCTCAAAACCAGAGCGGCTTCAGAGCAGCTTTCTCTGAGCAGACAGACACTCACGCCCCCACATTCGCCTGATCTTTAGGGATGATCTGCTCCCCAGTGTCCTGTGATGGTGGTGCAGCCAGCCTGACCCGGGGTGGCCAGGTCAGGACAGCCGTGGCTGTGGTGGTGGCAGGCAGGGCAGCCCCTGGGGCCCCCGCTCGACAGACGACTGCTGGCAGGTTCTGCCTTCTGGTTCCATGGTTCCGTGAGTCCCGTTTGGAGACAGGTCCCCAACCCCGTGGCCACTCTGCACCCACCAAGGCCTTTAGAGAGACAGGCCCCAGGCCCCATGTGTCTCTGTGAGCACAGCCTGAGCACTCAGGACACTGGAAAGTTCAGTGCAGGCTGGCCGTCTGCCCCTCGGTGGCCTGCTGGGTGCTGCTGGCCCCTGAGCTGCTGGGGTCCAAGAAGCAAGAAGCTGCCCCCTGCTCACCTTGGCTTTGCCCAGGAAATCCATGGGCTCCAGGTGTTGCAGGTGCCGCCGATGGGGCCGGAAGACCTCGCCCCTGGGGACCGTCCGAGGCTGCAGAGGAACCTGTTTCTGGAAGGAGGTCCAGCCCATGCAGACCTGGGGCCTGACCAAGCCCGTGCCTGCAGAAGCCCCTGAGCTCTGGAGCAGAAAGGTCTCTGGGGGCCCCCACTGCTCCAGGAGGCCACGGGATGCCTCTACACCTGGGCACATTGGCCACCTCCCTCCGGAAGTTTTTTTGTCTCAGTTGGTCCCGGGGGTCTGTTCCTATGTGAGCCCCAAACTGCAGGCTCTGGGTCCCCTAAGCTGATCTGGGTCAGCTCAGGAGCCTGAGGAGGGGGCCAGCCCAGTTCTCCTCACCTGCCCCCCTCACCTGCACTTGGGCCAAGGCAAAGTTCAGGTCACCACGGGCCCCTTCTGGTCCCTTGGAGATGGCTTCCTCTAGGCTGCAGGTGGCCTCCACCCAGAGCCCCAGCCTGCACTGTGCCGCGGCCACATTGAACAGCACCTGGGAGTCAGGCGAAAGGTGAGGGGGTGGCCAGGACTCACTCCAGGTCGGCCCCACTCCAGGTCAGCCCCTCCGGCTCCAGCCAAGCCCTTGTCCTGCTCTTGGCCCTGCCTCGAGTCCCACTACCGCCCCCCACCCCTGGTCCAGCTGCCACCATCCTCGGCCACAGCCTCCAGGGCTCTTCTGGGTCCAGCTACCTGGCACCTGCCTGGCTCAGTGGTGGTCACTCCCGAGGACACCCCTCAGCAGGCCACTGCTCTGACTCGTCTCCCACCTCCGAGGCTGCTCTGACTCGTCTCCCACCTCCGAGAGGCCATTGCTCTGACTCGTCTCCCTCCTCCGAGGCATTCTCTGGCCTGTCTCACTCCTGTTCTGCACCTGGCGAGTCCCCTCCACGGCCCCTTCCTCCCCACGGGGCTAGGGTGCTGCCTTTCTCTGTCCCACCCCCTCCCCCCATATGAAAGGAGGTTTGACGGACACACTGGACGGAGTTAAGGGTGTCACCAGCAGGGACCACACAAGAGAAACCTCTGTCCCTGCAGCCCGCTGGGTGACACTATGCTCCTGCAACCAGCTGACCACCGTCTTGGGGATCCTGTAACTGGGCCTGGTGGGAGTCCCCTGCATTGGTCAGTGCCCTGGGCTGGGGGACACAGGGGGGCTAAGGACCCCCGCCTGATGGGCCTTTCTCCATGATTCTCAGGAGGGCTCCAGGGCAGCGTGTCTCCAGGCATGCTGGGAGTCCTGGGGGTGGGGGTGGGTCCTCCCAATGCCACTCCCTCAGTGCCAACACTGTCCCCGGAAGTTAGGAACCGTGCCGAGCTCTGAGCCGAGGGTAGAGCCCGTAGCCACGCTGGGTTCCCTCCATCCCTCCCCCCTCTCTTGGCTAGAAGCACCCCTGGTGCCCCCACCTCCCCTGTGGTCCCAACCTCCTCAGGGTGGCAGAGTGACCAGCAGGGACTGGGGACCAGTCTGGCTAGAGGGAGCCCCTGTCCATAAAGCCCCACCTGTGACAGTAACAGACAATGGGACCCAGAGGACGGTGCCTGCAGAAACCAAGGGGCATGGAAGCCACAGTCCACCCATGAGCAGCTTCCCCAGATACACCCTCCCCCCCCCCCCCGCCAGCCCCACCTCTCACAGGCTCACCTCCCAGGCCTGCAGCTTAAACCTCAGGCCCAGCTGTGTGTAGTCGATGGTGGCGTTCCCCCTCAGCTGCGCCTGGGCCAGCTGGAAGTCGGACAGGGCCTCCTGGAACCTGAGGCAGCCAGGTGGGGATTCAGCTGGGGAAAGAGCCCAGCTCTGCCCCAATGTCCCTACCAACAAGCTCCAGGGACACCTGCTGGGGAAGAGGCTGTCACTCAAGTCCCAACAAAGGGCTCAAGGACTAAATGTGCAGATGTGGCCGCATCTTGAGAGTGGGGTGGTGCCTGGCGGCTCTGATCCCACTCTGAGTTCTGAGCATCTTGCTCCCCTGCCTGGAGCCCCCGTCTGCTGCACCCCGGACCCTCTTTTGAACCCCAGCTGTGGCCTGGGCATTTCCCTCCTACTTCTCAGCACCCCCCTCCCTGCAGAGCCCTGTTGCAAGGTCCCCTGCCCCCAGCAATCTCCCCCACCCACGCCAGGGAGGTGAGGTTCCAGGCTGCGCCTGTCTGCCCAGTGTGGGGTCTTCTGTGTGTGTGTGTGGGTTATTCTAAGGGCCAGGCTTGTCTCTGGGAAGGGCCACAGTGCAGACAGCCTGCTGAGCAGTGAGCACCCTAAGCATTTCTGGGTCCTGGGATGCACGGCTCCAGTCCTGCCCTCCGTTTCCGCACTGGTCCTGCTACAGCAGATGTGGTAAGGAGCAGAGGAGAAGATGCCCACGATGGTGCTGTGTGAACCTCGCAGAGAGGAGACCATGGGCTCTGCCCTCTGTCCCTCCCCCATCGAGGAGGAGGTGATTGTGGGGGAGGGGGGAGGCAGGAGCACAAGGGGCCATCAGAGAAGGAAAAGGGAGCCCTGTGCTCACCTCTCCAGCTGGAAGTTGGCCACTCCTCTCTGGAAGAAGCCAACAGCCAGGCAGGTGTCCTTGGTCACTGCTTGGTCAAATGCCTGGGAACAAAAATGACCACAGAACGCCAAGGTCTGTAACCTGTCACTCTGTGTCACAGATACAGTCCAGGCAGCTGACCAGTGATAGGGGCCAAGGAATTCCATCAGCACCAAGACAGCCACCTGCAGGTCAAAGTCCGCCTGAGCCAGTCCAGGGGCCCTCAGAGCTCATGCCTGGGCATGAACGGGACCATTCAGGTGTCTTTACTGCCACGGCCTAGCCCTAAACTACCCTGAGCTCCCGGGGTGCCTTGTGAGGGGCTCAGAGCGCAGCGAGGTGGTGTCACAAACCAATTTGTTTATCGCGAGGACAAGGAGAGAAGGCAGAAGGAAACCAGCCCTGCCCATTGATGACGGTCACCTCTGGAGGATGCAGTGAGGCAAGATCTTTGCCTTTTTATAAAAGCTATTTTTGGTTGCTCCTAGGCCACAGGAGGCGTGTCCAGTCTTACTCTAACAGGTCTAGCCGAGTCGGGGTGGGGGGCTGGTTGAACTAAATCTGACCCAAGGTGAAGGCGTGCACAGAGGTTCTCAGTGCAGTGATATCCCTTTGTTTGCTGTCCGGCCACCGGAGCAGCCGGGTCAAGGCTCATGGGAAGCTTATACGAAGACGATGGAATGTAGTCCCGGCACGCCCTTCCTCACCCCGTGCCACTCCCAAAACAATGACTAACGGTAGCTGTCCTGTCTGCTTTTTAAAGTTTCCGTATTTCCGCCCTGGCCAAATAGTTCAGTTGGTTAGAGCTTTGTCCTGATAAGGCAAGGTTCTGGGTTTGATCTCGGGTGAGGGCGCGTACAAGATCAACCAGTGAATGCATAAATAAGTCGAACAACACATCGATGTTTCTCTCAAAAAAAAATTTTTTTTTAAGTCTCTGTATTTCCAACTAATATGCTTATTTTATGAATTAATTTTATGGGCTGTAGCCAGTACTCTGGCCCCTGCTGTTAGGGTAGAGGAGAAGGGACACACAGACCCCTCTGCCATAACCTGCGTCCTCTCTCTCAAGGTAAGTCACAGTTTACATGGAAGTGATGACCAGACAGCCTGACACCTGCGGTTTGCTGCTGAACCACCTGGTGTCCAGTGATCGGATTCCTTTCCTGGACTCTGCCCAGGTCCACTACGCTGGAGGGGTGTGGGAGACACTGACATGGGTGTTCTTCCATGTCACACCCTCCTCTTTCATGTGTGCAGTCCCACCGACCACATGAACAACCTCAGGAACCTGGTACTTTCCAGAAGTTGGGGAACAGCCTCGATGGGAAAACACAAGCCGTTAAAGAGCAGGGAGTGGCTCTGTGCTGCCGCCTGGGCAGAGCCAGGTGTGTGTGTGTGTGTGTGTGCCTGCTGTGCACCCCTGAGCTCTTGGTTCCGTTTTGGGGAGCAGGTTGGGAGACAGGTGAGCACTCACAGCTGAGGTTTGGACACAACCTCACTCTCATCACCACAGGCATCTGCTGAAGCCCCATGCCCCAAACCCTATACCTTGGGGGACAGGTAAGCCCCTTCCCAGCCAGATCCAGCCTCGAGCTTGTTACCAGGCCTGTTAGCATCTCAGCGGTGAGCACCTGAGCCAGTGTTGGACCCCACCTTTCCTTGTGGCTGCAGAGTCTGGAATTCAGTTACCACATAGTGGAGACAGTGAGGAGACCCTGAACCCCCATGCTGGTCCTGACTCAGTTCAGGGTGAGGGTCCTATGACCACACAGCTCCCGCTGCCTTTGGCGTTCATTGAGGCAGAACACTGGACGGGCGTCTCGGGTGACCCTCGGGAGAAAGGGCAGGGACCCTGGCTTATCCCTGTAGCTGGGTCTTGATCACACCGTTCATTGGCCCGGTGCACGGTTAGGAAGGCCCCCAGTGCCAGACGATAGCCTCCCCCGCCCCGAAGTAGAGTCTCAGCGACCAATCTCGGGGCTCCCCGGCTCACCCGCAGCGCGGCCTCGGGGTCCCCGGCCAACAGGTGCACGCAGCCCACGTTGAAGCACATTTTGGCGGGCGGCTTCGGGACGCCCGAGAAGAGGCGCAGGGCGCAGCCCCAGTCCCCGCGCTCCACGGCCTGCACGCCCCGCTGCCACTCGCGCACCAAGTCCCCGAGCGATGGCATGGCGCTGGCGAGGAAGTCGTTGCTTCCGGGCCGGAGCGCGGCAAGTGGCGGCGTGGGGTCCCGTGAGGGGTCCGGTGGGGTTACTGGGGGGCCGAGGACCGCGGAGCAGGGACACCTGGGCTCAGAGATAGGCTCGGGCTGCGGGGCCCCTCCGAGGCTGGTGAGGACTCAGGGGCGGAGCCGCCGGGCACCTGTGCGGGAACGGGAGGTCCGAGAGCGCCAGGTGCGCCACGCCTCCTGCCGGCCTAGGCGGCCCCTGGCTGCAGAGAGGCCCCGCCCTTCCTCGTGAAGCCCCGCCCAGACCCCGCCCAGCCAGTGACCCGCCCCTCTGGGATCTGACCCCGCCCCTCACAGACAGGGGGCACGCCCTGACCACGCCCCAACGATCGGCCCGCCCCTCCGAAGATAACCACGCCCCTTCTCTGTCAGTCCCGCTCCGGACCGCCCATTTCAGCTGGGGCCCCGCCCTCCCCGGGCTTCGCCGTACGCTCCGCGCAGCGCTCTCCCGGCTGGGTGCCCCGGAGAAAGCCGTCCGGATCCGTTGCTGCCGCCGCTGCCGTTGTTGGGCCAAGGTTCCGGGTGGACTCCGCGGGCCCTGGTGAGCGACCCCCGGGGTGCGGGCCGAGGTGGGGCGGGCTCCGGTCCGCTGGGCTGCGCCGGAGCACGTCTGGGCCACGGACCCAATGGTTTCCCACGCCAGCGGCCAGCGCTGCAGAGGGACACCGCTGCAGGGACCCCAGGGGCAGGCCCGGCTCCCCTCCGCCCCCAGGTGGGGACACCGGGAACGGGCTCCGAGGGCGGCCCCGGGGATCCCGGGGAAAAGCTGGGGGCAGCAGCGCCGCAGCCACACTTCTGGGGACCGCCTTTCACGTGCTCCATGTCCCCTGTCCCCGCCGCCCTCCCCAGCCTCGCCACCTTTCAGCCAAGAGCCCGAACCCCGAACCCCGCCGGGTCGCCCCCACGGCGTGATGGGCAGAAGGACCCTGATGACCTTAACAATCAAGATGTGTTGACCTGCCAAAACGAGTTTATTTGGAAACAGCTAAGGATTGCTATTTAGGACAAGCAAGCGCATAGCGAAGCAAGCCCGGCAACACAGAGGAATGCTATTTTATGGAGAGAAAAAAAGAGGAAGTGGGGAGAGGTTTGTTTTGAACGAAAGTCACTGGAGGAAAGCGAGAGGTCAGGGAGGGGGGACGGCTTCTCGCCGGTGGAGCTGCTGCTGCTGAGCGCGGGTGGCTGGCCTGGGAGGCCGGCGATGGACGTGGAGGCCATCTCCCCCTGCTGGCCGCGACTCCTCCGTTCCCCACTTTCACTGGCCCGGGATGGGGAGGGTCCCCCAGCGCCTGCGCAGAGAGGGGGCGCTGCTTCGACTTCAAGCAGTTGTGGGTGGCGGGTGGCAGGCTGGCGACCCCGGCAGAGCTGCCGCTGCCGCTCAAGGCTAAGGCCGTCCGGAGGCCGAATTCCCTCTCCCCCCAGGGAGCCTCAGTCTTTTTCTCTCTGAGAGCCTTCAACTGGTGGGATGAGGATCTGCGTTCAACCCTGGGGAAGTGGATCTGCGTTCCTACCCTGTTTTCAATGTTCACCTCATCTAAAAAATACTTTCACAGCAACGTGTGACTATGTTTCACCAACTAGCTGGGCACCGTGGCCTCACCAAGTTGATGTACAAAATTATTTACCACTGCACCCAGCCCCAGAAACGCTCCTGCAGACAGGTTGTGTAGGGCCTTGTACCTGCATAGAAGACCCTCGTGGCCTCCGGGGTCCAGGGGAGGCTTGTGTCCTGGATGGCGTGCTGGTTCAGCTGTAACTCAGACCCGCGGCTCCTTCCAAGCTGGCCGCCCTCCTTCCCCTGTTGTGTCTGTCTGATGGGTGGGCTGTGACCTGGGAGCCGTGCCGCTCAGCTATGGCTGTGTCTCTTTCCCTCTGTGACCCTGAGCCGGCTCTCTGAGACTTGGCTTCCTTGCCTGTGGGGTGGGGATGATGAGAGCGCACCTCGGAGGGCTATGGTGAGAAGTTACTGAGGTGATACCGCTGAGCTGCGTGTAAGGGCACCTGTACAGCTGTTCTGCTCAGTACATGCCTTTTTGTTTATTTGTTTGTTTTGTATTTTTCTGAAGTTGGAAACGGGGAGGCAGTCAGACAGACTCCCGCATGCACCTGACCGGGATCCACCCGGCATGCCCACCAGGGGGTGATGCTCTACCCATCTGGGGCGTCGCTCTGTTGCGACCAGAGCCATTCTAGCGCCTGAGGCAGAGGCCATGGAGCCATCCTCAGCACCCGGGCCAACTTTGCTCCAATGGAGCCTTGGCTGCGGGAGGGGAAGAGAGAGACAGAGAGGAAGGAGAGGGGAGGGGTGGAGAAGCAGATGGGCGCTTCTCCTGTGTGCCCTGGCTGGGAATCGAACCTGGGACTTCCACATGCTGGACTGATGCTCTACCACTGAGCCAACCTGCCAGGGCCTGCTCAGTACATGTTTATAAGCCTGTGCCCACTGAGGACCCTGCTCGCCCACCTGTGGAGACTCGGAGTTTCCCAAACTCCTCTCTTTCCCAAATTCACCAGAATGGGTGCTCACATCACCAGACCACACCTCCCACTCCCCCATCCTCCCTCATCTCCCAACAGTGTTTGCTGAGGGTCACTGTCCTGTCTCAGTATTTTTGCCTCACAGCCTCTAAGGCCTGACCTCCTCCAACTGTATGCTCCCCGCACTATTGCCCCTCTCACGGCCCCACCGTCCCACCTAGCGGTCCTCTTGCAGCCCCCACACCTCCCATTCTCCCCCTCCCCCCGACAGTCCCTCCCCCACCGAGGCTTCTTGTTTCCTCCTCTGGGCTGGAGAAGCCTGGCGGTGCTGACCAGTATCTGTCCATCTTGACCTCAAGCCTCATGGGAGACACGTAGGTCTGCTCCGCTCACTGGCTCCTCCCAAGGCCTGGTTCCTTCCTCATCCTCTCTCCTGGTCCCCCTCTCCACCCCATCGGCCTGCCAGTCCAGGTCCTGGCTCCCCACTTCCCAGAGAGATGGAAGCGGCCAGAAGGGGACCCCCTGAGTGTCTGCACCCACAGATCTGCCTCTCCCAAGAACATTCTTGCTCCCTCAAGGGCCCTCCCCCTCTCTGGGGTTAATCCTGAAGCACAGATGTCAATCAAATGAGCAAGAATCGGATATTCCAAAGATCGCTGGAAATCAGCCTGACAAGACTAAGGAAAAGCAGCGAAGGAAACCCAGGACATGAAGGAAATAAGAGACCGACCACACTGTAGACGAGATTCACAGTGTGCACACTGAGATCACGTAACAAATATAGACTCCTCCCCTAGAAGTTGGACGTCTCCCTAGCTGTGCAGCCTATCAGAACGGACCTTAGAGCAGAGAGTCAGAGCAGGTGACAGCATCACAGACCCCAAACAGGCTGAGGAAGGTCCCGCCAGCCGGCACTAACTAGTAGCTCCCAGTTGTGCATGGTGAGGGTGCTTTCTGGGATGCGGGTCCCCTGCCTATCCTAGCTGCAGCCCCCAGAGACCCCGAGCAGGACTCCTGGCCCCACAGGTGGGACCACCTGTTTCGCAGTGATAGGTAACTGTGAAGACAGGTTCAGAGCTGTTAGACCAACCGCCAGGGCCCAGCTGGAGCCCGGGAGGCCATGGACCATGGCCGGGAATGGTCTTACACGCCTGTCATGGCCAAGCTCATGGAGGGTGATAGGTGGCACCATCTAAAGATTCTATTGTCATTTCTTTTAACTTTTAAAAATAACTCTGGGGCTCTGGCCATATAGCACAGTTGGCAGCATCATCCCAAAGTGCAGAGGTTGCCTGTTCGATCTGTGGTCAGGGTACATACAGGAGCAGATAGGCATTCCTGTTTCTCTCTCTTCCTCTCTAAAAATCAGTAACCCAGCGTGACCAGTCAGTGGCGCAGCGGATAGAGCGTCGGACTGGGATGCGGAGGACCCGGGTTTGAGACCCCGAGGTCGCCAGCTTGAGTGTGGGCTCATCTGGTTTGAGCAAAGCTCACCAGCTTGGACCCAAGGTCTCTGGCTCGAGCAAGGGGTACTCGGTCTGCTGAAGGCCCACGGTCAAGGCACATATGAGAAAGTAATCAATGAAAAACTAAGGTGACGCAATGAAAAACTGATGATTGATGTTTCTCATCTCTCTCCGTTCCTGTCTGTCTGTCCCTATCTATCCCTCTCTGACTCTCTCTCTGTCCCTGTAAAATAAACAAGCAA
This sequence comes from Saccopteryx leptura, assembly GCF_036850995.1. Classification (NCBI taxonomy): domain Eukaryota; kingdom Metazoa; phylum Chordata; class Mammalia; order Chiroptera; family Emballonuridae; genus Saccopteryx; species Saccopteryx leptura. The sequence goes on from NC_089504.1 coordinate 610,776, forward strand.
ACCCCCCGCCCAAAATCAGTAAAACAAACATTTCTTGAAAAGGTAAAAAAAAGTACAAATTGGAGCATGTTCATTGTATAATATTTAGAGAATCCAAGAAATAAAACAGAAAATACCAAGAACTAGCAGTCTGCACCCAGGTGCCCAGGAGTCGGGAGGAGGCCTGAGGGTCCATGCGTTCCTCCCACTCAGTTCTGACAGGGGGCCTTCAGCACACCCTGCCACACGGTCGCTTCAGTTAGATAGTTTGTGCCACACTGGGAGGACTTTTCCTATCATGTGGTGTTTAATGGCCTCCACTTACCCCATGGCGGGGCTGGGCTGGGACCCCACCCTGGACTGTACAGGATATGGTGGAGGTTCTATCCAGAAGAGGTGATGTCCCTGGGAGGGTGACCCTATTGAGTCCTGGTGAGCTCCCTCCAAGCCTGGTTGAGAGGTGGGGTATGGGAAGATTCTGCACCCAGAGACCCAGCCCCTTGGCCTTGGAGCTGGAGGCCTTGTGGGCACGAGGCTGGCACATCTGGGGGTCCTGGCCCCGTAGCCGATGCTGGGTGTGGTTGGCCTGGGTTAGGCTTGGCCCCACCAGTTCCCAGGTGGGCCCCCCCAGCTGGCTCTCAAGCGGCAACAGTCTGGCCTGCAAGGTGTATGTCTCTGGAAACTGCCTGTGCTCTCCTCTGGGGCTGAGACTGCTTCTCTGCAGGGGGCTTTGCCCTGGTCCAGGGGCTCCCTCCCCCGGCTCAGCTCTGAGGAGAAGGGGCCTCTGGGGTGAGCAGGGCTTTTTGAGACAGAGGTTCCATCTGCAGATTCTCAGCAAGGATCTGGCTTGGGCTAGCCACCCTGCCTAAAAAAACACGACTCTCAAATGAGTTGCACATGTTGGCTGTTCATTTCAAGTGGGATCCCAGGGGTGCTGGGAGGCGCTCACCCTGGCGGGTCCAGAGGCCGGCCCAGGGAAGGTTAGCCCTGAAGACCCCTGGTTCTGAGGCGGGCTGCAAACCCAGCACCACATTTCCAGCTAAGACAACTTGGACTCCAAGCAGAATTTTTTTTTTTTTTTTTTCATTTTAAATGAGGTTGATTTAAACGTCTGCCTTGAGCTGAGTGTGAACTTGGTCCTGGCCAGCTGTTCCTGCCCTTGCGCTGGGTGGATCGTGGATTCCAGGGCTTGGGAACAGGGCTGAGGTCGTCTAAGGAGAGTTGAGCTGAGTTGTGACGGCCTTGGGCATTTCTCAAGGAGGGTCTGGGTTCATCACTGCCCGGGGGCTGGCCTGAGAACGCAGCCACGCTGGCTGGACACAGGCTGCCACACTTGGAGAAGTGGAAGATGGCCCGACAGGGAGGGAGCGGTCTGGATGCTGTAGGTTTCCACCCCCGCTGAGAGTGAGAGAGGGTGGCCCGGCTCACAGAAGAGGCATCTGGTTGTTGTGTCCCTTCCTGGGCTGACCAGCAGAGAAGGGGGCCAGCAGGGCCGTGGCCGTTTGTCCTGAACGTGGCTCCTGTGCAGGGAGGCTGACCGTGAGGGGCCGGGTGGGTCACACGTGGACACAGCGCTGCTGGGTCAGGGCTCCTCCCATGCTGGCCTCACTAGGAGGAGGAGTGAGGAGCCCCGTAGGCCAGTGGTTTGGGGTAGTAGCCACTGAGGTGGGGGGCCTGGGGCCTGGTGCTGGGAGGTGTGCATCCACTCAGTCCTGAGCGGGGAAGGCTCTGAGCAGGACCTGCCACAAGGCCACTGTCCTCCCTTGAGAAGCTCTCGGGGACACAGGTCAACAGGGCAGCCCAGGGCGCCTGCCTACAGCGGAACCCAGGGAAGATGCCAGGCTGAGGAGCCACCATTTGCGGTTTATTTCAATGACTGAAACGGCTCAGTCAGTGACAGAGGACATGGGCATTTGAACCTGTGTTTTTTCACGGGAGAGAAACAGGTGTTGAACCCCACCCCCAGCATCACGCCGTTTGCCGGTCCTCACCGCTGTCCTGTGTCCAGGGGATGCAGGCCCACGCCGCACTCCTGTGGCCTCCCCACCCTGCCAGGAGCTTGCTGCCCGTGGGGGTTTGCTGCTTGCGTGGGTGGGTGGGTGGATGGACATAGGCTAAGAGAATGTTCTAGAAAGTGTCAAGGGTTCCAGAAATGTCAAACAGTGGTGTTGACTCTGGACTTTAAAAATGAAAGTCAGCTCTTTTACTGCAGAATGGGTTTATTTGGGAACAGCAGAGGTCCACAGCTCGGGACAAGCATGCAGACAAAGGACAGGACCCTCGCTTTATGAAGGAAAAGGAGGGAGCTGGAGGGTGGAGGGCTAGGACGACCCTGCAGACCCTCCACTGGAGGAAAGGGGAGCTCAGGGAGGTGGTGCCACGCTCTCTGAGCTGCGGGGAGGAAGAAGGTGGCCCTCCTGCTGGGTATAAAAGACCCTCCACTGGAGGAAAGGGGAGCTCAGGGAGGTGGTGCCACGCTCTCTGAGCTGCGGGGAGGAAGAAGGTGGCCCTCCTGCTGGGTATAAAAGACCCTCCACTGGAGGAAAGAGGAGCTCAGGGAAGTGGTGCCACGCTCTCTGAGCTGCAGGGAGGAAGAAGGTGGCCCTCCTGCTGGGTATAAAAGACCCTCCACTGGAGGAAAGGGGAGCTCAGGGGGGTGGTGCCATGCTCTCTGAGCTTCGGGGAGGAAGAAGGTGGCCCTCCTGCTGGGTATAAAAGACCCTCCACTGGAGGAAAAGGGAGCTCAGGGAGGTGGTGCCACGCTCTCTGAGCTGCGGGGAGGAAGAAGGTGGCCCTCCTGCTGGGTATAAAAGACCCTCCACTGGAGGAAAGGGGAGCTCAGGGAGGTGGTGCCACGCTCTCTGAGCTGCGGGGAGGAAGAAGGTGGCCCTCCTGCTGGGTATAAAAGACCCTCCACTGGAGGAAAGAGGAGCTCAGGGAAGTGGTGCCACGCTCTCTGAGCTGCAGGGAGGAAGAAGGTGGCCCTCCTGCTGGGTATAAAAGACCCTCCACTGGAGGAAAGGGGAGCTCAGGGGGGTGGTGCCATGCTCTCTGAGCTTCGGGGAGGAAGAAGGTGGCCCTCCTGCTGGGACGACCCTGCAGACCCTCCACTGGAGGAAAGGGGAGCTCAGGGGGGTGGTGCCACGCTCTCTGAGCTGCGGGGAGGAAGAAGGTGGCCCTCCTGCTGGGTATAAAAGACCCTCCACTGGAGGAAAGGGGAGCTCAGGGAGGTGGTGCCACGCTCTCTGAGCTGCGGGGAGGAAGAAGGTGGCCCTCCTGCTGGATATAAAAGCCTGGGGACCTGCAAGGTGGCCTCTTCTCCCTGGGTCTGTAACTGACATGAGGAAGGGTGTGAGCGCCCCCTGCTGGCATCCCCATCCGTTCTAAGTTTTAATTTTCTTAAAAATTTGTTTTAGGGAAAGAGAGAGAGGAGCATCGATTTGTTGTTCCACTTAGTTGTACATTCACTGGTGGCTTCCTGTGTGTGCGCTGACCGGGTATTGAACCCTGACCTTGGTGTGTGGGCATGACATTCTAGCTAACTGAGCTACCCAGCCAGGGCCAGGGCTTTCCCCTCCGTTTTAAATGACTGGACCCAGCCTGGCCACGCCCTGGAAGCATGGGCGCAGCTGCAAGCTGACCCCACCCACCGCAACCTAGCGTTTAGCTGGCTCTCTGCGGGGGGCCCCTGGCAAGCCCTAGTCACCCTCCCTGCGAGGTCAGAGGGCCTCAGGGGTGGGGCCTGTGGAGCAGGACTGCCCCTTCCATGTCCAGCGTCACAGTTGGAGACCGGAGGGAGGGCACAGGCTTGAGAAGAGCTGTGTCTAAGCATGAGTGATGCTTTCGGGCTTATTTGAACAGACGGAGAGAGGCGTTGTGCTGCTATCAGAAGGTTGCGTTAATGGTGGCGCTGCAGAAAGTGCAGCGGTGAGGTGGTGGTGTCATCTTTTCTTTCATCTCTTCCCCGAGTTCTTTCGATTGGGCCGTTTCCTTTGATCTGTCTCCTCTGCCACCCCCAGCCTGCTGTCCAGCCCGCTCAGTGAATTCTTCATTTTGGCGATTCTACTTTCTGCTGGAGAATTACCATGTCGCTCTTTTATATAAGGTCTACCGGAAAGTTCTGTCTGTTTTTGGAATAAAACAAAATACAAATTTTTCTTACTGTCAATAAACTTTATTAAATAATATAATTGCCATTAGTATTAATGATTTCTTGCCAACATGAGGGCAATTTGTATATCCCATTTTTGAAAAATGTTTTATCTTTTGATGCGAAAAATTGAACCAGTGCTTGTTTGATATCTTCTTCATTTTGAATTTTTTGCCCTTCAAAAAATTTTGTAAGGACAAAAACAAGTGATAGTCAGAGGGTGCTAAGTCCGGGGAATATGGTGGATGCGACGGACATGCTTCTGTAGCATTTCTTCCTTGTTGAAATTCGTAAAAATCACAGTGGCGTAAATGAACTTTATCAGTAGCCATGGGTACACTATGGCTTCCCACATAAGGCTAACGTGAATCAACTTTGTTTTAGTTAATTTGCTACGTCAGTATGTATACATTAAGTGATAAAAATAGAGAGGCACACATGCACCAAATAAACATGTGCTTACGTGTCGAAACTTGTTGTGATAGAAACGGACAGAACTTTCCGGTAGACCTTATATATATAGTTTCCATTTAACTTTATTTTTTTATTTTTACTTATTTATTTATTTTTTGCATTTTTCTGAAGCTGGAAACAGGGAGAGACAGTCAGACAGACTCCTGCATGCACCAGACCGGGATCCACCCGGCACGCCCACCATGGGGCGAAGCTCTGCCCACCAAGGGGCGATGCTCTGCCCATCCTGGGCGTCGCCATGTTGCGACCAGAGCCACTCTAGCGCCTGAGGCAGAGGCCACAGAGCCATCCCCAGCGCCCGGGCCATCTTTGCTCCAATGGAGCCTCGGCTGCGGGAGGGGAAGAGAGAGACAGAGAGGAAGGCACGGCGGAGGGGTGGAGAAGCAAATGGGCGCTTCTCCTGTGTGCCCTGGCCGGGAATCGAACCCGGGACCCCTGCACGCTAGGCCGACGCTCTACCACTGAGCCAACAATTTCCATTTAACCCTCTGCATTTACTCTTTTTTTTTTTTTGTATTTTTCTGAAGCTAGAAACGGGGAGAGACAGTCAGACTCCCGCATGCGCCCGACCGAGATCCACCCGGCACGCCCACCAGGGGGCGACGCTCTGCCCACCAGGGGGCGATGCTCTGCCCCTCCGGGGCGTCGCTCTGCCGCTACCAGAGCCACTCCAGCGCCTGGGGCAGAGGCCAAGGAGCCATCCGCAGCGCCTGGGCCATCTTTGCTCCAATGGAGCCTCAGCTGCGGGAGGGGAAGAGAGAGACAGAGAGGAAGGAGAGGGAGAGGGGTGGAGAAGCAGATGGGCGCCTCTCCTGTGTGCCCTGGCCGGGAATCGAACCCGGGACCCCTGCACGCCAGGCCGACGCTCTACCACTGAGCCAACCGGCCAGGGCCTGCATTTACTCTTAAAGTCTGTATTTTCCTTTAACTTCTGAGCGTGTTTTTCACCCCTTCTTTTAACCCACAGTGGTTATGTTAGAGCAGGGGTCCCCAAACTTTTTACACAGGGGGCCAGTTCACTGTCCCTCAGACCATTGGAGGGCCGGACTGTAAAAAAAACTATGAACAAATCCCCATGCACACTGCACATATCTTATTTTAAAGTAAAAAACAAAATGGGAACAAATACAATATTTAAAATAAAGAACAAGTAAATTTAAATCAACAAACTGACCAATATTTCAATGGGAACTATGCTCCTCTCACTGACCACCAATGAAAGAGATGCCCCTTCCAGAAGTGCTGCGAGGGCCGGATAAATGGTCTCAGGGGGCCGCATGTGGCCCGCGGGCCGTAGTTTGGGGACCCCTGTGTTAGTCTGCTAAATCCAACAGGTCAGGCTATCACTCACTTTTTAAATACCCTTTTCCCCTTTTGACCTGACCTGTGCAGGCGCAGTGAGTGGATAAAGCGTCGACCTGGAAATGCTGAGGTCGCCGGTTCAAAATCCTGGCTTGCCTGGTCAAGACACATAGGGGAGTTGATGCTTCCTGCTCCACCCCCTTCTCTCTCTCTCTTCCTCTCTACTTTCTCCTCTCTAAAATGAATAAAAAATAAATATAAATATTTTTTTTCCCTTTCACTATGCATCGTGTCCTTTTCCTGTCAATCTTGTGGTTTTTATGTCGTTCTCGGAAGGTTGAGAGCGACACGTTGCCGAGACTCTGGGTTCTGGTCTCTTCCTCTGAAGAATGTTGACTTTTATTCTGATCGGCAATGACTTTCTAGCTGGTCACCGTGAACTGGGGGCTGTGGCTTGACATTTTGGGAGGGTGGATCTTTGTCAGGTGGGACTCGTCCTGCAGTGCCCCCCGTGGATTTTATTGAGGTTTGGTTTTGGATTGTGGCAATCAGCCCTAGAGTCTAGAGTAGGGCTCACTCTAGGCACGGTCCCCAAGTGTGGACTTTGTGGAGACTCAGCTAGATGCCGGGGTGCTGGCTGCTCTGGTCTCCGCTGTTTGACTGTGAGTATCTCACCCCTGGGGCAGCTGCCTCGGGGGTCCTGCATTGCTCACACACACTTCTGGTGCATCCTGAATAGTCCCGTCTGTTCCACAGAGTGCCACCTCCTCTGGTCGGCCGGACGCTGTGCATGCCAGGCTCCAGGACAGTGGTCGTGGCCGGGAGGTCACCCCCACGTGGGAGGCAGCAACCCCGGGACCCACAGGCACTGCCCTGCTGTCAGGAAGCACAGCCATGTATTGCCTGATGTCCAGCTGCCTAAAATATGTTGTCCGGTTGATGTTGTTTGCCTTGGGAGAGCTGGCCGGGCACTGGTCACTCCACATGGCCTGAGCGAAAGTCTAGAGCAATCTGGGTAAGAAAGAGCAGTCCCTGTGGTCCAGGCGCGCTCAGCTGTGAACAGTGCTCACGTGGTCCTGCACGCGCCTCCTGTCAGCAGTGAGTCAGCGAAGACACGGAACTGTTCTGGGATGTCACCTGGTGTGGGGGGCCCTGGGGTTCAACAGTGAGCTCTTACCTCGAAGCTGGGCAGTCACACACAAGACAGGACCCTCAGGAAGTAACCATGCCACGTAGTCCTGAGAAATGTGGACGTAACACCCGAAGGAAAAGCCGAAGGAGGAAGGAGCCCCTGGGGGCGGCAACCTCTGGGCGGGGCCCTGTCTCCCTGCCCGCGTGGGGGTCGCGGACGCACACGGCAGGCTGTGTATCACTGGGATCCCTGCGGGGCTGCAGCGAGCAGAAAGCCTGTCTGAGGCCTCAGTGGCCAGGTGACAGGAGGGAAACAGGACGCCCTGCACCAGTGTGGGAGAGTGTCCCGTGTCCTGTCGCATGCGTGCCCCCGGGGACCTGTCGGCCACCTGGAAGCGCAACAGCTGATGCCGGCTCGGATGACTTGGAGCCGGGTGTGCTGGGCGGATGAGCTCCCGGGTCCCCCTCCAAGCTCCGGAGGAGGAAGCCAAGGCCACCGGGACCGCCCACACCTCCGAACCTTGTGTGACCTGCCCGGTGGGGTCCCTTCTTCCTTAGGAACCCAGAGCTTACTTGTCCCTCTTCACTCCTCAGGCTGCCTGCTGCCCCCCCTGTGCCGGCCCGCCCTGAGGATGGACCCTGGAGACCCCGCCCTGAGGATGGACCCTGGAGACCCCGCTGGTGGTGACCCCGCCCTGAGGATGGACCCTGGAGACCCCGCTGGTGGTGACCCCGCCCTGAGGATGGACCCTGGAGACCCCGCTGGTGGTGACCCCGCTGGTGGTGACCCCGCTGGTGGTGACCCCGCTGGTGGTGACCCTGCTGGTGGTGACCCCGCTGGTGGTGACCCCGCCCTGAGGATGGACCCTGGAGACCCCGCTGGTGGTGACCCCGCTGGTGGTGACCCTGCTGGTGGTGACCCCGCTGGTGGTGACCCTGCTGGTGGTGACCCCGCTGGTGGTGACCCCGCCCTGAGGATGGACCCTGGAGACCCCGCTGGTGGTGACCCCGTTGGTGGTGACCCCGCTGGTGGTGACCCTGTTGGTGGTGACCCCGTTGGTGGTGACCCTGCTGGTGGTGACCCCATTGGTGGTGAGTGCTACTCCATGGATGAGTCCGTGGGCCGCACAGCCCTGGGTCCAGCTGGGCTGCACTTGTCAGGGATGGGTGCGTGGGTGGGGTGTGACATGGGTCGGTGTGTATGTGTGTGTACCTGTGCGGTGTATATGCGGGCTGGTGTGGGGTGTGTGGGGGCACGTGTATGTGTACAAGTGTGGGGTTCTGTGCATGGCATTCCCATGCGTGCACGAGACAGGGACCCCGGATGGGAGATGCTGGGTGCTGTGACTTGGTGTGGGGTTAGGGCAGTGTGGAGGCAGGTGTGCAGGACCCCCCAGCCTCAGGGTACGGGACACGTGGTCCCCTTCGCTTGATGACTGACACGGAGAACTGGCTGTGACTTCAGGGCCCTTCAGGAAGCAGGACAGGAGGCACAGTGTGGGGGAGGCAGGGTGCACGGGGCTGGCGGGAACCCCGCTGTGCTGAGTGCTGGCGCTGCACCCACACGGTCTGCCGGGGCTCCGGGATGGACACAAAGGCATTTATCTGTCTTGCCAAGAGGGAGAGGGAGGAGGAAGCAGGAACATCTGATAAACAAAGGCCCCGGCCAGGCACTGTGAGCGTGGGAGCCCAGGCCGGCCCTGCGCCGAGGCTCCACGGAGGGGCCAGCCCGTGTCCTGACTTGTTGGGGATGAGGAGCCCCCAGAGGGAGGCAGCCTCACTTTGTGGCCGTGGGTGTGATCAGTCAAGAGCTGTTTCCTTGTTTCCACCCTGAGAACTGGTCACGAGTTGCAGCACACCTCTCTGCTCCAGGCACCCACTGTCCTCAGATGTTCCCCCAGTGGCCTCCAAACTGGGCCATCATGTTGTGGGGGGGTCCTTCTCTGGCCATTGGGCCAATCAGAGACAAGAGTGGGGACTCAAGGTCTTGGAGGTTCAAGGGACCTAAGGTCTTAAGTGACAAGGATCCAGTGTCTTTGGCAACAGAAACCCAGTATTTTAGATGGAGGGACCCAGGGTGTTTGGGGCAGGGCTCAGGCTTTGGGGAGTAGCAGGTGGTACCCATGGGGACGTGGCACATGGGACATCTTCAGGCCTTTGGACAGGAGACCTCACTCTCTCAGGGTGTCACCCTGGGTGGCGTGTCTGTCCCCACCGTGTGTGGGTGGGTGGAGCCAACACCGATGTCAGCCTGGACGGCACACTTGGGGCTCTGCTGAGAGTGGGCAGAGCAGGCCTCCCCTCGGGGTCTTCTGGAGGTCAGCCCTGGCCCGTTGGGGCTGACAAGGGAACGAGCACCCTTAGCATTTCACCCCCTGCCAACCGCATGGGCCTGCGCTCAGGGACACGCTGGCACCCCCGCTGGCACCAGAGCCTCAGGGACACGCTGGCACCCCCGTGGGCACCAGAGCCTCAGGGACACGCTGGCACCCCCACGGGCACCAGAGCCTCAGGGACACGCTGGCACCCCCACGGGCACCAGAGCCTCAGGGACACGCTGGCACCCCCGTGGGCACCAGAGCCTCAGGGACACGCTGGCACCCCCACGGGCACCAGAGCCTCAGGGACACGCTGGCACCCCCGTGGGCACCAGAGCCTCAGGGACACGCTGGCACCCCCGTGGGCACCAGAGCCTCAGGGACACGCTGGCACCCCCGCTGGCACCAGAGCCTCAGGGACACGCTGGCACCCCCGCTGGCACCAGAGCCTCAGGGACACGCTGGCACCCCCACGGGCACCAGAGCCTCAGGGACACGCTGGCACCCCCGCGGGCACCAGAGCCTCAGGGACACGCTGGCACCCCCGCTGGCACCAGAGCCTCAGGGACACGCTGGCACCCCCACGGGCACCAGAGCCTCAGGGACACGCTGGCACCCCCGCGGGCACCAGAGCCTCAGGGACACGCTGGCACCCCCGTGGGCACCAGAGCCTCAGGGACACGCTGGCACCCCCACGGGCACCAGAGCCTCAGGGACACGCTGGCACCCCCGTGGGCACCAGAGCCTCAGGGACACGCTGGCACCCCCGCGGGCACCAGAGCCTCAGGGACACGCTGGCACCCCCGCTGGCACCAGAGCCTCAGGGACACGCTGGCACCCCCGCGGGCACCAGAGCCTCAGGGACACGCTGGCACCCCCGTGGGCACCAGAGCCTCAGGGACACGCTGGCACCCCCACGGGCACCAGAGCCTCAGGGACACGCTGCCACCCCCGTGGGCACCAGAGCCTCAGGGACACGCTGGCACCAGAGCCTCAGGGACACGCTGCCACCCCCGTGGGCACCAGAGCCTCAGGGACACGCTGGCACCAGAGCCTCAGGGACACGCTGCCACCCCCGTGGGCACCAGAGCCTCAGGGACACGCTGGCACCAGAGCCTCAGGGACACGCTGCCACCCCCGTGGGCACCAGAGCCTCAGGGACACGCTGGCACCAGAGCCTCAGGGACACGCTGGCACCCCCGTGGGCACCAGAGCCTCAGGGACACGCTGGCACCCCCGTGGGCACCAGAGCCTCTGGGACACGCTGGCACCAGAGCCTCAGGGACACGCTGCCACCCCCGTGGGCACCAGAGCCTCAGGGACACGCTGCCACCCCCACGGGCACCAGAGCCTCAGGGACACGCTGGCACCAGAGCCTCAGGGACACGCTGCCACCCCCGTGGGCACCAGAGCCTCAGGGACACGCTGGCACCAGAGCCTCAGGGACACGCTGCCACCCCCGTGGGCACCAGAGCCTCAGGGACACGCTGGCACCAGAGCCTCAGGGACACGCTGCCACCCCCACGGGCACCAGAGCCTCAGGGACACGCTGGCACCAGAGCCTCAGGGACACGCTGGCACCCCCATGGGCACCAGAGCCTCAGGGACACGCTGGCACCCCCGCGGGCACCAGAGCCTCAGGGACACGCTGGCACCCCCGTGGGCACCAGAGCCTCAGGGACACGCTGGCACCCCCGTGGGCACCAGAGCCTCAGGGACACGCTGGCACCCCCGCGGGCACCAGAGCCTCAGGGACACGCTGGCACCCCCACGGGCACCAGAGCCTCAGGGACACGCTGGCACCCCCGTGGGCACCAGAGCCTCAGGGACACGCTGGCACCCCCGTGGGCACCAGAGTCTCTGTGGGTCTGTCTCCTTTCTCATGCACTGTCCCCTCCAGCGGGGCCGACTGTGGGGCCTGGAATTACCCTGAAGGCACTACAGCTCTTTCCAGCTGTGGGCAGAAGGTCCCTCAGGGTCAGACCCCTACCACCCGGCCTCCTATGTGTGGCCCTGGGTAGGGGGAGCAGGGACCCGGCCCCTCCCTGCCTAGTGGCATTTAGCATGCTTGTGATCCTTCAAATAATGCCTCCCTCCCCAAGGCTCTGCGTTTCTGTGTCATCAGACAGGAAGTCAGCGGGTACTGGAGACCTGTGTCAGCCTGGGAGCCTCCCCTCCCCCAGGGGCCAGCATGCCCCACCCCCACGCCATGCCCACACCATGCCCACACCTGCCACGCCATGCCCACTCCATGCCCACACCATGCCCACGCCATGCCCATGCCATGCCCACACCTGCCACGCCATGCCCACTCCATGCCCACACCATGCCCACACCTGCCCACACCATGCCCACGCATGCCCACGCCATGCCCACACCTGCCCACGCCATGCCCACCCCTGCCCACACTATGCCCACACTATGCCCACACCATGCCCACGCCATGCCCACACCTGCCCACGCCATGCCCACGCCTGCCCACACCATGCCCACGCCATGCCCACACCATGCCTGGCCGTGTCCTTTTCTGCTCACGCCCATCCACACCTGCCCAGGCCCCCTCCAGCTCCAGTCGGCGTGTCAGAACTGCTGCCCCAGTGGGGTCGCATGTCATCATTTTCAATAGGGATACACTGTCTCCTGGACTCCGGGTCCCGGGTGTGCCCACTCCTCACTCCTGCTCGGGGTCTGTCCTGCATCTACACCAGTTCCTTCTTAGGCCCCCTGAGCCTTAATCATTGTCACCAGGCATTCCTGTCTCTGTGGGGTCAGTTGTTTAAAAAAACAGCACTTACAGGTCTACCTACCACGCCCACCCACACACACTCTCTCTCTCTCTCTCACACACACACACACACACACACACACACTCTCTCTCACACACACACACACACACGCATGCTGCTGTTTATATTGGAATAGTGTGGCATCTACTGGTTAATTTTGGGATAACTACACTTTATACCATTGATTGTATGACATAATCCTTCCTTAATTAGGTTTTTTATTTGTTTTGTTTTTTTTTAGGTGAGAGGAGGGGAGATAGTGAGGCAGACTCTTGCATGCGCCCTGACTGGGATCCTCCCGGCAACCCCATCTGGTGCTGACACTCGAACCACTCAAGCCACTGGCTGTGGGAGGAGAAAAGAGAGGAAGGGGAGGGGGAGGGGGAGAGAAGCAGATGGGTGCTTCTCCTGTGTGCCCTGACCAGGAGGGATTGGTGTGCCCCCAGGAGGGATTCAATCTCCTGACCAGGGATCGAACCCAGGACATCTGCATGCTGGGCCAATGCTCTACCACTGAGCCAACTGGCAGGGGCCTTGTTTTTATTTTTAAAGGCATTTGGGGGGAACCATTTTAGATTCACAGCAAAATCAAGAAAGTGCAGAGGTTTCCCACAGACCCCCTTCTCCCTACCCGGGACAGCCTCCTCCACTGTCAACTGCCCTCCAAGGTGGTCCGTCTGTTACAGTCCAGGAACCTGCTGTCGACTGGCATACAGCATCGACTTGGTGTTTCCTCCCCAAGAGGGGTCTATTTATTCAGGAAAAAGGAAGGGTTGCGGGCTGCGGTGAGAAGACATGGCAGCCAGGACAGAAGGATGTCGACAGGAGGAAGGGGAAGGGGAGTTAGAGCCCCGAGCTGCATCACAACAGTCTCCCTGTGGGACCCCCGTGCTCCTCCCGCACGCTCTCTGGCAGGCTGTGTTGTTTTCTTTAATATATTTTAAAATTATTTTTATTTATTTATTTATTCATTTTAGAGAAGAGAGACAGAGAGAGAGAAAGAGAGAGAGAGAGAAAGGGGGGGGAGGAGCAGGAAGCATCAACTCCCATATGTGCTTTGACCAGCAAGCCCAGGGCTTTGAACCGGCGACCTCAGCATTTCCAGGTTGACACTGTGCCACCACAGGTCAGGTTGTGTTTGTTTGGAGTCCTAGTTGGTCTTTTTCCCTGTTGGCATGTCACCATCACTCAGAGTCCACAGCTGACGTTAGTCACTCATGGTGTGGTGCGTTCTGTGGGCTTGGACAAAGGTGTAACGACGTGTCTGCTCTGACAACATCATGCAGGGACGTTTCACTGCTAACGTCCCCTGTGCCCCCCTGCCCTCCCCTACCCCACCCCCTGGCCCCTGGTCATTTCACTGTCCCCGTGGTTTCCCTTTTCCGGAACCCACAGAGCTGGAGTCACAGTGTGTGCGTCCTTCTCAGGTTGGCCCCTCAGTCAGAAGCACGTGAAGTCCCTCCAGGTCTGTCTCTTCATGGCTCACGTCTCGTTACCTGAATGGTATTCCCTGTCCAGAGGGACCACAGTTTGTTATCAGAGTAGCAGTATGTCCAATTCCCGTTTATTTAACTTATTCCCCCCATTGATTTGAGAGAGAGAAAGGGAGAGAGAGAGAGAGAGAGAGAGAGAGAGAGAGAGAGGCATCAACTCGTTCCACTTAGTTGTGCACCACTGATCGCTTCTTGTACGTGCTCTGACCCAAGATGGAACCTGTCACCTCTGGCACAGCAGCTCGACACTTTATCCACTGAGCCACCCAGTCCGGGCTCAGGACTGAGCTGTTTCTTAACAGCTGGTGGCTGAAGCTCACCTGTGAGCTGAGTGTCCTCCCTCCACTGGGAGGGCAGCCTGGTCCCCTGACCCGAGTGAGTCGCAGTGACAGACGTCTGGCTGGTCACTGAGCAGCCGGAACGCCCTGGCGGCCCCTCCTTCCCCCGCGCTGCGGATTGGAGGTCAGCAGTCTCACCGCTGGCGTCTTGTCCCCGTCCCTGAGTCCGTGTCCTCAGGTGGCCGCACTGCAGGGCTGGCAGGACTGTCCCCTACCTGTGGGCCTCTCCTCTGGGTCCCGTCTGCTGCAGGAGCCTGGCAGGTTGTCCTTGTCCCCTCGGTTCTTGGGGAGATTTGCTGGTGAAGCCACAGGGTTCCTGGCCCCCAGATTTGAGCTGGAAAGTCTTAGTGACCTCCCTTCTCCCCTGCATTGGGGTCACGTTCAGGTCCCGACTCTGACCCCTGATCCCACTGTTTGGGGGCCGGATGGGCCCGGGAGAGGGCCAGGGGCTTCTCCACCTCCCTGGGGCAGCACAGGCCAGGAGCCCCCCCTCAGCTGCCAGCCCCCTCCTGTCTCCCTGCTCTGAGCCCAGTGGCCCCAGTGGTTCTGGACAAAGAACAAGGTTTCTTTTTCTGAACATGTGTCCTGTGGTTCTCGCGTTCTGTAACCCCTCAGCACGTCCTCGGGGAGGCTGGTGGTGGAACAGTAACTGGGCATTTCAGCAGAACTTGTTCCGCGGCTGGACCGAGGGCCTGGAGACCTGTCGGCTGGGGCGGGCAGGGTGTGTGTGGCCGGGCTGTGGTACGACGGGGGGTGATGAGGCTGCTGGTTGTGCTGGGGTTGGGGTGGGGGGAGGCCCTCCGAGGCGGCCGGGGGCGCTGGTGGCTGTGGGCGACTCAGAGCTGGGTGCCTGGGCCCTTGGCCTCACAGGCCGCAGCAAGGGTTCCAGACCAACTGACCCTGCCTGGGTGTTGACCTCGGCCCTGGTCTGAGCGCACCACCCTTCTCCACTGTGACGGCAACTGTGACCTCCCCTCCCCTGGGCCTGATGTTATGACAAGTCCCTCCGCAGCCAGCATGGGGCTGAGTGAGTGCCCACTCTGTGGGCTCCAGGCCATTCTGCAGGGGCCAGGGCTTGGACAAGCAACAGGACTGTGGGTGGGGACCCCAGGAGCACTTGGCTGTAAGGGGGGGAATCTTCGGGGAGCGCCAGCCTGCCTGGGTTACAGTGGGAGACAGGGCAGAGGAAGGGGAGACCACCGCCAGACCACGCTGGGGCCTCGGGAGGGGCTGGTGGCCAGCGGTGCTGGGCAGAGGGAGAGGGTGAGCTGTGACATGACGCGGGGCGGAGTGGGTGCCGGGCCCCCCGGACGTGCCCTGCGAGCTCAGCTGGCCCATGCAGGGTCTGGTCAGTACTGCGAGCTTGGACCCTGCAGTCTGACTCCCTCCCTGCTCACACAGTGTGGCTCTCCTGAGACCCGCAGCCCACGAGGCTGCAATGTGAGCCTGGGCTCCCGGGGCTGTGGGTGGAAGCTACAGCACGCACCCAGAGAGGGGGCAACTGCTCTCCTGAGACCCGCAGCCCACGAGGCTGCAATGTGAGCCTGGGCTCCCGGGGCTGTGGGTGGAAGCTACAGCACGCACCCAGAGAGGGGGCAGTGAGGGCTCCGGAGGCCGTGTGCATTGGGCAGGGCTGAGCCGCCGGCATTAGACCAGGGGTGGTCACTGGGCTGTGCAGTGGCGCCCGCCCACCACACAGCCCCTCCACGCCTGTCTTCTCTCCCCAGGCCAGGACATGCGTCCGTTCCTACAGACCTTGCAGATGCTGTGGTCCACGCAGGAGCTGCAGCAGGTGAGCACATGGGCTCCGGGGGTCTGGCTGCCGGCCTCAGTGGACCATCCGGTCTCCGTGTTCTGCTGGACACAGGCCCCTGAGGCCTAGGGCAGGAGGGAAGGACCACCCCCCAGCTTCTGCACACAGCAGCAGACCTGGTGGCTGTAGCCATATGTGTGCTGTGGGGCCAGAGCTCCCACTGGCCCACCAAGGGCCTTGTCCACAGCAGCCTCCCCCAAAGAGGGTGGCTGGGCAGCCCATCCGGCCACTGGGGAAGGTGTGGGCCCAGGAGGAGACAGCCCATCCGGCCACTGGGGAAGGTGTGGGCCCAGGAGGAGACAGCCCATCCGGCCACTGGGGAAGGTGTGGGCCCCAGGAGGAGACAGCCCGTCCGGCCACTGGGGAAGGTGTGGGCCCAGGAGGAGACAGCCCTGTCAGGGTCCTGCAGCAGCTGCACCCCAGGCCACGTCGCCTTGTGACCGGGGCCAGCAGGGCGGCATTGCCTTGCGGGCCCCAGGGTGAGGTGGCCAAGGCGCCCCTGCCCTTCCCTCTGCTCCTCGAGGCAGCAGGTGCACAGGGGGCCCTGGCTCCGGGGAGGATGCACATCGGTGCCTCCCCGGCCACAGGCTCTGAGTGCTGGAAAGAGGCCTGCGGAGGGCGGGGCAGCGTCAGTGCGGGTGAGCCTCAGGAAGGGCGGGGAGGCTGAGGGTCACCCCCGCCCAGGTCTCTGCCGGCTTGCTCTCCGGCTGCCGGCTGCCGGCTTCCTGGTGCAGGTCAGCAGCCTCCTGCGCCGTCACTCCTGTCCACCCTGAGGGACAGCCTAGGCTGCCTGAATGTCTGAGCTGCCTGGCCGGTCACTTAGTGCCTCTCAGCTGCCTGCCATGAGACCTCGGAGCAGCCCACTAGCCGTCTGCTGGGGAAGGCCATGGACCAGCGTGGCTAGTAACCGTCCGGGTCCTGAGTGAGAACCGTGCGGAATGAAGACATAAACTCAGAGAGAAGAAAGGATGGGATCGGGAGGCCTCTGCCAGCTGATGGCAAGCTAGAGGACAAGCAAAGCCCCTGTTCTGCATTATTACATAGCCATATGCAAATAAGGAAGTCTCGATACAAAGTCACACTTCTGAGGCAGAAATAGGAACCCATTTAAGGCAGTGGTGGTCAACCTGGTCCCTTCCGCCCACTAGTGGGCATTCCAGCTTTCATGGTGGGCGGTAGCGGAGCAACCAAAGTATAAATAAAAAGATAGATTTAACTATAGTCAGTTGTTTTATAAAGATTTATTCTGCCAAACTTAGCAAAAATCCGACATAAAGTACCTGGTAAGTAATTATTATTATATGCTTTAACTTGCTGTAACTCTGCTTTATCAATTTTATAAAGTAAAGTTACTTCCCTACTTTATAAATCACCATGACTGTGGAACCGGTGGGCGGTTAGAAAATGTTACTACTAACAGAGATACAAAAGTGGGCAGTAGGTATAAAAAAGGTTGACTACCCCTGATTTAAGGTGTAAACAGGAATCCACCCACAATGCTTAAGGTCAGAACAAACACAAGGTGAGAGGAAGGGCTGTAAGTTGCCTCTAGCAACTTAATGGAACACGTGGGGATGGGCAGTAGAAACACTCCATCAGGGCTCAGGTGGAGGTGTGGGGAAAGCCTTAGCCTTTAGCACAGGGGTCCCCAAACTACGGCCCACGGGCCACATGCGGCCCCCTGAGGCCATTTATCCGGCCCCCGCTGCATTCCAGAAGGGGCACCTCTTTCATTGGTGGTCAGTGAGACCACCGCAAAGCGCGGCGTCGCTCACATACAGTACTACTTCTGGTGACGCGGGACGCACGCCTCACGGCTCTGGAAGCGCGTCATATCACTTGTTACGGCTAGCAGTGACAAATACGGAACCGGACATTGACCAGCTCATTAGCCAAAAGCAGGCCCATAGTTCCCATTGAAATACTGGCCAGTTTGTTGATTTAAATTTACTTGTTCTTTATTTTAAATATTGTATTTGTTCCCGTTTTTGTTTTTTTTTTTACTTTAAAATAAGATATGTGCAGTGTGCAAAGGGATTTGTTCATAGTTTTTTTTTATAGTCTGGCCCTCCAACAGTCTGAGGGACAGTGAACTGGCCCCCTGTGTAAAAAGTTTGGGGACCCCTCCCTGCTTTAGCAACTTAACCAAGCAAGGAGGTGGGGGTTGGGCAGACTGTCAGCTTACTGCCAGTCCCCCCATACCGCGGTCTCCCAAAAATCTAAACCGCAAGAACCCTGTCAGCTTGCAAATCTCCAACAGGAGAACCCTGAAGTTTTTGCAAAAGCTGAAAACTTTACTTTTAAAAGTTTTATCTCAGAGCGTTGATGTGAAGACTGAAGGCACACGACCATGTTGTTGTGGTGAGAGGTATGAACAGGTTCCCAGTGTCCGCGACGCACCGCGCCTGGTCCCCGGGTGCCTGTGGCTTTTGTGAGCCTTTGTGTCCCCTGTCTGTCCTGTGCAGAGGTGACCGGCCTCGGGGAGGGAGTGTCCTCTGTCCTGTTCTCCAGAGCAGCTGCTGGCAGCAAGGATTCGGGCTCTGCCTGGAGGTGCTTAGGGCCCCGCCTGGTGGGCGGGACATGCCTAAGGGCCCATGGTCCTAGTGGCTGTGGCCCATTCAGAGCCACCTCCAGCTTCATTTCTCTGGGAAGTGTCGTTTATTGGTTCTTTGTGGTTCTGGAAAGGTCTGATGCGGGACCAGGAGGCTCCAGCCCTGGCTGTGGCGAGTGTCTGTTCTCTCAGTGTCTGCCCCGTGCCCACGGCCCCTCTGGCTGCTCCGGGCTTGTGCTGACCAGCCCCCTGCTTCTCGGTGCTCTGGTCACTAATTCTTTTCTAATTGTCACTTATGGGCCTGTGTCTCCAGCCTTGATGTGGGCTTCCACTGTCCTCTGTCTTTTCTCTTTCACTACGGTCTCCTTTGACCGACACGTGTCTTATTTCCACACAACACAGCGTCCTCACTGTCTCTGGCCGTGAAGGCACACACCCATTGTTGTACCGGAACAGCGAGACAAGATGTCTTGCCACACAATCAATCAATTAGACAAATTAAGTAATTAAGGAGTCTTTTAATTAACCCGCTGCACTGGCCACATGGAGACCTAAGTCGTTCAAATCAATGCGGCTGGGAACACAGTTTGGGGCTGGCTTTTGAAGGGAGAATTAATTACATACTGATTGAGGAATGGGGAGGGGAGACAGCATAGCAGTAAAACAAAGCAGTGAAACAAGCTTTCTTACAGTGTTTATTGAGTTAATTCAGGGAGAAACATTCTGAGAACCTGCAACTTCGCAAAGCTAGCCTAAGGCCACAGTCTGGGAAACCAGCCTCCAGGCCAGGAATAGGGAGTCTTTTCAGACAAAGTATGTTCTGCTAAAAGTCTCTGTTTTACAGAAAAGTAAGTTTTGCCAAAAATTATCCATGTTAAGAGTCTTTCTCGTCTACACTTCACTATGAGCCTTTATTTTTTGGTGGACAAGAGGCTAGTTCTCTGTCAGTTTGTGTGAGTGTTCCGGGTGCCCTTACTTGGCGGTTGGCACTCGAAGCTGCTGCCTGGTGGGGACAAGTGTCACCTCCACTCACGGTTCACTCTCCAGAGCTGGTCCCAGGGCTCAGGCCAGTGGCCAGTGCCATGCTGCCCACTGTGTAAGCTCAGGCATTCGCGATACCCCAGGGCCTAGGAGCAGAGCGAGGACAGAGGGACAGCGTGCAAGGCAGGCTCGGTGTGCAGGCAGGCGTGGCCCACGCGGCGTGGGATGTCGAGGGGTGTGGCCCTTGCGGCTGGGACGTCGAGGGGCGTGGCCCGTGTGGCGTGGGCTGTCGAGGGGCGTGGCCCACGCTGCGTGGGACGTCGAGGGGCGTGGCCCGTGCGGAGTGGGACGTCAAGGGCGTGGCCCGCGTGGCGTGGGACGTTGAGGGGCGTGGCTATGGCCCTGAGGATAACGGTGCAGATGGTCCAGGATGTCCTGGGGGCCGACGGGGGCCGGCTGAGCGAGAACCGCGAGCAGACAGAGTGCGGTGCCCAAGGCTGCGGGGACCCCAGCAGGACAGGACGGAAGCTGGAGGCCGAGCCTGGACAGCTCTGCGGTTTCCGGCGAAAGGAGGAGAGAGGCGGGGTGCCAGGGGCCACGGCCGCTCCTCTGACAGAGCGCAGGCCCCGGGTTCGGGTGCTGACGGCAGGAAATCGGTTGTGGTGGAAGTTTGGCGGCGGGGTCAGGCATTCGGAGCCCCTGGGTGGGGACAGTGGGAGAAGTGGGCAGAGGAGGTGGACGGGGGGCGGGTGGCAAGCGGGGCTCTGGGCAACGGCGTGTCCACTAGGAGCTTGTTAGAAATACCGGTTTGGGGGTGCAGCCAGCCCTGACGGGTTTTCAGGCCCTCGAGGCCCGAGTACCACTTGGGCCCCAGAAGCATGTGCGGTAAGAGTGGTAGCACCGGACCCACTGGAGTCGGGACAGGGTGGGCGCCAGGGAGAGGGGACTGAAGACAGTGAGGGTGACCTTGCACAGGGCCCTGCAGGTGGGCCACGGGAGAGGGGGCCATGGTCAGAAGGCAGGAGGGAGGAAGAGAGGACATCAACCTGGGTCTCAGAGCCAGACATCCAAAGGATGATGGACATGGACATTGAGGTCACCAGGCTGAGGACAGGAACAGAGGAGGAGAGGGGGACAGAGGCCTTTCATCTTCCAGGACAAGGGGGTGGCGAGTGACCAGCGGGGACTGGACTCCAGGCTGTGAAGTCTACCCTGGGCCCACGCCTCCGGGCCACCTGTATCAAGTTTTCACCCTCGTTTCAATTATTCTTTTCTTTCTCTCACAATCTTAGACATGTTTCCTATTTCCTTCCCCAGATTGATGTCCTGTCACCCCTGTTCCTAGAACTACAGTTTGCCCAACACTCTGGGTGTCTGTGGCTTCCCACTGTGAGCGTACTTAGCAACACCCTGTCCCTCCGGTGGCCAGGCCCCGGGGTGTGACTGGGACGGACGTCCTGGCTTGCACACGCGCGAAGAAACTCAGACCCCTGCGCTGTGTTGCCCACACGGCCTTCCTTTTGTTCCCAGGGTCCAGGCAGACAGACAGGCTGCCCAGCCGCCCACAGCGAGCGGCCTCCACCCCCAGGGCCACCCCGGGAGGGGGCCCACCATTCAGCCAGCCCACTGCTCCCGAGGCAGCCCCAGCTCCCCTGTCCACTCGTTGCTCCTCACTTCTTGCACACCCCGTTTCCTTTCCCGGGTGCTTGTAGCAGGAGAGGCACCGGGTCCCTGAAGTTCCCCTAATGCTCGAAGGGGAAGACTGACTTCATTTTTGGTCATCATGCCAAAATGGCAAAGCACGGTGCTTTTAAAACCACGTTGCAGGCCCTGGCCGGTTGGCTCAGCGGTAGAGTGTCGGCCTGGCGTGCGGGGGACCTGGGTTCGATTCCCAGCCAGGGCACACAGAAGAAGCGCCCATTTGCTTCTCCACCCCCCCCCTTCCTCTCTGTCTCTCTCTTCCCCTCCCGCAGCCAAGGCTCCATTGGAGCAAAGATGGTCCGGGCGCTGGGGATGGCTCCTTGGCCTCTGCCCCAGGCGCTAGAGTGGCTCTGGTCGCGGCAGAGCATCGCCCCCTGGTGGGCAGAGCATCGCCCCTGGTGGGCGTGCCAGGTGAATCCTGGTCGGGCGCATGCGGGAGTCTGTCTGACTGTCTCTCCCCGTTTCCAGCTTCAGAAAAATACAAAAAACAAACAAACAAAAAAACCACGTTGCAGCCACGTGGGTGTTTGATCTGAGAGCGCCCTGGGAGGCACTGTCTAACCCAGGGGTCCCCAAACTTTTTACACAGGGGGCCAGTTCACTGTCCCTCAGACCGTTGGAGGGCCAGACTATAAAAAAAACTATGAACAAATCCCTATGCACACTGTACATATCTTATCCTAAAGTAAAAAAACAAAATGGGAACAAATACAATATTTAAAATAAAGAACAAGTAAATTTAAATCAACAAACTGACCAGTATTTCATTGGGAACTATGGGCCTGCTTTTGGCTAATGAGATGGTCAATGTGCTCCTCTCACTGACCACCAATGAAAGAGGTGCCCCTTCTGGAAGTGCGGCGGGGGCCAGATAAATGGCCTCAGGGGGCCGCATGCGGCCCGTGGGCCGTAGTTTGGGGACCCCTGGTCTAACCCTGGACACCGGGGCCACGGTCCGTGTTCCCACCCTGTGCTCCCAAGCCCTGTCGCCAGCCCACCTCCACGCAGAGCAGGTGGTCTCGGGAGCCCCTCCTGCTAGCTGTCCCTCACCCTGGTCACAGGCAGGGCAGCAGCTCCTGGAGAAAGACCTGCTTTCTGGTGGCCACAGGGCCCGGAGCTGGGGTGTCTCCCCTGGGCTGCGTCTGGTAACAGGAACGTGGGTTTGCCCGGGGTCCCTTTCCCAATAGAAGAGCCAGCTTGTCGGGGACGGGGGGCCACGCCCGCTGGTCAGCCTCTCCAGCCTTGCTCTCTAGCCTCTCAGAGCTGCTGTGCTGGGGGCTGGGGTAGACCTGTAGGTGCACAGTAGGACCAACGACCAAAGTGGTGTCTTCTCCATCTGGCTGCCCAGGAGCAGGACGGTGGTGGCTGCTCAGACGCGACTGCTTCTTCACACCTTCCTGGGGAGGGGCTGGTGGAGACGCTGTCCCCTCTCCTCAACACAGGGCCTCTGCACCATGCTCCTGGGCCCCGGAGATGTGCATGTGACCTCTGCCCGTGCTCCCGGGCCCCGGAGATGTGCATGTGACCTCTGCACCATGCTCCTGGGCCCCGGAGATGTGCATGTGACCTCTGCCCGTGCTCCCGGGCCCCGGAGATGTGCATGTGGCCTCTGCACCGTGCTCCTGGGCCCCGGAGATGTGCATGTGGCCTCTGCACTGTGCTCCTGGGCCCCGGAGATGTGCATGTGACCTCTGCACCGTGCTCCTGGGCCCCGGAGATGTGCATGTGACCTCTGCACCGTGCTCCCGGGCCCCGGAGATGTGCATGTGACCTCTGCCCGTGCTCCCGGGCCCCGGAGATGTGCATGTGACCTCTGCCCGTGCTCCCGGGCCCCGGAGATGTGCATGTGACCTCTGCACCGTGCTCCTGGGCCCCGGAGATGTGCATGTGACCTCTGCACCGTGCTCCCGGGCCCCGGAGATGTGCATGTGACCTCTGCCCGTGCTCCCGGGCCCCGGAGATGTGCATGTGACCTCTGCACCGTGCTCCTGGGCCCCGGAGATGTGCATGTGACCTCTGCACCGTGCTCCCGGGCCCCGGAGATGTGCATGTGGCCTCTGCACCGTGCTCCTGGGCCCCGGAGATGTGCATGTGACCTCTGCACCGTGCTCCTGGGCCCCGGAGATGTGCATGTGACCTCTGCACCGTGCTCCTGGTGGGCGACAGTGTCACAGCATTTGAAGCTGTCCTCAGGTCTGTCCAGCAAGTCCTGATGGCCACAGCAAGGGCCGCTGGGGCCTCACCTCCTTGCTCCTCACGGACAGGCTCAGGTGTTGGGGTGACAAGGTGACGTGGCTGCTGGCCCTTGACCTCACAGCCTCACACCCTGCAGCCCCACGTGGGGGACCCAGGGAGTCCGTGGCTGAGCGGGCACTTGGTTGCAGGGTGTTTCCTTGACTTGGACAACGGACTCAGGCAGAGCGGAGTCAGGGCCCTGCTGTGGCCGTGTGGTCATGTGGAGGACACAGCTTGCTTGACAGTCTGTCGTGACACACACCACTGTGCCCCTGAGGATGGAGGGGGAGACCGCAGGTGTTCCGGGCTTTTTTCTCTGCAGTGTGGGAGGCAGAGAAGTTAAACAAAAGGCGTTTTTCATTTTGGGTTTTTCTTCCTTTTTCTTGTTTCCGGGTGCTTCCTGGGCCACGCCCACTGTCCCTGTGTTCGAAGTGCCAGCCGGGTGCATTCCATGAGGCAGTCAGGGCACAGACAGGTGACTTGAGCCTCTCAGATGGAGTGCTGCCCTCTGTCCAGCCTGGGGAGCAAGCCCTCAGTCTCTGTGGGACCGTCAGTGTGGACAGTGGCCACCGCCCGGCCTTGGGTGCGGGAATGGAGCAGAACCTTGGTCAGGAGACGTGGCAGAGGCCCGGTGCTGCCCCCCGGGGCCCCAACAGACTCACGTTGGCGTTGCTGCGTGGAGGCCGGGCTGGCAGGAGGGTGTGCGTGGCAGTGAGGGCTTGTGTCTCTGCAGCTCAAGGAGGAAGCCTGGCAGGGTTTCGCTGCCCTGGACAATCCGCGTGCTGGACTGCTGGACCTGCTGGAGGGCAGCAGGGGCTGGCGGTGCAAGGGCCCCTCCCTGGAGGCCTGGGTCACCTGTGAGCTGGAGCGTTGGCTGCAGACACAGCCCCCCCCAGGGGCCCCCCAGGTGAGCCCCACCCTGGCCCCGCTGGCCATGTTCCAAAGATGCGTCCCTCCCGCCTGGTCCATCCCTCTCTCAACAGTGTGGCCTCCCTGCCCAGATGACAGGGCCTCTGCAGGCCACTGGGATTACCCACCGTGATGGGGGCCGGGCACGTGGCCTTAGGACTGGCCATCGCACCTCAGCCTCCTGACGGCCATGTGTCTCCCTCACGGGTGTCCCCTCCCCTCCAGGCCTCAGCTGCCCAGCATCAAGTCCCTGGTCACAGGATGCCACCACAACTGAGGCCGGGTCTTGGGACTTCCAGGGCAGCCTGGGGCTGAAGCAGCTGCAGGTCCGTGCGGTCAGGGTCCTGGCTGAGAGCCCCCCCAGTCTCACAAAGCCTCTGGTCAGCGTTTTCCAGCTGCAGGACACAGACCGGAGCCCCCTGCTGGCCTACGTCCACCAGCTCCACCGGGAGGGCAAGTTTAAGGAAGTGAGTGTGACCTTCACAGGGTCTGGGGCCCCCTGGGGAGGTATGGGCTCAGGGGCACCCCTTCCAGCCTTCGGGCTGTGGTTCCGGTCTGCTTGTGGAGTCCGTGGGGCGAGCGAGAGTGGGCTGGCTCCCAGAGGTGTCCTCATCACCCCTCCACTGTTGGGGTGCTGGGGACTTGAGGGACCAGACGCCTGGGACCGAGCTCAGGGCCATGCCTGGTGTCGGGACCCTGGGAGCCCCGTGCTGTGCCTGGGTCTACCTTGTGGCACCCGTGACCCTTCCTCCCGAGGAGCCACGGGGCCCTTGCGTTCTTATCAACAGCACGAGGCACCCCAGCCCTGGCCCGAGAGCCATGTGCCAAAGCCACTGATCTGGGATGCTGCAGCCGGCCTGTGTCAAGTTCTGGAAACAGAGGAGCGGGGCTGTGGGAGAAGCTAGTGATGGTCCCTGTGCCCACACACGCCGCCCATTAGGCCCACGTCACTCTCCCACTCCTGCCCAGGCCCCCATCGAGGTCACTGGGCCTCTGTGTTGGCAACCCCACTACCTGGAGCGAGGGGGCTATGCTCTCAGTGGCGTCCCCTCCTGTGTTTGCTGGGTCACTGGGACCGGGTCAGGCCAGCAGTGGTGACTCTGAGGGATTGACTCCTCGAGGGTCCTGGGGGCTGCCAGCTGTCACCCTGCTCGGGCAGGACCCGCATCCCATGCTCTGGGCCCTGGGCCGGCCCGTCAGCATGACTCTCATTTTCACGAAGTTCAGTGGAGGGCACAGTGCTGGCAGCTGGGTGCACAGGCCCCTTTCTGGACATGACTACCTACCGGTCATGTCAGTGCAGAGTGCCCAGTGGGAGCTGTGCATTTGGGTGCCCAAGAGAGAAGTCATTTTGCCCCCTTTCCATGGGAACACGAGCCCCAGGGCAGCAGGGGAGCTGGGGGCTGAACAGCTGTGGGTCTCTGGGAAAGAACTGGGGCTCCCCACTCTCGGGGTGGGTGGCGGGATTGCTGAGTCCCCCTTGTGAGCAAGGCTGCTCTCATGTAAGCCCTGGTGATTCTGAGAGGAAGATGCAGCTCTGAGTCAGAGCTCGGGAGACCCTGGCCCGGCCAGGAGCACCAGGAGTGACATTGGTCTGTGGGAGGCACTAGGGCAAGTGGGTGAGCAGGAGGTGGCACCTGTGTGGTGGCTTTGAGCTGTGGCCGCAGGCGCAGGGGGGCCCCGAGGCTTCTCCGTGCGATGACACGTGATGGTCGCAGTGTGGGGCACCAGCAGTGGACCCCAGGTGCAGGCTGGGGTGGGGGAGCTCTCACAGAGAGGGGAGCCCAGCGTCTGGGTGTCAGAGGCTCAGTCCCGCTTACCACATCCACGGCCTCCTGGGCCTCCTTGGGCCCAGAGATGAGCCTGAGCAGCCACAGAGCTAGCTGCTCAGGAGCACTGACCCCACAGCCACAGTGGCTTGGGGCAGAGCGGGCAGCGAGGCAGGGCCCCTGGCCCCTGCATGGCCCTTCCTCCCCAGGAGGGCCTGCCCCGGTGTGGGGGGCTGCTGTCACCATCCCTCGGAGGCGTGTGCCATGTGTGGTCAGCAGCGGGCTCCACGGCCGGCATTGTCGCCTGTCACCCCCGGCCGGCCTGGGTTCTCTTGGCTGGCGGCTGGCGAATGGCTCCGAGACACCAAGATGGCCACGCGGGGACAATGTGGGGCCGGGCTCCTGCTCACGGGGGCGCGAGGCCATTCTCCGGGGGCTGGGTGGTGGCTGCGCTGGCGAAGAATGCCGGACGCAGAAGGCAGGCTGCTGTCTCGCCGTCTTCTGTGACACTCGAGCCTTTCAAAGAGCGTCTGGGCCGCTGACTGCGCCTCCCTCACGCTCCCTCCGAGGCAGGGATCCCAGCACAAAGGGGGCTCTTGTCCCGCACAGGCCCTTCTGCGCAGAAGAGCCATTGTCCCGAGCGGGCCGCCCGGCGGGCGGTGTATGCTCCAGTGCCCGCGCCGCCAGGCCGCATTCAGGCCTGCGCGCTCGGATCAGCGGGCACCCCGGCTGAATGCGACGTGGGTTTCATGTCCCGGCGGCTGGCTCTGGGCGGCATGAATGCTCGCTTTTGTCTACTGGGTTATTTTATTTACATTTTTTAAACAGCTTATCAAGGTAAAAAGATAGCTTTGCTTAAAAAAAAAAAAAAAAAAAAAAAAGGTGGTGGGGGGGCCTTGGCTCCAGGCCCAGCTGAGCCATGGAGGTGGGGGGCCAGCTGTCCTGGGGTTCAAGCCACTGGAGCGGGCGGCCCGGGGCTTTGTGGCCCCTCTTCCCACCGTTGCCACCCGGGATCCTCTGTTCTCAGTTGTTTTCCCCGAAAGCAGCGGCTCCGGGGCCTGTTGGTCAGAGGCTCCCGCAGCCCCGCCCGTGCCCCGCCCTGGGTGGCAGCCTGGCCCCTCCCTCTCAGGTGCCCGTGTGAGGTCAGGAGAGCCCACAAGGTGCCCGTGGGCCCAGCCTCGGGCAGTTTCCTTCTGCGGGCCGGGCCCTCCCCACCTGCTGTGCCTGCCCAGACCTGTGCCAGAGCCTCCCCTGGGAGCAGCAGTGCACAGCCTGGCCCACGGTCACCTCAGCAGAAGCTTGGACGGAGAAGTGACCAGGGACCGGCTCTAAGTCAGGCCGGCAGGCAGAATCACATGGGCCTTCCCACCAAGCGCCAAAATGGGGGCCAGGCCAGGGGGGCTTCCTGTGGGAGGTGGTTCTGCTGCCAGCTGTCCCCCCAGCTCACTGCAGCCGCCCCTGACGGAGGCAGGGTGCCCTCCCGTGGCTGGGTGAGACTATGCAGCCTCCCCCCCCCCAGCCTGGGCCCTCCCCCAGCCCAACCTCCAGGCCACAGAGCCCCTGGGGCTGTGTGCGCAGTGAGAACACCTCCCACACTGCCCCTGGGGGTGTCCCTGGCCTTTTAGCCTCAGGCACACTGACCACACCCCTGCAGCATCTGCTGGCCAGGAGAGGGCAGCCTGGGTGCGTGGAGAGCTCTGGCCGGGCCGGATGGAAAGCTGCCTGCTCTGAGGGGGTACCAGGGACAGCAGTAGGAAACTCCCTTCTGCTCCTGTCCCTGTGTGGCCAGGCAGGGTGTGCACCCCCCTCACAGGTGATGGTGAGCTCCACACTAGCCCGCCCTCTCCACAGCCACTGGACCCAGTGCCCACTCTCAGAGGGCCCTGGCTGCAGGGCAGTGTGGGCAGGTGGGTTGGGGTCTGCACAGCAGGCCATCTGGGTGCTGCTGGCTCCTGGGGGAGAGGGAGTCCTGACCGGCAGAGTGGGGGGGCCCTGGGGGGCTGGAGAACAGGGCGGGGCCGTGCCAGGCCTGTGCGTGGCCCCACCCTACCAGGCCTGAGGATTCGGAGGGATTCTTGGACGGGTGGGGATGTCAGAGGGCTGGGGCCTGAAGGATGGTGAAGTCCTGTCCTCAAAGGTGCTGGGCCCACCTGACGGGAAGGCTGATGGTCTGGGGGGGGGGCATCCCTTCCCAGCCCCTTCTCCTCAAGTCCCGGCATTGTGCCCCCTTCCCCAGCCCTGGGCCCCTCCCTTTGGCCTGAGCCCCCTTCCCCAGCCCTGGGCCCCACGGGGGCTAGTGGAGGCCCAGCTCCTGGACCCTGGCCAGGCTGTGGAGGCGCCGGTCAGTGCTGCACGGGGAAGGGCCCCTGGCCCTGCACCCCGCCCCCCGCCCCCTGCGATCCGGGCTGGAGGCCGGGCCAGCCGTTCCCAGGCCGCTATTTTGGTCCTTTCTGTGAGCCGTGCGGGCGGCGACTGACCTGCGGCTATTTTTGCTCAGAATGGAGCACGATGTATGGAAAGTATTAATAGCTCGGCTGCGCTGCGTGCAGGCGCTCAGGGCCCCGCGCCTTCTCTGCTCAGTGGCCTGGGGTCAGGATCCGGGTCCAGCTGCGCCCAGTGCCCCCAGCCGAGGGACGGCTGCCCCCGCGGAAGCCGTTGGGTTCAGAGTCTCTCTCTGCAGGTCCTGAGACAGCTCTGGGCTCCACGGGTGTGTGATGTGGGCGTCCGCCCCTTAAGTGCTGTCCCCTCCCACACTCCCGTCCTCTTCCCGCCCATCAACAAGCCCCGGTTGGGGCCACCTAGGTCCAGCACCCACCTCAAGACCCCAGCAGGCCACACCCCAGCCTGGGAGGTTGTGGGGGTCATTCCTGCCTACCCCCCCCTGCGGTGGAATCAGGCTCAATATAAGGGGCCTGTCTGTCAGGATGCTTCTGGGTCCCAGGCCCCTTGGCCCGGGCCACGCAGCTGGACTGGAATGGGTCCTGCTGCTGTGCCCGCTGGGCGGTGGCCAGGCGTCTGTGCAGAGGGGTGGCAGCCCCCCCATGGCTGCCTGTCCCCCAGGCCCAGTGTAACCGCTCCTTTGTGTTTGCCAGGCTGTCATGCTGGGCACGAAGTTGCGGCTGCAGCCAGAACTTGACGTTGAAGAGGTGAGTGTCTTTCTCATGTAAATGTTAGGTTCCCATTTGGACAAGGCCCAGGTCTGCCAGGCGGACAGCTCCCGTCACGGCTGGGCTTTGCTCCTCACAGGGTGAGCTGGGGTGCTTGAGGGCAGGGGTCACATGTGACCCCCTGACCCTGGGAGGGGGACTGAGAGGAGGTGCAGGGAGGGGCCTCTGAGCGGTCAGTGGGCTTTGGTACAGCATGCCAGGGAGTGGCCAGTCCCCAGAAGTCCACCCAGCCAGCCTTTCTCTGTCCTGCCCTGGCCAGAGGGGCTCCCAGGGAAGGGGCTCCCCGTGAGGGCCGCCCTGGTGGAGGAGCCCCCGTCCAGACTGGGCTTTAGACAGTTTGACCTGTGAGGCTGCGTGGGGGGAGGGAAGGGAATGAGGGGGCTTCATCAAGGCCTGGTTCTTGCAGGGTAGTGACTGGCCTTGCCCAGGCCCAATACCTCCTGGAGGGCCTGGGCAGCTTGGGGGTTGTATGGGCATGCTCCAGGCCCAGGCGCTGGGACTCTCTCTTGCCCACGATGAGACATCTCTGGGCCACCAGGGCCTCTGCTGGTAGTTGGTCTCCACGCTGGTCTACGGCTCAGCGAAGACAGGAAACAGCTGAGCTTCCAAGACCCCAGGCCCCTTGGAGCTCCCAGTCCTTCATCACGGAGATGGGAGGGCCACAGGGAGCAGTGGGGCCTGTATGTGTATATGTACATGTGTGTGTGTGTGCATGCACACAGGCGTGTTCACATGTGAGAGTTGTGTGTGCAGGGGCTCAGGCACTGAGGCAGGCTGGGGTGAGTGTACCACACTATGGGAACTGGGGTGTGCAGGTTGCAGAGAGGGGCTCAGACGTGCTGGGGCCCCGTGCTCCCTGGGGGAGGGTTAGGGTTAGGGTTAGGGTTAGGGTTAGGGGTTAGGGTTAGGGTTAGGGTTAGGGTTAGGGTTAGGGTTAGGGGTTAGGGGTTAGGGTTAGGGTTAGGGTTAGGGTTAGGGTTGGGTTAGGGGTTAGGGTTAGGGTTAGGGTTAGGGTTAGGGTTAGGGGTAGGGTTAGGGTTAGGGTTAGGGTTAGAGTTAGGGGTAGGGGTAGGGTTAGGGTTAGGGTTAGGGTTAGGGTTAGGGGTAGGGTTAGCGGTTAGGGTTAGGGTAGGGTTAGGGGTTAGGGTTAGAGGTTAGGGTTAGGGTTAGGGTTAGGGTTAGGGTTAGGGTTAGGGTTAGGGTTAGGGTAGGGTTAGGGTTAGGGTTAGGGTTAGGGTAGGGTTAGGGTAGGGTTAGGGGTTAGGGTTAGGGTTAGGGTTAGGGTTAGGGTTAGGGTTAGGGTTAGGGTTATGGGTTAGGGTTAGGGTTAGGGTTAGGGTTAGGGTTAGGGTTAGGGTTAGGGTTAGGGTTATGGGTAGGGTTAGGGTTAGGGTTAGGGTTAGGGTTAGAGTTAGGGTTAGGGTTAGGGTTAGGGTTAGGGTTAGGGTTAGGGTTAGGGTTATGGGTTAAGGGTTAGGCTTAGGGGTTAGGGTTAGGGTTAGGGTTACATGGATCGGCCCCGGGTTCTGCCACTCTGGCCACCGCCGGCACGAGTGGAGCTGGGTCTTGGCCTGCCATGTGGAGGTTCCAGGCCTGTGGGCTGCAGCCTGAGAGCACGCTCCCCTGCAGATGAGCACCCCCCTGCTCCTCCAGGACAAGGTGAACCTCGTGGAGCGCTACGTGGACGGCTTCCCCGGCCTCCAGAGGAGGCTGCTGGTCCTCCTGGACTCCTGGTGCCAGCCTGGCTTTGACATCGGAGCCGTTGCCAGGTGAGCCCCCAGGTGCCCAGGGTGGGGACATGGGCAGCAGGCACACGGGAAAGACACACACATGCTCTCACCCGGGTCACCAAGGGGCCTGTGTCCGGAGCCGAGAGGCACTTGGTGAGAGAGTACACTGCCTTTAGATGATGCAGCCCTCAAAGCCGGCTGCTTGTCCATCCACTCGTCCCTGTCCCTCCTTTTCTCTAATCTTTGTGGAACACCTGCCATGTGTACCCGTCTCAGCATTCACAGAAGGAAGGGGACACACCAACAGGGGCTGTGTGTGTGTGTGTGTGTGTGCGCGTGTGTGTGACACACAAGGGTGTCCAGAGGGTGGGCGCAGGGGTGTGTCTGGGAGGAGAAGGGCGCTTCTTGCCACGAGTCGGGATGGCCGAGGGGGAAGTGGCACACAGGTCTGGGGAGGCTCCTGGGCCACCTCTCCGTGTAGCCCTGGGTGTTCCACTTGAGAAGCAGGCCCTGGGCTCAGGCAGCAGGAGCCCTGGACCCACCATCCCCTGGAGTGATGGTCACCTTCACTTTCTGGGTTTGTTTTCCCAACACGGGGCTCATTCTGCCCGTCCCCGAGGGCAGACGTGAGGCACCCACTGCGGAGCCAGCAGAGCACACCTGGCAGCAGGCGAGGCACAGGTAGTGTTGCCGTCAGTCTCACTGATGGAGAAGAGAGAGAGAGGGGCACAGACAGAACAAAAGACGATGGGCCAGGTTCTTGCTGCGAAGGGCAGAGGCGGATGAGAAGCTAGATTTGAATGTGGATGTCAGTTTAAATGAATCACTGTATCATTTCTCAATTCTGGGCTCTGAAAGGGCCCGAGGCAGTGATATCCCACAGTGATGTGCATCCCCAGACCCAGATCTCGGTCTCTAGGGACCATTCTCCACTGAAGGGAGCTAGGGTCCCTCGGGGAACAGACTGAGAGTAAAAGCAGTCCTGTCACAGACACAACTGCTCAGACCTTCAGAGTGAGGGGGTGGCAGCAGGAGGGACGCTCTGTGCAGCTGCAGGTGACCGTCGCCCCATGGGGTCCTGGAACCAGTGGATGCCGGTGCAGGCTCAAGGAGGTGCTGGAAGCAGAAAACAGGGCTGACTCCAGGAGAGAAAAGAGACATCGTGACAGAGCCTGCGTCTGCAGACACTACCATCACTGGATGGTAGTGAGAGGTGCCGTTTACAACCTGACACACACATATTGACAACTTAGAGGAAAGAGACCAAGTTCTGGAAAAACAGAATTTACCAAAGCTGATACTGGAAGAAATAGAAAATTTAAATAGTCCTATGCCTATTAAATAAATCGAATATGTACTTTGCAATTTTACCGCAAAGAAAATTTTAGACCCAGATGGCTTTGCGAGCGAATTCTCTCACACGTTTAGGGAAGAGACTGTCGCAAGCTTACACAGGAGTTTCCAGAGAACGTGAAAAGGAACATGTCCACACTTGTTTACTTAGCCAGTGTGGACCTTGGTACCAACCCTTTAAAAAGAACATTAAGAGGAAGGAAAATGAAAGCCCAGTATCTTTATCTCATGACACATTATCTCATGTTCTGTCTCATCAACATAGATACAAAAATGCTAAACAAAGCCTGACCAGGTGGTGGCGCAGTGGATAGAGCGTTGGCCTGGGATGCAGAGGACCCAGGTTCGAGACCCCGAGGTTGCTAGCTTGAGTGCGGGCTCATCTGGTTTGAGCAAAAAGCCCACCAGCTTGAACCCAAGGTTGCTGGCTCCAGCAAGGGGTTACTCGGTCTGCTGAAGGCCCACGGTCAAGGCACATATGAGAAAGCAATCAATGAACAACTAAGGTGTTGCAACACGCAATGAAAAACTCATGATTGATGCTTCTCATCTCTCTCCGTTCCTGTCTGTCTGTCCCTGTCTATCCCTCTCTCTCTCTGAAAAAAAAATACTAAACAAAAATATTAGAAATCAAATCAGCTGACATATCCTAGAGTTAAGGAAGTGAAAAGAAAAGCTCAGAGTGGAAGAAAAAATTTGTAAGATAAAGCTAATAAAGGCCATTATTCAAAATAAAGTTCTCTTAAAACTCAACAATTGTCTGGCAACAATTGTCTGGTAAGACCATCCTTCCCACTGAGTCCCTGGTCCTCTGTCAGTTGTCCGTGTGCATGTCTCCATCCTGTCCCGTCCTTCGTCCACCGCCAGTCAAGGCTGTAGCACTCTGACTGCGGGGCCTTAGACTAGGTCTCGAGGCCGGCGGTGTTAGACCTCCACTGACCTGTTTCAAAGTTGTTTTCACTGTTCTAGACCCATTGCATTTCTGTGTGAATTCGAGAACCAGTTTCTGAATTTCTACCCCTAAAAAGCCTCCTGAGCCTTGGTTGGTTAGCTCAGTGGTAGAGCGCCACATCCCAGATTTGATTCCTGGCCAGGGCACACAGGAGAAGCACCCGTCTGCTTCTGCACCCTTCCCCCTTCTCTCTCTCTCTCTTTCTCTCTTCTCCCCTCCTGTAGTCATGGCTTGATTGGAGTGAGTTGGCCCCGGGTGCTGAGGATGGCTCCATGACCTCTGCCTCAGGGCTAAGAAGAGCTTGGTTGCTGAGCAACAAAGCAACAGCCCCAGATGGGCAGAGCATCACCCCCTAGTGGGCTTGCCGGGTGGATCCCAGTTGGGGTGCATGTGGGAGTCTGTCTCTCTGCCTCCCCTCCTCTCACTGAATTAAAAAAAAAAAAAAAAAAAAGCCTCCTGGGCAGAAAAGCACAGCCAGGGCGGGACCTGGGCCTCCCTGGAGCTGGGAGCCCTGCGGACAACAGACGCTGGAGCTGAGTCTTCAGAGAGCCCTGTGTCTGAAGTCCACGCGGGAGCCTGCACACACGCAGGCCAGGCGGTGACGAGTACGAAGCTCAGGAAAATGCTTGGGAGGTAAATTTGAAGGTATTTTCCAAAAACTAGTTCAGAACAAATAAAGAGAAGCAAAATCAGAGAGAAAAGGTGAGAAAAAATAGAGATTTTTTTTTTTTTTCCCCTGGAGCTGGAAACGGGGAGAGACAGTCAGACTCCCGCATGCGCCCGACCGGGATCCACCTGGCACGCCCACCAGGGGTGAAGCTCTGCCCACCAGGGGGCGATGCTCTGCCCCTCCGGGGCGTCGCTCTGTCGCAACCAGAGCCACTCCAGCGCCTGGGGCAGAGGCCGAGGAGCCATCCCCAGCGCCCGGGCCATCTTTGCTCCAATGGAGCCTCGGCTGCGAGAGGGGAAG
Organism: Saccopteryx leptura; assembly: GCF_036850995.1. Classification (NCBI taxonomy): domain Eukaryota; kingdom Metazoa; phylum Chordata; class Mammalia; order Chiroptera; family Emballonuridae; genus Saccopteryx; species Saccopteryx leptura. The sequence goes on from NC_089504.1 coordinate 644,878, forward strand.
AGAGAGACAGAGAGGAAGGGGGGTGAGGGGTGGAGAAGCAGATGGGCGCTTCTCCTGTGTGCCCTGGCCGGGAATCGAACCCAGGACTTCTGCACACTAGGCCGACGCTCTACCACTGAGCCAACCGGCCAGGGCGAGATTTTTTTTTTTAAGTGAAGGATCTTCCAGGAAGAAAGGAGGAAGGTCATCTCCCAGCAGCTCATCCAGCCCCTTCCCAGGAAAAGTGGGCAGGGGAGCCAGGTGGGAGTGGACGGAGAGACCCACGCGGTGACCGAGATCCCTCAAAACTTCAGAAAGAGCAGGAGCCGGACCAGGTTCTGGGAGCAGGTCTGCCAGGGCTGGGGGGTTGGTTCAGCCCAGTCTCAGCTCATCCCAAGTGTCAGCCAATGGAAGCAGGGAACGAGACTCAGACCCACAGTGTCTCCAGAAACACGCCACAGCCCAATTGTAGGGTACTCCTGGGATCTGCGGCCTGGACAGCGGAAAGGAGAAGAGGTCATCCAGCCACAACGGGCAGGGGCCTGCAGCTGGGGGAGCAGGGAGCCTGTTCACCTGTGCTGACCGGGGCGGGGGGACGTGGATTCACTCCCCCAGGATGGGACACTGAGGAAGCAGCAAGACCAGACAGGCGTCACCTTCTCGGAGAGGAGTGTGCTTTGCCGTGACACTATCGACTGCATGGTCATGATGCACAAGCAGCACGTACTGACCACTCTGAGCACTCAGAGAGTCTGTTGTCTGCGGAGGACAAGGGAGGAGAGAGAGCCTTTCATGGGAGACGCCCACACAGAACACCTCAAGGGGAACAATCACGAGATCACAGTGCAGGTGTTGGTTTCCCGTGGAAACACAGAGATCGTGCAGGTGGCTGTTGCTGGGCGGGGTGTGGGGACACACTGCCTTTTCTGTAAGACAGAGAAATATTTGACTTTAAAATTGTGCATGTGTGTGACTGTTGGAAATGAAAATCTTTTTTTTTATTTTTTATTTATATGTATTGATTTTACAGAGAGAAGAAAGAGGAGGGGAGGGGGAACAAGAAGTATCTACTGTTCACTTCTGTTGTTCATTGATTGCTTGTTGTATGTGCCTTGACCGGGAAAGCCCAAGGTTTCCAACCAGTGACCTCAGCATTCCAGGCCGATGCTCTATCCACTGCACTAACCCAGGCCGGGCGGAAAGGACCATCTTAAGGGCATTGATTTAAAAAAAAAAAAAACCAGGCCGGGCAGGAGCTGTGTCTCTCTCCTGCAGAAGGTACCCGCAGGTGACCTCCTTGAGGCTGGAGAGGCTGAGCCCCCACGTGCTGACCGGCCGGGTCCTGCGCCTGCTGGAGCGGTACTGCCTGGACCCAGGTGAGGGAGGCTCAGCAGGTGGGACGGGCGCTGGGCCCACCTGTGCGCTCAGGGACGCCACGGCTGGTATTGCCCGGGGTTCGGGCTGCCCAGGACCCACTGACCCTGGCCATTCCCTTCCTGGCTCCCCCTGCTCCCCCTTGGCAGCCCACCTCAGGGCCTGGTCATAGAACAGCAGAGGGAGCCGTGAGCCCCCTCTGCCCACCTGGGGTGATTCCTGGGCGCCTGGGCCTCTAGGTGAGGGCGGGCGAGGTAGCGCTGGCACTGTGCCCACCCTCCCGTGCTCCCCTCCCCCTCCCCCTTCCTCCTCCCCACAGTGATCCCGGGCACACCTCAAAGGTAAATGGTGTTTTATAGATTTCACCTTTTTTATTAGATTATGGGCATCTTTTTGTGCATGTGTGACAGAGACAGAGAGAGGGACAGATAGGGACAGACAGACCAAAAGGGAGAGAGATGAGAAGCATCAATTCTTCATTGCGGCACCTTAATTTTTCATTGATTGCTTTCTCATGTGTGCCTTGACCATGGGCCTTCAGCAGATCGAGTGACCCCTTGCTCAAGCCAGCAACCTTGGCTCAAGCTAATGAGCCTTGCTCAAACCAGATGAGCCCGCGCTCAAGCTGGCGACCTTGGGGTTTTGAACCTGGGCCTTCCAAGTCGCAGTCCAACGCTCTGTCCACCGTGCCACCACCTGGTCAGGTAGATTATGGACATCTTAGTCAATTCCTACTGTTGTTCAGGAATGGATGTTGCATTTTATCCCGTGCCCTTCCTGCCTGCAACGCTCGGGGTGAGCTGCTCTTTTCTGTCTGGTCTGTGAAGGTGGCAGGCTCCGTCGACTGGCCTTGCCCTGGTAAACTAGCCTTGCATCCCGGGTGACGTGTCCAGCACCGGGTGACGTGTCCGGCAGGCTACAGCACTGTCATTCCGGGTGACGTGTCCGGCAGGCTGCAGCACTGTCATTCCGGGTGACGTGTCCGGCAGGCTGCAGCACTGTGGATGTCCATCGCCAGGCCGTTCGCCAGCTTTTTCTTTATTGAGGGATTTTTTTTTTATCTGTGTTCACAGTGGACTCTCATGTAGTGTCTGCATCTGGTGTTGTGGATGAGGTTGAGCTATCCTCTGAAAATGAGGTGGACAATAGCTCCTTTTTCCTCCGAGGCTATTTGTCTGAGACTGAAATTATTTCTTCCTCAAAATTGGGGTAGAAATGGCCCCGTGAACCCAATGCTTTTCCTTGTGGAAACCGGACTCCTGCGTTGTCTCAGCCAGGGTGTTTTGGGAGGGATTTGTGTGTTTTGTCCACAGTTCCTTATCCCTTTGCTATCCTCCAAACGTCCACAGCAGTCTGGAGATGAGCTATTTGGGCCTCCTCTCTCTCTCTCTCTCTCTCTCTCTCTTTCTTTTCATTTCTCTTGATCCATCTCACTTGAAGTTTTAGCTTTTCCAAAGACCTAGCTTTTTTCCCCCCGCCTCCTCCCCCAAGTTGTTTTGAGATATAATTGACAGATAACATTGTACTGGTTTTAGGTGTACAACATAATGATTTGATATTTGTAAGTGTTATGAAATGGTCACCACACAATGAGTTCAGCTAACATCAATCACACGCCTAGTTACAAATTGTTTCTTGCGATGGAAACCTTTAACATCTGCGGGATACAGTGTTGTTAACTTTCATTACCACACAGTGCAGCAAATCCTGGGGAGTTACTTTTCTTTTAACTGGTAGTTTGTAACCTTTGACTGCCTTCACCTATTTCCCCACCCCCCACCCCCCACCTCTGCAACCTGTGAGTCAGTGCGACGCCCTCAACGTCCATCCGTGTTTTCACAAATGGCAGGGTCATCCTTTCTTGTGGCTGGATAATATTCCATGGTATGTATCTATATTCCATATTTGTGTCCATTCCTCTGTTGATGGACACTTAGGTTATACATTATTTCCATGCCTTGACTACTCTGTATGCACAGATATCTTCTCAAGATCCTGAACTCATTTCCTCCAAATAAACACCCAAAAGTGGGTGACCTGTGGTGGCACAGTGGATAAAGTGTCGACCTGGAAATACTGAGGTCGCTGGTTCGAAACCCTGGGCTTGCCTGGTCAAGGCACATATGGGAGTTGAAGCTTCCAGCTCCTCCCCCCTTCTCTCTCTCTGTCTCTCTCTCTCTCCTCTCTAAATATAAATAAAAAATTTAAAAAAAAATTTGGTTTGGTTAAACACCCAAAAGTGGGATTGCTGGATCATAATGTACTTTTATTCTTGAATTTTTTGAAGAATCTCCACACTCTTTTCCACTGTGGCTGCACCAGCTTACTTTCCCAGCAACAGTGCGTGTGGGGGGGGGGGGGTCCCTTTTCTCCGCACCCTTGCCAAAAGTTGCCTCCTGTCTTTTGATGACGGCCATTCTAACAGGTGTGAAGTGATATCTCATTGTGGTTTCTATCTGCGTTTCCCTGACAACGGGTGACGTTGAGAATTTTTTTTCATGTACCTGTTGGCTATTTGGATGTCTTCTTTGGGAAAACGTCTAACCCCACTCCTCTGCCCACTGTTAAATTAGATTATCTGGGGGGAGGATGTTGTTTTTGTTTCCTTTGCTGTTGAGCTGTGTGAGTTCCTTACATAGTTCGGGTAGTGACCCCTTAGCTGATACGTGGTGTGCAGGTAACCTTCCGCTCCAGAGGTTGCCGCTCATTTCCTTGCTGTTCCTTTGCTGTGAGGTTTTAGTTTGATGTCGTCCCACATGTTGGTTTTTGCTTCTGTTGCCCTCCTTCGAGCTGTTTTGATCCTGTCTCTCAGATGCGCCGCCCAGTCCACTACGCTACATGTGAAGCCATCTTCTCTCTTAGATACATTCCTCAAGTTTCAGTATATGTGATTTTTTTTTTAAATTTTTTTTCTTTTTCTTTTTTTTGTATTTTTCTGAAGCTGGAAACGGGGAGAGACAGTCAGACAGACTCCCGCATGCGCCCGACCGGGATCCACCCGGCACGCCCACCAGGGGCCACGCTCTGCCCACCAGGGGGTGATGCTCTGCCGCGACCAGAGCCACTCTAGCGCCTGGGGCAGAGGCCAAGGAGCCATCCCCTGCGCCCGGGCCATCTTTGCTCCAATGGAGCCTCGGCTGCGGGAGGGGAAGAGAGAGACAGAGAGGAAGGAGGGGAGGGGGGTGGAGAAGCAAATGGGCGCTTCTCCTATGTGCTCTGGCCGGGAATCGAACCCAGGTCCCCCGCACGCCAGGCCGACGCTCTACCGCTGAGCCAACCGGCCAGGGCCAGTATATGTGATTTTTTTACTATTGTGTAGCTCAAGATCATTTGTCTTATATATTGTTTCCTTTTATCCATGGGCTAATTAGAAATTGATTGCTTCATTTCCAAGCTACGTGACATTTCAGTTCACTCTCAGGCTCAGTGGGTTCATCTCACTCTGGTCAGAGACCACGGTCTGCCTGACACGAGCCCGCTGGCTGGGTTGCAGTGTGTGGTTGGAAGGGAGACGAAGGCCTCGTCTCTGGAAGGCGTTGCTCTTCTTGCTCCGGCTGCCGTGAGGATCTGCCCCGTCCCGCTGCGCCCGGTTTCTCCGTCAGGAGATGGTTACGGGTTTCCTTCCACTCATCCCGTCTGGGACTTGTTGGGCTTTTCAAATCTGTGGATTGGTGTCCCAAGTCCCCTCGGGGGCTTGGAGGTCGTGTGGGAGCCAACAGAGGCCGAGGCCACGGCGGGGAGAGGGCGGGGTGGGGGCCGGCAGGCCTGGCCCTGAGTGCACCCTCTCTTTCAGCGTCGTGTCCCAACGTGGCCGCCCAGCAGCGCCTGGCCGCCCTGCGGTACCTGTGCTACAAGCGCTTTGTGGAGGTGCGTGCGCCCGTTAGAGGCCTGAAACGGGGCCTGCGGCAGAGTGAGGGGCCTAGCGAGGCCGTGCCGCTCTTTCAGCATGGCCTCTGGAAAAGGTGTCCTTGGTGTTCCTTTGCAGAGAAACATGTCTCAGGCGAACTGGGCTGACCATGTGCGGGTGAGTCTGGAGTGGGAGCCCTGGTCTGGTGTGGGCACTCACTCACGGGAGGCCTGGGGGGGAGCCCCTGAGAGTATGTGCGTGTGTGCAGACCAGGCGTGTGGTGTGTGGCTCATGTGTACACACCTGTGGACCATGCGTGCAGTCCAAAGGCCCCAGCAGGTTGGTGAGGAAGGTGCAGAGAAAGGCCCCTCCCTTCCCAGCAGAGGCACCACCTCTGTCTTTTAGGCCTGAGCTGGAGGCAGGGCTGTCCCCTGACCTCTGGGATCATCACGGGTACAGGGCTGTCCCCTGACCCTGGGATCATTGTGGGCACAAGGCTGTCCCCTGACCCCTGGGATTATCGTGGGCACAGGGCTGTCCCCTGACCCCTGGGATCATCGCAGGCACAGGGCTGTCCCCTGACCCCTGGGATCATCGCGGGCACAGGGCTGTCCCCTGACCCCTGGGATCATCGTGGGCACAGGGCTGTCCCCTGACCCTGGGGTCATCGTGGGTACTAGGATGTCCCCTGACCCCTGGGGTCATCACAGGCACAGGGCTGTCCCCTGACCCCTGGGATCATTGAGGGTACAGGGATGACATAGCCCCCTGAGGAAGGTGGGGTCTATGGGGACGTGGGTGCAAGGCACACAGGGGCTGGTCAGTAGGGTTGGTCACCTCCTCCTGGGAGACGGCACACCATCTGTTGTCCTGAGTAGTATCCAGTGGGGGGCAGTGCTGAGCCACCCCTGGAATAACAGGGTGGGAGTGTAGTGAGTCACCAGAGAGGAACGCGAACCCCAGCGCAAGGCCGGGAAGGCCGGTCCCCCCTGGGTGCCAAGGCCGAGCCTGCCGGAAGGGCAGCGGACATCCTGAAGAATGTGGAGGGGTTTCCACATATTGTCGTCCACGTGGGAAGCTGCAGCCACGGGAAGCGGAGGGCCTGAGGCTGCTGGGGGCAGCGCTGTCGGGGACTGTGCCCGGCCCGCAGGCCAGCAGGGCCTCCTCAGGGAGCGCGTGAGCTCCGAGTCTGGAGGAGGGGGGGCGAGGGGCTCCAACTCCCCTCCCTCCCACCAAGCTGCACCACCATGACCTCATGGACACAGGACTCGGCCAGGCCCGAGACCCTCTGCTAGGACCCACTGGTGCAGGTGTCCTGGGCTCAGTGGACACTGGGATGGGAAGCCCCTCCGCTCCCACACTGGACACGGGTGTGGGGCAGCCAGCTGATGGGAAAGCAGCCCTGTGAGTCCCCCATGGTCACTGCTGCCCACAGACTGCCCCTGTCCACTTTCTGGACTGGGTTCAGGGATGTCCCATGACCTCACCCTCCCCTGAGCATGACGGCCAGCTGAGGGCAGGGGTGAGGAGGTGCCGAGGGGAAGACAGGGCGGCCAGGGGGTCAGGAGCCACGCTGCAGGGGTGGGTGGAGGAGGGGCACAGCCACACCATGCTCCCGCAGGCTTGCTGGTCTCACGTCCCGGCAGCCTGAGAGGAGGAGCCCTGCCGGGTCCTGGAGAGCCTGGCAGCGTGGCAGTGGGAGGCGGCACGCACGTGGGGAGGGTGCCTCAGCTGCGGGCAGGGCAGGGACGGCGGGCCCAGGCGTGGGCGTCGTGGGCGTCGTGGCTCGAGCATCTGGATCATGGGGCCTCGGCTGGCCTTTCGGGCAGGCAGCCCCTCCTCCTGAAGGCGGGCTAGGCCTCAGGGTGAGGTCCGGGCCCGGGGCTGCAGGACTGTGGGCACCAACCCCCTGCCCAGCCAGTGATACAGCCGCCTCCCGCCCGTCCCTAGGGCCTGCTGGGGCCTAGCGAGTGGCTCCAGGGGCAGCTGCTGCAGCTGCTGGCCTCTCACGGCGACGCGGCCACCGTGGCCCAGTGCGCCCGGGACCTCTTGCTGCCCGAGGAGCGGCTGCCCGCCTCAGTGGCCGCGGAGCTCGGCCGTCTCAGGCTGCAGGAGCGGTAAGCATACCCCAGGCCTGTGGGGGGCAAGGAGGACACACCCCTGGGCCCCTGTCGCTCGAGTGGTGTATACCAGCGGCTTAGAAATGAGAAACAGAGAAAACTAAGAATGGGGCGCGCACCCTCGTTCCCAGAATGCGGACGCAGAGCAGATGAGACAGGAAGGCCCCTCTGCTCCTCCGGAACCCGGTCACCTGGCTGCACACCCAGAGGCCCCTAGTCCGGGAGGGTGGAGGCATGTGGAAGGAGGCCCAGAGGGCACACCAGCCCGGCCAGTCCAGGATGTGCTGGGGGCGTGGGGGAGGGGGGCTGGGACACCAGGTGGCCACAGCTGTGCTCCTCCCAGGACGGCCGAGGCACCTTTTGATGACACGAAGGACCATTACTACCAGCTGCCCATAGCCAGGGAGGATGTCCACTTCCTGGCCTCATGGGAGGACCTGGCCAGGCACGAGGAGGAGCTTCTGCAGGTGCGTAGCCGGCTGGGGGCCGCTCATCAAGGCTCAGGGGTTCTGTCCACACCGGCACCCACCGTGCTCACCTGCGGTGCCTCCGTGGGCTGGTTTAGGGGCTTGACCTCTTCTGTGCAGAGTTAGGGGCAGCCTCGCTTGTGTGGGACCTCACGGGGCCGGGCAGGCTGGCTGTGTCCTTCCAGTCCTCGGCCACGCCCACTCAAGTGGCCCTCCGTCTGCAGCCTGGCCAGGTGGTCAGCATGGACCTGGAGTGGAGGCCCTCGTTCTGCGCTGGGGACCGGCCCCGGGCGTCACTCATGCAGGTGGCCGTTGAGGGCTGTGTTTTCCTGCTGGACCTGCCCGCACTCTCACGGCCAACAGAAGGACAGGAGTCCCAGGCCTTCTTCCGGCTGGTGTCCCGGTTGCTCACGGATCCATCCATCACCAAGCTGGGTGCGCACAGCCCCACCCTGCCTGTCCCTGCGGCCTGGGGAGGGTGCTGGGGGTGTCGGGGCCCCGTCTTTGGGTGCCTGGGGAGGGTGCTGGGGGTGTCAGGGCCCCGTCCTGGGGTGTCTGGGGAGGGTGCTGGGGGTGTCAGGGCCCCGTCCTGGGGTGCCTGGGGAGGGTGCTGGGGGTGTCAGGGCCCCGTCCTGGGGTGTCTGGGGAGGGTGCTGGGGGTGTCGGGGCCCCGTCCTGGGGTGTCTGGGGAGGGTGCTGGGGGTGTCAGGGCCCCGTCCTGGGGTGCCTGGGGAGGGTGCTGGGGGTGTCGGGGCCCCGTCCTGGGGTGCCTGGGGAGGGTGCTGGGGGTGTCGGGGCCCCGTCCTGGGGTGCCTGGGGAGGGTGCTGGGGGTGTCGGGGCCCCGTCCTGGGGTGTCTGGGGAGGGTGCTGGGGGTGTCGGGGCCCCGTCCTGGGGTGCCTGGGGAGGGTGCTGGGGGTGTCGGGGCCCCGTCCTTGGGTGCCTGGGGAGGGTGCTGGGGGTGTCAGGGCCCCGTCCTGGGTGCCTGGGGAGGGTGCTGGGGGTGTCGGGGCCCCATCCTGGGGTGCCTGGGGAGGGTGCTGGGGGTGTCGGGGCCCCGTCCTTGGGTGCCTGGGGAGGGTGCTGGGGGTGTCAGGGCCCCGTCCTGGGGTGTCTGGGGAGGGTGCTGGGGGTGTCAGGGCCCCGTCCTGGGGTGTCTGGGGAGGGTGCTGGGGGTGTCGGGGCCCCGTCCTGGGGTGCCTGGGGAGGGTGCTGGGGGTGTCGGGGCCCCGTCCTGGGGTGCCTGGGGAGGGTGCTGGGGGTGTCGGGGCCCCGTCCTGGGTGCCTGGGGAGGGTGCTGGGGGTGTCGGGGCCCCGTCCTGGGGTGCCTGGGGAGGGTGCTGGGGGTGTCGGGGCCCCGTCCTTGGGTGCCTGGGGAGGGTGCTGGGGGTGTCGGGGCCCTGTCCTGGGTGCCTGGGGAGGGTGCTGGGGGTGTCGGGGCCCCATCCTGGGGTGCCTGGGGAGGGTGCTGGGGGGTGTCGGGGCCCCGTCCTTGGGTGCCTGGGGAGGGTGCTGGGGGTGTCAGGGCCCCGTCCTGGGGTGTCTGGGGAGGGTGCTGGGGGTGTCGGGGCCCCGTCCTTGGGTGCCTGGGGAGGACGCTGGGGGTGTCGGGGCCCCGTCCTTGGGTGCCTGGGGAGGGTGCTGGGGGTGTCGGGGCCCCGTCCTTGGGTGCCTGGGGAGGGTGCTGGGGGTGTCGGGGCCCCGTCCTTGGGTGCCTGGGGAGGGTGCTGGGGGTGTCGGGGCCCCATCCTTGGGTGCCTGGGGAGGACGCTGGGGGTGTCAGGGCCCCGTCCTTGGGTGCCTGGGGAGGGTGCTGGGGGTGTCAGGGCCCCGTCCTGGGTGCCTGGGGAGGGTGCTGGGGGTGTCGGGGCCCCGTCCTTGGGTGCCTGGGGAGGGTGCTGGGGGTGTCAGGGCCCCGTCCTGGGGTGCCTGGGGAGGGTGCTGGGGGTGTCGGGGCCCCGTCCTGGGGTGCCTGGGGAGGGTGCTGGGGGTGTCAGGGCCCCGTCCTTGTGTGGGTGCCTGGGGAGGGTGCTGGGGGTGTCGGGGCCCCGTCCTTGGGTGCCTGGGGAGGGTGCTGGGGGTGTCAGGGCCCCGTCCTGGGGTGCCCATCGCCAGCGGCCCTGCCCACAGGCTACGGGATGGCAGGGGACCTGAAGAGCCTGGGCACCTCCTACCCAGCCCTGGCCCACATGCAGAAGCAGCTGCAGGGCGGCCTGGACCTGCTGCAGGTGCACCGGCAGGTCAGCACATGGGCCGGGGGGTGGAGGGGTCCTTACCACCACCTCAGGCTGGCGGTGTCTGTCCTCGCAGTGCCTTCCTGGCCCCAGCCCTGCTCCCTGACCACAGATGACCAGAGGCCCAGACTGGGATCCCCCGGGAGGGGGTCCCTGCAGGTGCCACGACTTCCCCAGAACCAGCCCTGCTCTGGGCTCCTTGTGGGAGCTCTCAGCGTGAATCTTGGGAGTTAAGACATCAGTCAGCCCCAGAGCTGACTGGTGGGCAGTGACCATCACCCTGAGACCCCCAGCACTGCCAGCCTTAGCCATCCTCGCCCTTCTGTCCCTGCACTGACCGCTGTGGGGCACAGGACCTTCCCAAGAGCCCTGAGTGGGGCCGCGAGGGCATGGGTGGTGGCAGTCCTCTCCCCAGGACAGGCCTCAGCCTGAGGACAATCTCTTGCAGATCCGGGTGGCCGGCATGCCTGTCCCAGGTGTGGATGCCAATGTGGGTCCACGGGGCCTCAGCCTCCTGGTGCAGCAGGCGCTGGGTAAGCCCCTGGACAAGACACAGCAGCTCTCCAACTGGGACCGGCGGCCGCTGGACGAGGGGCAGCTGCTGTATGCAGGTGTGCGCCCTGTGCCCTCCCCCCCATGCCTCCTACACCCCTGGCCCCCCAGGCGGGAGGCTAAGGCTGGCCCCTGCTCACCCAGCTGCCGATGCCTACTGCCTGCTGGAGGTGTACCAGGCGTTGTGCAGAGAGCCTGCCCGCTTCCACCTGTCGGAGGACCTGGCCAGGGGCCTGAGGCCAGGACGCAGAGAGAGAGCAGGGGCTCAAGAGCCGCCCCACCCGCAGGAGGCCTGGCAGGTGACAGAGCCCCCGGGACCCTTCACAGGATTGTCCGGAGGGAGGACCACCGTCCGTACAATGGGGGCCTCGCAGGTGTGGAGGGCTGGGCGGGGGGCTTGGGCCCCTCTAGCTGGACTCCACCTGGAGCGAAGGAACACAAAGTGTGGGTCACTTCCCAGAGGAAGGTCCAGCCCTTCCTGAGTCCAGGCCTGGTGTGTCCCCTGAGCCCTGAACCCTGCTTCAGTGCACACGGGACCCCCAGGAAATGTGCATGCGACCCTTGGGGTCCAGTGTGGGCGATTCGGTATCATTTTACCGGTTTTCTGCATTGAGCACATATTTCTCACGGTTCTCTTCATCAAGTTTTTTTAAAAAGAGTGACCACACTGCGGCCCTCACTTCCCACCGAGCAACCCCGGGGCCCCCGCTCCCCACCGAGTCCAGGGTGGGCCCGGGGGGCCGCAGGCTGCTGAGCGGGGCTGTGTTGCAGGCGCCTGCGACTGTGGATGCGGACACGGCCCCCGAGGTCCCGGCCAGGGCCTTCCGTGTGGTGTGTGACAGTATGCTGCAGGGGCTGGCGCGCAGCCTCCGCTGTCTGGGCGCAGACGTGCTGGTGCTGAGCTCCGGGGAGGACCACCGCCTTGCGGCCGAGGTGAGCACGCAGGGCTCTGTGCTGCCCGCTGGCCCTGCGTCCCAGCCTGTGAGTTGAGCAGGCAGGGCTCTGTGCTGCCCGCCGGGGCCTGTGTCCCAGCCTGTGAGGTGAGCAGGCAGGGCTCTGTGCTGCCCGCCGGCCCTGTGTCCCAGCCTGCTGGGCTCTGTTGGGAGCAGGGCTCTGTGTGTTGTGCTGCATGGACCACCCCACCCCGGGGCAGAAGGCACAGCACCCCTGGGGCCCCAGACATGGCAATGGCCACACGGCACTTGCGGCTCCTTTGACACAGGCAGACCCTGATGGCCCTGCCCCGGGTCCTGTGGCACCTGGAATCGCTGTGTACCCATAAGCCCTCCTGTCCTCTGAGAAGCCAGGGTGGATCCCTGTGTGTGTGTGTGTGTGTGTGTGTGTGTGTGTGTGCAGGCCGGGTGCCCTCCACACTGGGCTCTGTCCACGCCCACACTAGGGCTCCACTGGGGGGCACCAGCCCCAAGGTCATGAGGAAGCACCCTGTCATGGAGGGCAGCTCTGGGATGACCCCACCACATGGGTCACAGGGATCAAAGCCATGTGTCTGGTTTTCCACAGAAACTTGTCTGGCCATCTGTGTGGAAGTCACATTCACCAGATAAAAGTGGAACTGCGTGTCCAGGCGTTTCCCGTGCGCGTGTCCTACCAAACAGCCACCAGAGCGCGGCTGGCTGGGAGAGACACAGGGAGCCGGGCAGCATCCGCCAGAGGGCCCAAGGCACAGAGGAGGGCATGCTGTGCAGTCAGTGCCAGCCTGGTGGGCGCGGAGGGACCCCCACTCTCACGCGTGGAGAGGCTGGGCTGTGGCTGCCCTGGGCCTGGGCAGCTGCCTCTCAGTTCCGGGGCGGGAACTGGGATGGTAAATGTCTCTTTAATAGGTTTATTGAGATAGAACTCACCCGGCCACGTTCCCGTCCCTTGGCTCTTACTGTATCCTCAGAGCTGTGCACCCAGTCCCTGGTCAGCTTTAGAGAATGGTCACTCATGAAGTGGTCACTCCCTGGCCCCTGGCAATCTGCTTTCTGTCCCTGGATGTGCCTGTTCCGGGCATTTCTTTATGTGGCATCGTCCGTGTGGCCTTTGGCGGCTGGCTTCTCTCCCTCGGCCTCCTGTCGTCCGGGTTCGTCCTGTCGTCCGGGTTCGTCCTGTCGTCCGGGTTCACCCTGTCGTCCGGGTTCGTCCTGTCGTCCGGGTTCTCCCTGTCGTCCGGGTTCTCCCTGTCGTCCGGGTTCACCCTGTCGTCCGGGTTCGTCCTGTCGTCCGGGTTCGCCCTGTCGTCCGGGTTCGCCCTGTCGTCCGGGTTCTCCCTGTCGTCCGGGTTCGTCCTGTCGTCCGGGTTCGTCCTGTCGTCCGGGTTCGTCCTGTCGTCCGGGTTCGTCCTGTCGTCTGGGTTCGTCCTGTCGTCCGGGTTCACCCTGTCGTCCGGGTTCGTCCTGTCGTCCGGGTTCTCCCTGTCGTCCGGGTTCTCCCTGTCGTCCGGGTTCACCCTGTCGTCCGGGTTCGTCCTGTCGTCCGGGTTCTCCCTGTCGTCCGGGTTCTCCCTGTCGTCCGGGTTTGTCCTGTCGTCCGGGTTCTCCCTGTTGTCCGGGTTCTCCCTGTCGTCCGGGTTCGTCCTGTCGTCCGGGTTCGTCCTGTCGTCCGGGTTCGTCCTGTCGTCCGGGTTTGTCCTGTCGTCCGGGTTCTCCCTGTGGTCCGGGTTCGTCCTGTCGTCCGGGTTCGTCCTGTCGTCCGGGTTCTCCCTGTCGTCCGGGTTCGTCCTGTCGTCCGGGTTCGTCCTGTCGTCCGGGTTCTCCCTGTCGTCCGGGTTCTCCCTGTCGTCCGGGTTCGTCCTGTCGTCCGGGTTCTCCCTGTCGTCCGGGTTCGTCCTGTCGTCCGGGTTCTCCCTGTCGTCCGGGTTCTCCCTGTCGTCCGGGTTCTTCCTGTCGTCCGGGTTCTCCCTGTCGTCCGGGTTCTCCCTGTCGTCCGGGTTCGCCCTGTCGTCCGGGTTCGTCCTGTCGTCCGGGTTCGTCCTGTCGTCCGGGTTCGTCCTGTCGTCCGGGTTCTCCCTGTCGTCCGGGTTCGTCCTGTCGTCCGGGTTCGTCCTGTCGTCCGGGTTCTCCCTGTCGTCCGGGTTCTTCCTGTCGTCCGGGTTCGTCCTGTCGTCCGGGTTCTCCCTGTCGTCCGGGTTCTCCCTGTCGTCCGGGTTCGCCCTGTCGTCCGGGTTCGTCCTGTCGTCCGGGTTCTCCCTGTGGTCCGGGTTCGTCCTGTCGTCCGGGTTCGTCCTGTCGTCCGGGTTCTCCCTGTCGTCCGGGTTCGTCCTGTCGTCCGGGTTCGTCCTGTCGTCCGGGTTCTCCCTGTCGTCCGGGTTCTTCCTGTCGTCCGGGTTCGTCCTGTCGTCCGGGTTCTCCCTGTCGTCCGGGTTCGTCCTGTCGTCCGGGTTCTCCCTGTCGTCCGGGTTCTCCCTGTCGTCCGGGTTCTCCCTGTCGTCCGGGTTCTTCCTGTCGTCCGGGTTCTCCCTGTCGTCCGGGTTCTCCCTGTCGTCCGGGTTCGTCCTGTCGTCCGGGTTCTCCCTGTCGTCCGGGTTCACCCTGTCGTCCGGGTTCTTCCTGTCGTCCGGGTTCTCCCTGTCGTCCGGGTTCTCCCTGTCGTCCGGGTTCTCCCTGTCGTCCAGGTTCTTCCTGTCGTCCGGGTTCTTCCTGTCGTCCGGGTTCTCCCTGTGGTCCGGGTTCTCCCTGTGGTCCGGGTTCGTCCTGTGGTCCAGGTTCTCCCTGTCGTCCGGGTTCGTCCTGTCGTCCGGGTTCTCCCTGTCGTCCGGGTTCGCCCTGTCGTCCGGGTTCGTCCTGTCGTCCGGGTTCGTCCTGTCGTCCGGGTTCTCCCTGTCGGAGCCTCTGTCAGCCTTCGTCTCATTTTGTGGCGAGTAGTGGGCCGCTGTGCGGATGGGCCGTGGCTGTGGACACAGCCTTCCCACGTCCTGCCCGTGTGAATCACTGCTGTAAGATGCAGCCGTACTACCTGACCAGGCGGTGGCTCAGTGGATAGAGCGTTGGACTGGGATGCAGAGGACCCAGGTTCGAGACCCCGAGGTCACCAGCTTGAGTGAGGGCTCATCTGGTTTGAGCAAAAGCTCACCAGCTTGGACCCAAGGTCGCTGGCTTGAGCAAGGGGTTACTCGGTCTGCTGAAGGCCCGCGGTCAAGGCACATATGAGAAAGCATCAATGAACAACTAAGGTGTCGCAACAAAAAATTGATGCTTTCTTTCTCCCTTCCTGTCTGTCCCTCTCTCTGACTCTCTCTGTCATAAAATAAATAAAATTAAAAAAAGAAAAGCTCACCAGCTTGGACCCAAGGTCGCTGGCTTGAGCAAGGGGTTACTTGGTCTGCTGAAGGCCCACGATCACAGTACATATGAGAAAACAATCAATGAACAACTAAGATCTCACAACAAAAAACTAATGATTGATGCATCTCATCTCTCTTCATTTCTGTCTGTCTGTCCCTATCTCTCTCTCTCTCTGTCTCTGTAAAAAAAAAAAAAAAAAAAAAAAAGCAGCCGTACTGACCCTGTGATCTCTAGTATGGGTCTTCCTTGATGGATTTGGAACTGTTCTTCTGGGAAGCAGTCCCCAGGCTCACCGCGAGGACGGAGCTGTCGGGGACCTGGAACAGCAGAGCTGGGCTGGCTGGTCAGCAGGCACCCTGTGTAGCAGAAGACCCGCGGTTCCTGCGAGCATGCGTGCTTGGCTTTCAGCCCTGGCGCAGCTGGCAACATCCCTGGCTGTCCCTGGGGCCAACCTCACTAATGAGGAAGCTGAGTTTGGGAGAAGAGAGAAGCCCCCCATGTGGGAGGGCAAACCCCAATATCCTGCCTGGTCGGAGCCCCGCCTCCTGTGCTGACCCCTGGCATGCGTGAGCGGATGTCCACTCTCTCCCCTGTCTCCAGCCCCTCACAGACCACCTCTCCCAGAGGCCTGGTCCCAGCATCCAGGAAATGTGCCGTTGGTGGCCCCAGCCACTGTCCCTGTAGAAAACCCATCTGTCCCCCAGCCTGGGTTGTTTCCAGCTTCTGGGAGCTGAGACTGAGCTGTCAGCCTGACTTCTCAAGGACTCCAGGCATCAGCGGTCAAGCAGCCCAGCCGCTGGGAAGAGGTGTCTTCCCACCGGCCCTGAGGGGACCCAGGGTCCCCAGCAAGTGGGAGGCCGGGCCTGGACCCCGTCTTCCTCACCCACGATGGAAAAAGCCTGGAAGACGTTGATAGAAATACAGGTGCTCAGGCCCGGTGCTGAGGGCTCACAGGTTGTGTGTCCTTCAGGGGTCAGCAGAGCCTCCTGCTCTGTCACGTGCCTCGTGCAGGGACGAGTGGGCGAGTGTGTGTGTGACACTCTCCTCAGGAAGGCCTATACACAGGGTTGGTCCTCGTCTGGCATCCGGTAGCCATGCTGGTTGATATAAAACTTTCCCTGGACCGTCCAACGGGGTGGTGTGCATGGACCCCTGCAGTCCGTCTGGGAGTCTTCAACCGGGTCTGTGCCCGGCAAAGGGTTCCCATGCGACCGCCCCTGGGTGACCTCGGGGTCTGCGTCTCCAGTGGACTTGCATGACAGACCACACGTGTGCTACCCCGCCGCCGGTGTAGAGGGTCATGTCCAGGTGACCACTGCTGCCCGCGTGCCTGTCTATTACAGAACTGGCCACGAGCACACCATACACCCAAGTCCTTCTAGTGAGTCGGTTTGGAGGACCCTCAGAGGAGTCTGCTCAAGGCTCCTGGTGCCGCTCTGGCAGGTAGCTCCCTGGAGACCGGGGAGGCGAGGCCTGGGGAGGGTGAGAGCAGACGAGGAGCCTGGAGCTGCTGGCACTGGTGTGTCTCGGGCAGGACGTGGACTCACATCTCCCGTGAAGCTCTGGTGTGTGGTTTGTTAGCTGTGGCCCCAGGAACTTGGCGTTTTTGCTGCTGTAATAAGTTGTGCCGTTCTGTTTTCCGCTGAGGCTGGAACTACGGCTGCCCTGGTTCCTAGCTGCCTCAGAGTCCAGCTTATGTCCAGAAACCTTGTGAAACTCTCTCAGGTTCTCCTGAACTGGCTGTCCGTGCTGTGGGGTCCTGTGTGCAGGCATGCCATCTATGAGCAATGACAGTTTTCATCCTTCCTGTCCGACCCTTACGGGGTTTCGTTTCTTTTCCTTGTCTTACTCACTGAGAGAATCGTGGAGGCTTATGCCCTCCCACCTCGAACGAGGGGAACGACATTCCCGACATGACCCTTCGGCACCGACTTGCCGTCCTCTGAGCTGCTGCTTTGGAAGCTCAGCTCTGTCTCAGGAGCACGTCCAGGGTGGAACATCTTTTTCCCTCACCTTCTTTTCTGGCCTTCTAGACACGTTGAGGGGGTGGAGTCTCTCCTCTCCTCCGTCTCCGGCGACTTGGAGCGCACATGGACTGTCTGCTCCACAGTGTCCTCCGGCCAGGCGTGCCGGGCCTGGTGCTTGGTGGAGGAATGCCTGGCGCTGGCTCCTGTAAGTCAGGGTCACACGGCTGCTGAGCCGCCTGCCTCTTCTTAGCCACTCTGGTAATCCATGCCTGTCCCTGGGATGTCAGACAGCACAGCTGCTGGGACCCTCGGTGGAGTGGAGCTCGGCTGGCTCTGGGAGGTGTGCTCAGCCCTGTGCCCCTCGGTCCCTGCGCCCCTCTCACTCCGTCCTCCGGGGACCCTGTGTCCCTCGGTCCCTGCGCCCCTGTCACTCCGTCCTCCGGGGACCCTGTGTCCCTCGGTCCCTGCGCCCCTCTCGCTCCGTCCTCCGGGGACCCTGTGTCCCTCGGTCCCTGCGCCCCTCTCACTCCGTCCTCCGGGGACCCTGTGCCCCTCGGTCCCTGCGCCCCTCTCACTCCGTCCTCCGGGGACCCTGTGCCCCTCTCACTCCGTCCTCCAGGGACCCGTCCGTTTAGTGAGTCTGTTCAAGGAACGAGGATTTGGCCTCGCTGGTCCTTTCTATTGCATTTTTTGGTTTCTATCTCATTAATTCCCATTCTTATCTTTATAGTTTCCTTCCTTTGCTTTCTTGGGGTTATTTCCAAGTGGAGTGCTTAGCGCTTTAATTTTCAGGCTTTTAAATTTTATGATGTAAACAGTCAAGACCATAAATTTTTCCTGAAGTACTGTTTTCACTTCATTCTATCAGTTTTGTTTTGAGATGTTGTGTTTCCCTTAATTTTTTTTTTAATTTCAGTTCTAATAATTTTTGAGTGTCTGTTATAATTATTTGCTTGACTTATTATTATTTTTTTAAGAATGCTGTCTCCTAATTTCAGAAAACTTAGAATTTGGGGATTTTTCAGTTATGTTTTTAGAATGGATTTCTTACCTAACTGTATTGTAGCCAGTGGGGGCTTGTTCTGTACACTGCCAGTTTAGATATCTACAAAGACTTGCTTTGTAGCCAAGGGGGTGGTCCTTTTCATAAATGTTCTGCGTGGATTTTAAAAGAATACATGTTCTACAGCAGGGGTCCCCAAACTACGGCCCGCGGGCCGCATGCGGCCCCCTGAGGCCATTTATCCGGCCCCCGCTGCACTTCCAGAAGGGGCACCTCTTTCATTGGTGGTCAGTGAGAGGAGCATAGTTCCCATTGAAATATTGGTCAGTTTGTTGATTTAAATTTACTTGTTCTTTATTTTAAATATTGTATTTGTTCCCATTTTGTTGTTTTTACTTTAAAATAAGATATGTGCAGTGTGCATAGGGATTTGTTCATAGTTTTTTTTATAGTCCGGCCCTCCAACGGTCTGAGGGACAGTGAACTGGCCCCCTGTATAAAAAGTTTGGGGACCCCTGCTCTACAGTCATGGTCCTCTCTCTCTCTCATACACACTCACACACACACAGTCACAGTCAACAGACCAAGTTTACTTAATGTGTTGCTCAAATCACCGGTATCTTATTTGACTATTTCTCCACCTGACTCTATCAAAGACCGAGAGAGCTGTGCTGAAGTCTCCTGTGATGGCGGAGTTATTAAATTCTTTGTGGTCATGTCAGTCTTTATTTTACTTGTTTTTTGTTTTTATTTTTACTTTATTTTTTTTTTAATTTATGTTATTAGGTGCATATGTGCACAATTTTTAGTACTCGTATATCTTTCTGTTGAGTGAAATCTTGTACAATTATGAAGTGAACCTCTTTGGCTCTAGTAAAACTCTTTACCTTAAAGTCTATTTAAACTAATGTTAAAATACCATTTCTCCGGCATTCTTTGCTTATTATTTACATATCATTTTCTCACGCTTTCATTTTCAACCTTCCTTTAATCTTAGGTATTAGGTATATTTCTTATAAACTGCTCCTGCCTGGATTAAAAAAATATCTAGTCTGATAGTCTTTGCTTTTCCACTTAATTTAGTCCATTTACGTTTTTTGTAGTCAGTGATATAATAAGGGTTTAGTTGTATGGCTCGTTTTCTTTTTAGCTGCACTGTTCTGGTTTGTGCTTTCCATTTATTTGTCCTGGCTTTCCCCCTGAGGTTCTGTTAGCTTTATCACCTTGTTTTACATTGCCTTCTGTCAGTTTCAAAGTTATAAGTTCTATTTCTGTTCTTTTAAGGGTCACTCTAGAAATTTGAACATGTATAGTTCAGTTCACATTTTCTAAAGTTAAATTTAGTACAGGGGTCTTAGCTCAGTTTAGCTTTCTCAGCACTTTCCATCTTAACTGTTATTTTCCTGCCTTTTTTTTTTTTTAGTGAGAGGCGAGGGGGAGGGAAAGAGATGAGAAGCATCGACCCATAGTTGTGTCAATTTAGTTGTTCATTGATTGCTTTACATACGGGTCTTGACCAGGGAGCTCCAGTCAAACCAGTGACCTTGCTCAAGTCAATGACCTTGGGCTCAAGCCAGCAACCTTGGGCTTCAAGCCAGAGACCATAGGATCATGTTGATGAACCCATGCTCAAGCTGGCAACCACGGGTTTTCGAACCTGGGACCTCAGTGTCCCAAGTCGAAGCTCTATCCATTGTGCCACCACCAATCAGGCTACCTTCCAACATTTTAACAAAATGTGTTTTTTTTTTAATTCTACAAATTAGACATTGTGTTTGTTTTATGTGTATGATGGCCTTCAGAGTTTATGCTGTGTGGATGTGCGCAGACAGGACAGACCTTGCTCTAAGAAAAAGCAAGCTCTAGCCTGGCCAGGCAGTGGCACAGTGGATTGAGCGTCAACCTGGGATGTTGAAGACCCAAGTTTGAAACCTCGAGGTCACCAGTTTGAGTGTGGGCTCATCCAGCTTGAGTGCAGGGTCTCCAACTTGAGTGTAGAATCATAGACATGACCCCATGCTATCGTCCAGAGGTCTATGGCTTAAAGCCCATGGTTGTTGGCTTGAGCAGGGGGTCACTGGCTTCGCTAGAGACACATATGAGAGGCAATCAATGAACAACTAATGTAATGCCACTACGAGTTGATACTTCTCATCTCTCTCCCTTCCTGCCTCTCTCTCACACTAAAAAAGAAAGAGAAGAAGCAGCAAGGCCTTTCTTGTTCAAAAGATCTCCCTTGGCCGTGTCCTTTCCTTGGGGCCATTTCCCCTGGACCACTTTCTCTTTCCTCTGTCCTGAGGACGTGTGGCTGGGTTTATGATTGCAGTTTGACAGAAACTTGAGAACAGCCCACTGTGGGTTGGTGTCCACTGTTGCTGTTGACATGTCTGCTGTTGCCCTTTGTCATTTTTTTGTGGAGCTCATCGGTTGTTGTTTTTTCTCTCTTGACTACCCTTTCATTTGGTTCTTTCCTCATATTTACTTCAGTTCTGTTTGTTTTTAATTTTGTTACTCATGCCTGACCAGGCAGTGCCACAGTGGATAGACCATCGGACTGGGACACGGAGGACCCAGGTTTGAAACCCTGAGTTCACCAGCTTGAGTGCAGGGTCACTGGCTTGAGCGTGGAATCATAGACTTGACCCCATGGTCGCTGGCTTAAATCCCAAGGTTGCTGGCTTGAGCCCGGGGTCACTCACTCTGCTGTAGCCCACCCCCCCCCAGTGAAGGCACATATGAGAAAGCAATCAATGAACAACTAAGATACCACAACAAAGAACTGATGCTTCTCATCTCT
The DNA here is from genome assembly GCF_036850995.1 of Saccopteryx leptura. NCBI lineage: Eukaryota > Metazoa > Chordata > Mammalia > Chiroptera > Emballonuridae > Saccopteryx > Saccopteryx leptura. Next base: position 665,500 of record NC_089504.1, read on the forward strand.
CTCCCTTCCTGTCTGTCCCTGTCTGTTCTTCTCTCTGTCTCTGTCTCGGTCTCTCTCTCTCACATACACACACACACACACACACACACACACACACACACACACACGCACGCACACATTTGTTACTCATCACATAGGTGTCTATGTGTTATCACTAAAAATAATCACTTGCTTTATTGCTTTATTCTCCCCCCCTTTTTTTTGGTGGTGAAATGTACATCACAAAATTTATCATCCTAATCACAATTTGCAATTTATAATTCGGTGGCCTGAAGTACATTCACAATGTTGTGTCGCCATCACCAGTATCTGTTTCCAGAAAACTTTCATCAGCCCAGACAAAAATTCTGTCCCCACTGACCAACCATTCTTCATCGTCCCCTCCCCCACTCCTGGCCACCCACCGTTCCGCTTTCTGTCTCTGTAACTCTGACTCCCATCAGTGCCTCATTTCAGGGGAATCACACAGTATTTGTCCTCTGCTGTCTAACTTATTTCTCTCAGCATAATGTCTTCAAAGTCAGTCTACGATGGAGCATGTGCCAGAGTTTCCTTACTCTTTAAAACAGAATAAATCCCGTGTGTGAGTGTGTGTGTGTGTGTGTGTGTGTGTGTGTGTATTTTTTGTTTGTTAACTCATTCACCTATTGATGGACACTTGGATGGTTTCCACCTTTCGGCTGTTGTGAATGACGCTATTATGTACCTTAGAAGAGCACCGGTATCTGTTTAAGTTTCTGCTTACAATTGTTTGGGGAGGATACCGAGAAGTGGAATTGCTGAACCGTAGGGTCATTCTATGTCCTGTTGCCACAGCGGCCGGCAACATGGGACATTCCCACCAGCAGTGCATGAGGACTCCAGTTTCTACAGCCTCACCAACACCGATGTTCCTTTTTTTTTTCTTTCTGGTTTTGTTTTAAATAAAAGCCATCCTAGTGGGTGTGGATTGTCTCCCACTGCGGTTCTGACTGGCGTTTCCCTCCTGACTGCCGATGCGGGTCATCTTTTCTTGTGCTTGCTGGTCACGTGTATGTCTTCGTTGGAGAGATATCTCTTCGAGTCTTTTGCCTATTTTCTAATTGGGTTGTTTGCTTTTCATTATTGTTGTTAATCAAAGTCGTAGTTCTTAATAGATTCTGAACATTCCTTCCCAACAAGATACATGATTTGCAAATATCTTTGCCCAGTCTGTTTGTCTTTTTACTTTCTTGATAGTGTTCTATGATGTATACAAGTCCTTAATTTTCATGAAGTTCAGTTTATCTATTTTTAATTTTGTTGTCTTTGCTTTCGGTGCTATAGCTAAGAAATCACTGCCAAATGCGATCGCCTGGCTTTTCCCCTAGTTTTCTCTTAGGAGTTTTATTGTTTAGCTGTTACGTTCTTGAGTCGGCCCCTGCATCCTCAAAGATAACTAATGATGTTTAAGGAAGCATGTGAAACACACAGCGGAGCTGTGTGTGACATTTCTGCCTATTGCCGCTGTCACCTCTCTGAGGGGCATACTGTCCCCCTGTGGCATGTGGGAGCCTTCACTGGATCCTGAATCCTTTTGACGTGACACTCGTAGACTTTGATAACTTCTTTGCCTTCTGACGTGAGGAGATGTTCCAGCTTCGTTGCGTGCATTCTCTGCCTGAGACACGGAGTTAGCTATTTCTCCAAAAAGCCCTTATTTTCCTTTATCAGGAAACCTAGTTATGAACCAGTCTGGGCGCAGGGTGCTCTCAGCTGCAGGGTTGGTTCTTGTTTCTACGCTTTCCCAGTAGACAGAGCATGAAACACACACACATACACACACATATTCATATATCATATACATATACATATATAAAAATATATGCAGATATAAAATTTTTGTGTGTATATGCATATATATATATATATATATATATAAATTTATACTGCCTGACCAGGTGGTAGCACAGCGGATGGAGTGTTGGCCTGGGACACAGAGGACCCAGGTTCAAAACCCTCGGTCGCCAGCTTGAGTGCGGGCTCACAAGCTTGAGTGCGGGGTCACTGGCTTAAGCGTGGAATCATAAACATGACCCCATGGTCACTGGCTTGAAGCCCAAGGTCTCCGGTTTGAGCAAAGGGTCACTTGGCCTGCTGTAGCCCCCCAGTCAAGGTACATATGAGAAAGCAATCAATAAACAACTAAGGTGCCGCAACGAGGAATTGATGTTTCTCATCTCTCTCCCTTCCTGTCTTTCTGTCCCTATCTGTCCCTCTCTCTTGTTTCTCTCGCTAAAAAAAAAACAAAAAACACTGAAGCTTTTCATTCAGATCTGGGGTTCATTGTAAAATCTCTGGTTTTATCCATAGCTCCTTTCTCTCAGCTGAAAATCCTCACACTCACAACATAAGCATCATTGGTGTGCATTGTGTCACAGTTCACACACAGACATTTCAGAATAACAACGTCAGCGTCGCTGCCCACAGCAGGACCCTGCAGGGCTGTGCCCACTGCCGGTCTCCACGCAGCACCTAGAGATGTGTGGTCAGCAGCACGCGTGCTTCTGTGTCCCTAGAACAAGTCTCTCTTTTGGGTTTGTAGAGATTGCTTTTTAAATGCAATGTGGTTCGCAATGATGGAAAATGTTTGCATGGTTCTAAGACCAGACCTATAGAGCGAGACCATGCCCGGGACTGAGCTGGCTTCTCGGGTCCCCGGCAGAGGCCACTCAGGGGAAACCCAGCAGCCCAGCCCTGGGAGGCCGCCTGCCCCTCACCGGTCGCCCTCGCCTCCTGCACAGGTCGCCAGACGGGAGGGAAGGATCATCCTGACGTCGGGCCTGCCGTACCACAAGGTGAGGACCCCGCCACACCCAGGCCTCCAGCCACCCCCAGTGCAGGCTCTGCCACGGGGCCGGCGGCCGTAGACTTCACCCGGTAGTGCCGCATTCCGGGTGGGCCGCGGGGAGGCTCCTGAAGCCAGAGCTAGGGGAAGTGGGGCAGCCCAGACGGTTCTGGGCTCAGTGGCCGCCTCTCTTCGCAGCTCCGGGCCCAGGTCGGGGCTGGGCGCTGCCTCTGGGTGGACTGCTCCCTCAAGGCCCGGCAGCAGGCGAAGGCCGTGCTCAGGCATTTCCACGTGCGTGTCACACCCGCAGACATCTTCAGCCGCTGCCCGGTAGGTCCTGCGGGTCCCAGGGTTTGGTGGGCCGGTGCGTGAGCCGTGGGGCTGCCGTGAGCTGTGGGGCTGCCGTGAGCTGTGGGGCTGCTGTGGGCCAGTGCGTGAGCCGTGGGCCGGTGCGTGAGCCGTGGGGCTGCCGTGAGCTGTGGGGCTGCCGTGAGCTGTGGGGCTGCCAGGGGGAACCTGGCATGTCCCTGGTGGACGGCTGGACAGTAGAGGCCGCATGCCTTGGCGCCTCCGCTCCTCTGAGCAGTCGTCGCTGCCTCATTGGTGGTGTTTCCTCCACTTCCTCCCACACAAGGCGGGTGAGGGTTCGGGGGGACCCTGCAGCCTAGGGCCAAGAGGGAGCCGAGGTGAGTGGCTGCAGTCCGGGGAGCAGCTCGGAGGATTTGGGGAATGTTGTGTGCCCAGGGCTAGCCTCCCACGGGGCTTCTGGCTGGAGTACAGGAAGCCCTCGGAAGTCCTGTCTGGCCGGGGGTGGGAAGGGTGTGTTCCATTTTCCAAGGGCGACGTCCACAGCCACAGGCGGCCACTGGGTACCTACCACCCTGACCTCTAGAGAAGTCTGGGTGAGGAGCTCCCCAGGCGAGGGTTCCGAGAGGGGTCTGGGGCCGGGTGGCCCCACGCTCACTCACCCTAGGAGGGCACCCCCCCTCCTCTCTGGCTGGCCCAGGTGCTGGCTGAGGGCGCGGGCTCCCCAGGCTATCTGGATGAGGGAGAGGTGATGCAGCCTCTCGGCCTGGCCCTGCAGGGGGTGGGGGCTCCCGGCACAGAGTGCTGGCTACTCCCAGAATATTCCGGAATTTGGGCCACGACCCGGAGCAGACCACTGCACCCGCCCACCTGGCTCATTCCTGCCAGCTCCCCCGGGCCGGCGTCCGGCAGTGGGAGGAAGGAAGGCCGGAGGGAAGCCCCTGTTTTCAGGCCCCTGCCCGGCCGGGGCCCACAGTGGCCTCTGGGCAGCCGGAGGAGCACGCCAGGCCTTTCCGTCAGGCTGGGCCCCGGAGGACAGGAACTGGGTCTGCTGCCTCTTTGTACTTGAGCGGCGAGTGTGCAGACCCCAGGATGTCCGGGAAGCAGGGAGGCATTTTAATGAGCTTTTCAGTGCCTCTGCTGGTACGTTTTCTTGAGAAAACAGGAAGTTGGGGAACTGGGAGGAAGTCCCCACTGGCGCCCTGGGAAGCCCCGTGCTGGGGAGCAGCCTGGTCCCCTGTCAGACCCACGAGGGCCGGGCCTGGAGGGCAGCCTCAGTGAGCCCTTCAATGAGCCCTTGCCCCAGCAGCCTCCGGCCGAGAGCACCAAGCCCTGTCGAGCGGGCCTGGGCTGGGAGAGCATACTGGGGGGTGGGTGGCGTTGGGCAGATTCAAAGGCTGGGTAGCAGATCTGCGTCCTGGTGGGGTCCCGCTCGTGACTGGTGGGGACCCGCTCAGGACCCGCTCGTGACTGGTGGGGTCCCGCTCGTGACTGGTGGGGACCCGCTCATGACTGGTGGGGTCCCGGGGACCCGTTCGTGACTGGTGGGGTCCCGCTCGTGACTGGTGGGGTCCCGCTCGTGACTGGTGGGGTCCCGGGGACCCGCTCGTGACTGGTGGGGACCCGCTCGTGACTGGTGGGGTCCCGCTCGTGACTGGTGGGGACCCGCACGTGACTGGTGGGGACCCGGGGACCCGCTCGTGACTGGTGGGGACCCGCTCGTGACTGGTGGGGTCCCGCTCGTGACTGGTGGGGACCCGCTCGTGACTGGTGGGGACCCGCACGTGACTGGTGGGGTCCCGCTCGTGACTGGTGGGGACCCGCACGTGACTGGTGGGGACCCGCTCGTGACTGGTGGGGACCCGCACGTGACTGGTGGGGACCCGCTCGTGACTGGTGGGGACCCGCACGTGACTGGTGGGGACCCGCACGTGACTGGTGGGGACCCGCACGTGACTGGTGGGGACCCGCTCGTGACTGGTGGGGACCCGCACGTGACTGGTGGGGACCCGCTCGTGACTGGTGGGGACCCGCACGTGACTGGTGGGGACCCGCTCGTGACTGGTGGGGACCCGCTCGTGACTGGTGGGGTCCCGGGGACCCGCTCGTGACTGGTGGGGACCCGCTCGTGACTGGTGGGGTCCCGCACGTGACTGGTGGGGACCCGCTTGTGACTGGTGGGGTCCCGCTCAGGACCCGCTCAGGACTGGTGGGGACCCGCTCGTGACTGGTGGGGACCCGGGGACCCGCTCGTGACTGGTGGGGACCCGGGGACCCGCTTGTGACTGGTGGGGTCCCGCTCAGGACCCGCTCGTGACTGGTGGGGACCCGCTCGTGACTGGTGGGGACCCGCTCGTGACTGGTGGGGTCCCGCTCAGGACCCGCTCGTGACTGGTGGGGACCCGCTCGTGACTGGTGGGGTCCCGCTCAGGACCCGCTCGTGACTGGTGGGGACCCGCTCGTGACTGGTGGGGACCCGGGGACCCGCTCGTGACTGGTGGGGACCCGCTCGTGACTGGTGGGGTCCCGCTCGTGACTGGTGGGGACCCGCTCGTGACTGGTGGGGTCCCGCTCGTGACTGGTGGGGACCCGCTCGTGACTGGTGGGGACCCGCTCGTGACTGGTGGGGTCCCGCTCGTGACTGGTGGGGACCCGCTCGTGACTGGTGGGGTCCCGCTCGTGACTGGTGGGGACCCGCTCAGGACCCGCTCGTGACTGGTGGGGTCCCGCTCGTGACTGGTGGGGTCCCGCACGTGACTGGTGGGGACCCGCTCGTGACTGGTGGGGACCCGCTCGTGACTGGTGGGGTCCCGCTCGTGACTGGTGGGGACCCGCTCGTGACTGGTGGGGTCCCGCTCGTGACTGGTGGGGACCCGCTCGTGACTGGTGGGGACCCACTTGTGACTGGTGGGGACCCGGGGACCCGCTCGTGACTGGTGGGGACCCGCTCGTGACTGGTGGGGACCCGGGGACCCGCTCGTGACTGGTGGGGACCCGCTCAGGACCCGCTCGTGACTGGTGGGGACCCACTCGTGACTGGTGGGGTCCCGCACGTGACTGGTGGGGACCCGCTCGTGACTGGTGGGGACCCGGGGACCCGCTCGTGACTGGTGGGGTCCCGCTCGTGACTGGTGGGGACCCACTCGTGACTGGTGGGGTCCCGCTCGTGACTGGTGGGGACCCGGGGACCCGCTTGTGACTGGTGGGGTCCCGCTTGTGACTGGTGGGGTCCTGCTCGTGACTGGTGGGGACCCGCACGTGACTGGTGGGGTCCCGCTCGTGACTGGTGGGGACCCGCACGTGACTGGTGGGGTCCCGCTCGTGACTGGTGGGGACCCGCTCGTGACTGGTGGGGTCCCGCTCGTGACTGGTGGGGACCCGCTCGTGACTGGTGGGGTCCCGCTCGTGACTGGTGGGGACCCGGGGACCCGCTTGTGACTGGTGGGGTCCCGCTTGTGACTGGTGGGGTCCCGCTCGTGACTGGTGGGGACCCGCACGTGACTGGTGGGGACCCGCTCGTGACTGGTGGGGTCCCGCTCGTGACTGGTGGGGACCCGCTCGTGACTGGTGGGGACCCGCACGTGCTGACCAGGCAGCAGTGCACGGATTCCGTGTTCTGGCCGCAGGGCGGGAGGCAGGGGACCTGGGAGTGGGCGCTGTGCCTGCCCAGGTAAGAGGCAGTGGTGGCTGCACCTGAGTGGCAGCTGTGCCGGATGAGGACCAGAGGGTTCAGAGCATTCCAGCGTGTGGCCACGGGCCCCGTGGTGGAGGAGGGAGGGGCTCGGTCCGGGCTCTCAGGGTCTGGACTGGAGGGCAGGCACCCAGCCCCGCCCGGGAGGGAGGGGTGTGGGGCAGGGGGTCACCCGGCCTCAGCCCCCATCTCACTGCTCAGCTGGGGGCCCCGCCCAGCTGTCCCGTGTGTGATACATATGCAGTCCGTATGCACGTGGTCCGCAGGGAGGAGAATGGGGTGGACCCACGGCTTGGCGTGCGGCTGCCCTGGCCAGTGCTGGAGGACACACGGCTGGTGGGAACAGGGTTGGTGCCAGGCAGAGACCAGGGGCGGGGGCTCTGAAGAGCTCGCTGCCACAGGGTGACAGGTGATGGGAGCCTGGTGTGAGGTGGACACTGGCACCTCGTGGACCTCCACAGGAAGTGGGGAGCCAGCCTGGGGAGCCACCAGGGCTCCCCCCTGTCCAGCGGCACCCAGCCAGGCTCCGCTCCAGAGGAAGGCAAGCTGGGCATGCCCAGGCCAGGACCCCCTGGGTGTCAGCCAGGGTCCACAGGTGTTCATGAGACCCTCCTGAGAGGCCAGCATGACTAGGGCCAGGTGAGCAGAGAAGGGGTCTCTGAGAAGCCAAGGTTTCTAAATTGGAACCTGGCCTCAAGGATTGTGGAGGTGTCGTCGGCGTGGTGGGAGGACCAAGCCTGCACGTGTCAGCCGACGGGTGGCCTTAGTGCTCAGGGCAGAGGCCGGTCCCAGTCACCGGGAGTGGAGGCAGCATCGGCACAGCTCGTGGTCTCGCGCTGGGCTCTGGGGAGACACGGCCGTGGAACCCCCGGCACAGCCCTGGCGGCCCTGTCCCACCGGCACTCCCTTCCTGAGGGCCCCCCGATGTGCCCGCGCTGAGAGCGGCCGGAGGCTGGGCACGGAGTCCGGGCAGGCCTCATACCCATTCCCACCCGCCTCCCAAGGCCCTGGGTGTGGCACTCCCGGCAAACCCCAAGAGCTCAGCCTGGGCAGCAGCTGGGAACAGCGGCCCCACTCCCAGCCCTGCACAGAGCAGCCCCACTCCCAGCCCTGCACACAGCGGCCCCACTCCCAGCCCAGGTCCAGCCGAGACGCTGTTCTCAAGGCTGGCCACGGGGGAGCAGAGGTCCTCCCACCGGTGGACACTGACCAGCCTAGAAAAGGTGCCACACGTACACCTCAGGGCGATGGCCTAAGGCTCCGCATGGTCACCAGACTGGCTCCACGGCTGCCGACCCTGCTCTGCCCCCAGAGGCTGCAGGGAGGGCTGGGTTGGCTCATAAGCCCTCGCGGACATCAGCAGGTGCTGGCCAGCAGAGAGCAGTACCTTCAGACTGACCCAGAGAAGGGCCCCCTGCCCTGCACCCCGAGGGACCTGAGCACCCTGGACGCTGGCTCGGGGCCTCCGCTGCCCCCGCCCCGGCTGGAGCTGGCCGCCTCCCCGGGGACTCCGGCCGCCAGGCCGAGTTTCCATTTCTTTTCCTTCCTTCTGCTATTTTGGTGCCATTCCCAGAGGGGAAACCCACTCGGCGCCCGAGCATTCCCAGAGAAAGCCCGGCCGCTCTCCGCGCGGGCACATCGGGGGGCACTCGGGAAGGGAGTGCCGGTGGGACGGGGCCGCCAGGGCTGTGCCGGGGGCTCCGCGGCCGTGTCTCCCCCAGTGCCCAGCGCGGGACCACGAGCCGGCCGCCGCTGCCCGCGGTGGGCGCCCTGAGCACTGGGGCTGGGTTTCTGAGACACCTGCTGTGAGGACAGAGACCCTCGCAGGCCCACCTACCACGGGCCTGGTGGGTAAGGGGCGGTGGGCTCTTTGTGCCGGGCGGGCGGGCCTGTGACCCCTGACGCTGGCGATCCGGGCCTGGGATTATCCATCAGCAGCGGCTGCCAAGAGGACATTCCCAGTGCCGTCCACCATGGGAAAATATTTTATCAAAGAAATTTGAGTTTAAAAAAAAAAAGCCTACGCACGAACCCCTGACATGGCCAGGCAAAGCGTCTATTTTTACCGTCCCTCTGGTCCCCTCGCTGTGATGGGGAGCGGGCCGTGGCCCGAGTGGGAGAAAGGGAGCGTCCTCCATGTTGGGGATGCTGGCACCCAAAATGTAGCGTGTCAGGGGGACTCCACGGTGGCCACCCCCAAGCGCCGGGATGCCCAGGCCTGGCCTCATCCCCAGGTCTGGAGACCCCTGCCTCTCTCCCGATGACCAACCCCAGACGGAGGGACAGACAGGAAGAGGCTCGGCAGAGCTGACCCCACCCCTCCCGGCCTTTGTGCTGCTGTGCTGGAGGCCCCCAGCCCGGTTCCCACACTTGGTGCCCCCGGGGTCACACAGGCACAAAGGCTGTGGGAGGGATGGCCACCACCCTGCTCTGAGGCTACGAGAGGGGCCGCCCTGGGGAGGTCTGGGGGAGGACCCCGTGGGGCTGCCAGAGCCGTCTTGGAGTGTCGAGGGCAGTCGGAGCTACTAGGCAGGTTCTGGCAAGACTGGGGTCCGGCACTACCCCAGACTCGGGACGCTGGCTGCGGTGATGACCGAATGGACGAGGCCGGCACGACCCCCAGGGGTGGCAGCAGGGTGGGCCCAGGCTGCTCCCAGCACCCACGAGGCCACCCAGGCCCTCCCACAGGTGGTGGGGCCTCTTCCTCTGCCCCTGTCCCTGCCCCTTCCAGAAGAGCCTGGTCCTCACCAGATGGCCCTTGGGGAACTGAGGACCTGGACCCCACACCTGTGGCCCTTTGGCTCCTGGCAGTCCTGGTCCAACCCCAGCTGCTTCAGGAAGGGACCCTGGCACTGCTGAGGCAGCATGTCACCCACGCCCTTCACTGCACCTCCGCTGCTGCTGGGGTGCTGTCCGGCAGTCAGCCGCCCTTGGTGTGTCACCCCTGGGACCAGCCAAGCGGAGGCACCTTCAGCGGCATCTCTACCCCAGTGCCTGGGGACAGGGGTGTGCAAGTCCCCAGCTTGTTTCACACCCTTTCTCTTTCCTTTGTCTGGTGGGGGGGATGCCCCAGACCCAGTAGTCAGTGTCACTCCTCTCTAGACCTTCGTCTTGACCATGTGCTTCTAATGGGTGTTCCCGTCAGCGGTCTGGGGGCCCCTCAGGACAGGCTTCTCTGGCTGCACCGCTGAACATTGACAAGAGTAAACACATGTCCTGCCACTTCCAAAAGGGGTGGCAAGCCTCAAGTTGAGACTCAGAGGACGCACCCAGCACAGGACGAGCGTGCAGCCCAGACGGGGGTTCCATGCCGCCCAGGCTGCGGACGGATCGGCAGGCATATGTGCCCATCTGTCGTTGGGATTCAGCCTGTCCGTGGTGCACAGACACACCCAAGGCCACGACACCAGCCCCGAGCCCGGCCAGTGTGGAGGGGCCGAGGGCAGCTGGTGCAGCTGAGAACCAGCAGCTGGGAGCACGGGGGAGGGGCAGCAGAGAGGTTTCCGGAGCAAGACTGGCGACTTCATGCCGTCCTCTCGGGCCTGGGGTCAGTGGAAGGGAGTCTCACCACCTGGGAGAGGGCCGGGGTCCTCCTTTCCGAAGCCCTCTGCAACCACTGGCCAGACACGGCAAAGGCCAGCTCCTAAACCCGTCGCCCCCAGGGTCTGGCTGCAGCCTGGAAGTGGGCTTGGGAGAAACAGGGAAGAAGGGCAGAGTGCCCTGGCACGCCTTCCACATGGTGGGGTTACCCCCAGTCTGCGGGACCCCGAGGTTCAGGGGCACACCTGACCCTGATGTCAGCACTCCGCAGTCTTCAAGCTAAACCACGTGAAATTCAAATCTCAGTGTCCATCAGTACCCATCCATGTGTGCTGGTGGCCATGGGGTCCGGCTCAGGACAGCAGGCCTGACTTCTGCAGACCGGCTGTCCACTGGGCCTGGGAGGAAGAGACAGGGCCCAAGGGTCTGCAGGTAAAGGAGACAGGGCAGCTGTGATTTAAGTCTGGTCAGGGTCCTCAAGGTGATACAGCAGGGTCTGCTGGGCAGTGACATTCCACTGATGTCAGGGCAGGGACCTGTGGATGCATGCCCCCCCCCCCCAGCAACCTGGGCGCCTTGCTTCCCCGGCTGCAGGAAGGAAGACAGAGGCTAGAGAGTGGGGACTTCCCCCTCCCGCCCCCTCAGGCAGCTTGGCTGGTGGGGTCTGGGAGTCCTGCCTGGGCAGTGGGACCTGGGTGAGCCCCCTGCGAGTCCGGGAGGGGGAGGGGCCCCAGGGGAAGGAGCTCTGTGTAGCGAGAGGCCTGCTTACCAATCCTGGCACCCTTCCTGGAGGCTGAGGTGCAGGCAGGGGGAAGGGTGGATTGTGGGGGTCCCTCAGAGAAGTGGGGAGAGTAGGCTCATGCTGCAACTGCTCCCTCCCCCTTCTTGGCGAACCTGTTTGATGAGGCACAAGTGTGTGTGTGTGTGTGTGTGTGTGTGTGTGTGTGTGTGTCCTGACTCAGTTGCCCTGGGGGGGGGGGGCCAGGAAGACCTCAGCCCCTGTGCTCACCCAGACTGCCAGCTTCCTCCACACTGCTCCTCACACCACTCACCCCAGCCCCTGTCCACCCCAGCCCTCTGCAACCTCCCTGGGCCCCCTACATCCTCGCTCCTACAGCATCTGAGCTCCCACCCTCTCCACCTGGCCTGCCGAACTCCAATGTTAGATGGTGCTTCCTCCAGGAAGTCCTCCACGCCCTTGGCCCAATTGCAGAACACTACCACTCTTTGGAAGAGTACTTTAGGGTTACTGGGAACACAGGGGACAGAGATGGCCCCCTGACCCCAGTGCAGCCCTGAGCCAAGTGGGTGACAGGTCCCTGAGACATGACGGCAGGTTCAGATGCCAGGCTACAGGGCTTGGGTTCAGGGCCTGCCACCTGCTGTCTGAGCGCTGGGCTCCTCTCTTCTGTGAGAGGGGGCATCGCAGGACCACCCCTGGCCCCGCCTGGGCTCTCAACCTCTCCCCAACTTTCCCAGTCCGCGCTGCTTGCTGGCTTCCCCTGTTCCCTCCCCAAGGGCCCTGGGCTGACTGGGTCCCCCAGCCCCACTCCCTACCCCCGCAGTCCTGGGTGGGAGGAGGCCCCCCCCGACCCCCCCCCCCCGGGCCCTGGGCGGGCCGGGTCCCCCAGCACCCCCTCGCACCACCCCACCCCGCCTGGGCGCGAGAAGGCGGGCAGGCAGGCGGCCGTTTGCTTTTGAATCTCGGCCCGGCGCCCTGAGTGGCCCTTTCAAAGGCCGGCCAGGGGCGGGGGCCGTTCCCAGGCGAGCCCCGCCCTCCCCGCCCGCCCCTCCCCCCGCTTTCCCACGCGGCCCGGCCGCCGGCGGGTTCTCACGGCCGCCGCCCCTCCCCCGCCTGGGAACGGCCCGCTGCGCCCGGGGTGCCCGGGAGCCCCGGCATGGGGGGCGCCGCTCGGGCTCCTCGGGGACCGGGTGGGGTGCGGGTGGAGTGATACGCCGAGGGGGTAACGCTCAGGCGCCACGGGAGGTCCCGGGCGAGGGGGCGGCCAAGGGGAGATCTGTGCTGTCCGGGGGTGGCGGGGCTCTAGTCCAGGGGTTGCCCAGTGAGGGGCATCTTCTGGTCCAGTTTCTGTTTGACTTAACCCAGAACAGGTGGATACCCACCACCACCCCACCTCATGGAGAAATCTGTGGGGATCCCAAACAGGCCTGCCTTGTGCGGGGGGGGGGGGGGGGGGACGGGACAGGGAGCCATGACCCCTCCACGGGGCTTCAGCACCGGCCTCTCTTGCTGCTCTGTTCCTGCAGAAAAGGCTGGGCAGGCCAGGGTGCAGACCCCCCTGCAGAAAGCGGACTTCACAACACGGAGCACCTGCTCACAGGAAATGTCCCACACTTGATCTGAAGTTCCCACTCAGGGCCGGTGGTCTTCCTGGTGGTGGGGGCCTTGGCTTTCTCATGGCAGAGTCCAGGAATCCGGGGCGGGAGGGCTTGGCCACCCGTCCGCGGGGACTCAGAGCCCTCAGCCTGCCTCGGTGGACGGCAACCCAGCCCACCCAAGCAGGCCGGATTGTGAGGCCTCCTTCTGATGGACCTTTGATAGCCGAGGCTGGGCTATCAGCCCCACGGACCCTACACAGAGGCGTCTGCAGTCCAGGTCCTCACGGAGCCCTGGGCTGTGGGTGGTGCGGTAGGAAAGAGGGAGGCTTTGGGGGCCCAGAGTTCCCAGGGTGGGGCTGGGCACTGAGTGGGAGGCCTGCCACCTTGTCCTGTTTGCAGCCACTTCTATGTCCTTGGCAGGGGTGACCCTGGGCGGCACTGCCTCCCCTGCAGGCCCCAGTGGTCACCCTGTGCCAACCCCGCCTTCCCTCCCTGACCCTCAGAGGGACCAGCACGCTCCACCTTCACCCCAGCCATGCCCGGCTGCTTCTTGGCCTCCCTCGGCCACTTGGCAAGTGTGCTCAGGGTTTAGGCCATGGGGGTTCCACTCCCAGAAAGTCTGAGGCAGGTGAGGTGGCCTTCCTGTCCCCATGGCAGGAGGTGGACCAAGCAGGAGTGAGGGGAGGATCCAGTTCAGGGGTTCCAGGCCCACACTTTCCTATGAGGCCAGGAAACCCTGTGAGGCTGCGTAAGTTCTGAGCCTGGCCCAGCCAGGAAAGCCCCAGATGCCACAATCCCTTCCCCATCTGCTTGGAGAGGCTGTTATTTAGGGATCTTCATACCCCCAAAAATGGAGGCCTGGGTCACACCTCTGTCACTGCCCCGTGTGGTGCCCACGGGTGCCCGTCCAGGCTGTGCGCACAGACACAGGGGCAGGGGAACACCTGAGGTCACAGGTACCCCCCGTTCACATCCCTGCCTGGTGATCGCACAGACGCACACGGCTCATATGTCATATGTGGGTGCTTATAAGAGAGACCTGCCGAGGGCTGGCTCCTGCACACTCACCCAGACCTGGCCCCCTTGGGGACTCTGCCTGGCCTGTGACCCGCCCCACCCCCACCCCCCAGGGGATCAGCGCTGTGCTGACAGCGCCTGAGGCCCATCCCCCGCTCTGTCTGTGCAGACATTGTCCTGGCCCCACAAAGGGGATGGGCAGTGGTGGGTGGGGGAGGGGCCAGGCCCGTGGGAATAGACTTTCCTGGGCCAGGGGGCTGGGCGCACAATCCAAGTCCCCAGCAGGGCCACCATCCCAGGTCTCAGGCTCTGAGGGCGACGCCAAGGAGCTGAGGGACGGAGCCTGCTTCATGAGAACAGAAGAGCAGGCGAGGGCACACTCCAGGCCAGGAGCCTCCCTAGGGGCCAGCGGCCTGGCCCTCCTGCCCCCAGCGTGTGCCCCTTCACATCCCACAGTGCCCTGGGGACCTAGGGGCTGGGCCAGCTGCTGGGGAAGGAGCCAGTCCTCCGGCCCCCGCTCCAGCCCAGCTCCAGGGGTAACCAGGGCCAGGCTGGGAGGAACAGCACCCCGTAGTGCTGGGGACAACGGGGTCTTCCTGGGCAACGCGGGGCAACAAGCTTGTCTCGGAGGAGGTTCCTGGGCCGTGTCACCTTTGAGAGCAGATGGCTCAGGGCCCACAAGTGGCTGCTGAGACAGCGTGGGAAAGTGAGGTGTGGAGGAGACCCAGGCCTCGGGCGCCTAATTGCTTCCTCCTGGCCGGTCCCACTCCATGCAGCAAGGTGTCAGGGCAACACCCCAGGCTGGGGTCTCCATCCCAGCCCTTTGTCCTGCACCTGGCCCCATTTGTTGGAGCGTCTCTGGTGGGGGGGGGGGGGCGGTTAAGGTAGACAAGCTGGCCAGGTGAGCGGCGGGACCCATCCGTCTCCGGGTAGAATCCTGGACAGTGCCGGAGGCGGCTGTGCCCAGCAGTCACCTTGGGGACTGGGGACATTGGTGTCCTGGAGCTGAGACCGGCCTGTGTCTCCCGTCTCCCTGACGTGAGCATCTGAGACACTGCTCACAGAGGTTCCGGAAACCACTGGAGGCAGCCCTGGGGTGGGGGCGATGTTGACTCTCCTCGAGTCCTTGTGCTTTGTTTTCTCCCAGTTGGTTCTGAGTGAGAAATGACCCATTACTCCAGAGTATGTCCCAGCTTCTCGGTCCAGGCTCCCACCCTCCCTGCTGGGGGGTCAGACATCCCAGAATGGGGCGCTTAGGGCACCAGACTGACCACGCCCCCCCTCCCCTGCACAGGTCCTGGCTCTGCTGGGGCGCGAGGGGCAGGAGTGGGCAGGCCCCTGCTGGAGCCCTGGTTCCCATAGCCCTGCCCCTTGCTCAGAAGCAAGGGGGCCCAACTTTCCCGGGCGGTCGGTGCCTGAGCTGAGCACAGAGGAGAAGCCCCTCAGACCAGGCTGCCGGAGTGGCCTGGCCCCATTCCTCCAGCGGGAAGGTGGTGCCTGAGCCTCTTGACCACGCCAGGGCCCTGCTGGGCAGGGAGAGCAGGGTTGGCTGCCGGCCGGCCGGGCAGGGAGCCTCACCCAGGTCCTCCCTAGGACTGGGCCCTTCAAGGGGCTCCCAGCCGGGACAGGCCCCCCGCGCTGCCCTGCACCCTGGGGAGCACGGTTGTCTCTCACGCTCCTGCCTGGTCGCAGCCCTTCCCTCTTCGGTGAAGCCTCGGGGCTCGGGCTGTTTAGAGGTGGTCACAGGCCTTGAGCACAGTTTGCTGCACTCCGTGGTAGGAAGGGCCACTCGGCTCTGGGGAAGAGCATGGAGGGGCCCCTCCACAGCCCTCTCTCAGCTGCGTCCACCACATTCCTGGGCCCTGCCTGGAGCCTGCCGTAAGAGCCCCCTCCTCAGCCCCTGCCCGTGCACCAGCTCCGCTGTTTGGCGTGTGCACAGTAGACCCCTGCAGGCCCACAGGCCAGGGCAGTGCACGTGTGGGCCTCGCACCCAGGGCAGCCTGGAGCGCTGACGTTCCTGGGGACACGTCCCAGACAGATGCAGGGACCTGGCCTCTCCATCAGCCCGGGCTCATTAGCTGGATCACTCCCCTGGCGGGTGTGGCTGGGATTCCCGGGCTCCCAGCAGAGAGCAGACTGGCTCTTAGCTGTGGCCTTCAGCACCTGGTAACTGAAACCTCAGCCCTCCAGCTGCCTGACCCCCCAAGTCTCACCCTCAGAGGAAGGGCAGGTGTTCCAGGTCCCACTATGACGCCTGCTCAAACCCTCTCGAAGCCCAGCGAGATCTACCTCCCAGGGAAGTGGCTGGAGCAACCCTCTCGTCTGTCCCACCCTCCTGGGGCCTGGGGCTGCAGGGGCTGCACAGGGCAGATTGCCAGGAACCCAGAACCAGGTCCCTGTGGTGGCCCAGCCCCCAGTAGGCAGCCTCATGCCCGTGGGCTCCTACCCCTGCCCAAGGCTGTCCCTGATTTGCCCTGAGTCAGGTGGCACGGCAGGCGTTGGCTCTGAGCAGCCTCAGGAGCCGTGGGAACCAGGCACACAGGCGGACCCCTGGGACCAGGGAGCCAGGAACCTTCCCAGCCCCTCCTGCCCCGACTCACCTGGCCCCTCCCTCCCAGCCAGGATCTGGGGGCGGTGGCCAGCCCAGCCCTGCCCTCAGGCTCCCTGACTGGATGGTGGGGGGGTGCCACAGAGGCTGGAGGGCAGCCAGGGGGGACCCAGGACCCCTATCCAGGGTGCCACCCCAGTCTCCATGCAGACCCATGGGCATCCCAATGCTGGGGTCTGCATGGCCCACCCAGGAAGTGAGCATGACTCAGATGCCACCTGCACACACCGGCAGCTGGAGCTGAGGGGACCCTGCAGCTGAGCGAGTGACTCAGCCCCTCAGAAGCCCTCTTTCTTCGAAATGGGAGGCCAGAGGCTCTGCTGCTTGCTGCCCCCCTCGGTGGCATCAGAGAGGGACCGACCTCAAAGGGACACTCAAGGGCAGGGCCACAGCCTCCCTTGAGGGGCAGCCAGCCGCTGCCCACCCACGGCAGGTGGGCAGGCGAAGGTTGCTGAACCAGAGTGGACAGGAGAGGGACAGGGAGCCCAGGCTGCCAGGCCCTCCTGCAGGTGGGAGAGGCCGGGCAGAGGGCGGGCAAGCAGGTGAGGAACCGGCTTTTCCAGCCCCGGGGTGGGGGCAGGGCCTCTCAGGGCCCTATCAGGGGGACAGTGGGCAGCAGCCGTGGGAACACCGGCACTGGTGGTTCCCGAGGGCGTGGCCAGGTCCCTGTGGATGGCACCAGGCGTTTGTCTGCGTGCCGTGACTCAGCGTGAGCTGGCAGCCCCGCCCTGGCATGCACAGCCAGCCCAGGTCCTGGGAAGGCTGGTGGACCCCGCACAGAGGACCCCACACCACCTTCCTGTTGCTGCTTGGTCCCTCCTACAACCTGCGGGCACTGTCCCCTCAGGTGGCCTGGACAGGGGAAGCGTGGGCCCTTGTGCCAGGCAGCACAGGGCAGCAGCAAGGCTGGACATGGAGTGACCGTGGGCCAGACCTGCAGCCAGGGCTTTGCCTGCACGTCTGGCCCCGGGAGCCCCCTAGACCTGAGACCAGGGGAGCAGTGCCCCCAGCTGCCTACCTGGGCCAGAGGCCAGCTGAGTGGGGTGGCAGGGGAACGGGAGACGCCCCCCTGTGGAGGAGGGTTCTGCTTTGGGATCAGCCCTGCCCCAGCCCAGCTGGGTCTTTCCTGCAGAGATGGCCCCCTGGCCAGATGCAGTCCTGGAAATGTAGCAGTGAGGCCACAGGTTAGCCCAAAGTGTCGAAAGGCCCGTGGGAAAGGGGTGTGTGGGGGCAGGGCAGGCCCGGCCCCTGACATGGGCTCACCCTGCAGCTCCCAGGGCCCGAGGCCACCGCCCACCCACCTGCCCCCAGAGCCATGTCATCCCGGGTACTTGCCCAGCTCACCCAGGAGGGGCCGGGAGGGATTGCAGGAGCACAGGTGGCAGCCCCATCCCTCCTGTGGCTTAGGAACACCGCCCCCGGGCCTGCTCTTGACTCACCCTCCTCCCGTAAGCTGGCACACTGGCGTCCCCCGTCAGGAGGGGCTGTGACCAGTGTGTGCAGCTCTGTAGATACCTGCCTGGGAGCCGGGTCTCCGTGGGCGCAGACCCCTTCCACTCTCCCATCCCCCAGGGGTCCGGGGGTCCCTTCTCACACCTGCCAGGTAGTAACTTGCATGGAACAGCCCCGGGCAGCTGAGTTGAGAGGGCAGGATTGACTCTCCAGGACTTGCCCACAACCCAGAGTCCGGGAGAGCAACGGCAGGGCTGACCTGAGCTCACCGGAGCCCACTGTGTGTCCCAGACAAGGACTCTGAACAGAAACAGAGTGGCTTCACTCCTGACCCCTCACAGTCTTGGCGCTAGGCCCGCGAAGCAGCTCAGAGAGACACGGACACTGAAATGGCCCCGGCTGTCCCCAAGACAGCTGCGAGGCCAGGGCAGCCATTGCTGTGACCCTCCGCTGCTGGGCCTGGCCTCCCCCACCTGTGCCGAGCCAACGCCGGGCAGCACCCAGGCCTGGCTCTGTCCTCCCAGACTCGGGTTGGGAAGGGCAGCCAGGGTGATGGCAGTGGCCTTCAGGGTCTCGGGAGCTGGAGGAGACCACCCCAGAGCCACTAGGAGCTGCTGAGGTTGGGAAGGACTCCCAGGAAGTGGGGTGCTGCCCGTGTTTCTGCAGGGAAAGGAAGGGACGTGTCCTTTGTCTCCGTGAAACACCCTGGCCAGACCCGGAGCGACAAGGAGCATCGGGCTGGGGGGCTGGGGGACGGAGGGAGCCTCTTGTGGCCTCAGCACCCACTCTGCCCCTAGGCCTGTAACTGTGACCAGTATCTGAAGGTTTCCAAGGACATGATGACCCAGCTCGCGAGGCTCAACGGCCACCAGGAAAGCCCCCGCGGCGGTACCGGTAAGCACGCCCCTGGGGGAGGGAGGCGGGCGCGGGCGTGGTGGGATCTGGACGGCAGCCCAGGTGCCAGCCGCTCCGGGGCTCGCCTGCAGCTGGTGACAGGTGGAAAGAGGACACTCGGGCTGGACCGGGGTGCGTCCGAGCTCCTGTCTGTGTGGTATGCAGGCTGCCCGTGCAGGGGACCAGGGAGTGGAGGCGTGCTGGGCCCCTCTAAGGCGGCGGGTACCACCCTCTCTCCAGTGGGCCCTGCTTGGCTGTCACTCACCCTGCCCTGAGCGTGGAGCACACATGGGCTCTAGTGCACGCACACGGGTGTACACACGGAGAGTCTTGCACGCCCATGCAGCAGTGACACTTGGCTACCTGAGCATTGCCGAGTCCGGGCAAACAGGAACGAGGACAAGCCTGGGTATCTGTCCCCAACCAGGGCAGGCTCTGCCCGGGGACCCAGCCTCAGTTTCCCTTTTTGTAAAACTGGGAAGACTAGGGTGCAGGGCACCCAGAGCCTGTGAAGTTGCCCACTGGGGCGGTGGCTGTGCCTGACCATCGGAACCACTTCCTCCTGCACCCTCCAGAGAGAGGGGGCCCAGCGGTGGACAGTGCAGGCAGCCTTGGGCCCCCTTCTCAGGGGAGGACAAAGAGCATCTTAGGACCCTCTTGTGGGGTCATCTCGAGGCCGGGGCGCCTCTCCAGGAGACCGCTGTCCCCACTCGGCTGCTCCTGTCCTTCCCGCCTCCCTCTGAGGCCTGGCGTCCGTGCGAGGGGCCACCTGCCCGTGGGGGAGCTGTCCTGACACGTGTCCATGCAGGGGGCCACCTGCCCGTGGGGGAGCTGTCCTGACACGTGTCCGTGCGAGGGGCCACCTGCCCGTGGGGGAGCTGTCCTGACACGTGTCCGTGCGAGGGGCCACCTGCCCGTGGGGGAGCTGTCCTGATGCGTGTCCGTGCGAGGGGCCACCAACACCGTGGGGGAGCTGTCCTGATGCGTGTCCATGCGAGGGGCCACCAACACCGTGGGGGAGCTGTCCTGATGCGTGTCCGTGCAGGGGGCCACCTGCACCGTGGGGGAGCTGTCCTGACATGTGTCCGTGTGAGGGGCCACCTGCACCGTGGGGGAGCTGTCCTGATGCGTGTCTGTGTGAGGGGCCACCTGCACCGTGGGGGAGCTGTCCTGATGCGTGTCCGTGCAGGGGGCCACCTGCCCGTGGGGGAGCTGTCCTGATGCGTGTCCGTGCAGGGGGCCACCTGCCCGTGGGGGAGCTGTCCTGACACGTGTCCGTGCGAGGGGCCACCTGCCCGTGGGGGAGCTGTCCTGACACGTGTCCGTGCGAGGGGCCACCTGCCCGTGGGGGAGCTGTCCTGACACGTGTCCGTGCGAGGGGCCACCTGCCCGTGGGGGAGCTGTCCTGACGCGTGTCCGTGCGAGGGGCCACCTGCACCGTGGGGGAGCTGTCCTGATGCGTGTCCGTGCGAGGGGCCACCTGCACGTGGGGGAGCTGTCCTGATGCGTGTCCGTGCAGGGGGCCACCAACACCGTGGGGGAGCTGTCCTGATGCGTGTCCGTGCGAGGGGCCACCTGCACGTGGGGGAGCTGTCCTGATGCGTGTCCGTGCAAGGGGCCACCTGCACGTGGGGGAGCTGTCCTGATGCGTGTCCGTGCGAGGGGCCACCAACACCGTGGGGGAGCTGTCCTGATGCGTGTCCGTGCAGGGGGCCACCTGCCTGCCCGTGGGGGAGCTGTCCTGACGCGTGTCCGTGCAGGGGGCCACCTGCCCGTGGGGGAGCTGTCCTGATGCGTGTCCGTGCGAGGGGCCACCTGCCCGTGCGGGAGCTGTCCTGATGCGTGTCTGTGCAGGGGGCCACCTGCCCGTGGGGGAGCTGTCCTGACACGTGTCCGTGCGAGGGGCCACCAACACCGTGGGGGAGCTGTCCTGATGCGTGTCCGTGCAGGGGGCCACCTGCCTGCCCATGGGGGAGCTGTCCTGATGCGTGTCCGTGCAGGGGGCCACCAACACCGTGGGGGAGCTGTCCTGATGCGTGTCCGTGCAGGGGGCCACCAACACCGTGGGGGAGCTGTCCTGATGCGTGTCCGTGTGAGGGGCCACCTGCCTGCACCATGGGGGAGCTGTCCTGATGCGTGTCCGTGTGAGGGGCCACCTGCACGTGGGGGAGCTGTCCTGATGCGTGTCCGTGCGAGGGGCCACCTGCCCGTGGGGGAGCTGTCCTGATGCGTGTCCGTGTGAGGGGCCACCTGCATGCACCGTGGGGGAGCTGTCCTGATGCGTGTCCGTGCAGGGGGCCACCTGCCTGCCCGTGGGGGAGCTGTCCTGATACGTGTCCGTGTGAGGAGGGGCCACCTGCTCGTGGGGGAGCTGTCCTGACGCGTGTCCGTGTGAGGGGCCACCAACACCGTGGGGGAGCTGTCCTGATGCGTGTCCGTGCGAGGGGCCACCTGCCCGTGGGGGAGCTGTCCTGACGCGTGTCCGGCTCCAGGCAGCTCTCAGCTGTGGCCTTGGCGCTCTGGAGGCCCGGAGGAGAGGAGCTGAAGCAGCCCCTCCACAGGCCGCCTGGTCCCCCGCGTCCCACCCAGAGGCGAGGCTCTCGCTACTCCTGGGGGGCCCGGGGTGGAGGAAGACAGCACACCCGGGGGGCTCCCTGGTGTCTCGGGAGCTGCTGGAGAAGGGCTGGGGTCAGACAGGCTGGGTGGAGACAAGGAGGCCAGAAGGAGGTCGTGGCCTTTCTGGGCTCCGAGGAGGCAGCAGGGCTGGGGGGGGGGGCACCCTCCATTCAGAGCCATCTGCAGAGAGATGTTTGCCAAGCAAATTACGAGGGTCAACAGGACTAGGGAGGCCCCTTCTCCCACCTGCTGGACGGGATTCCTCAGCTCTCCTGCCCCGAGCCCCGAACTGGCCCCTGGCCCCTCGCAGGCAGCCCTGTGCTCCCCGTGAGGTGGGGGGCCTCGCAGGGCTTCTCCCCCAGGGTCTCCCCTAGCACCCTGAGCGCTCCAGCAGGTGCCCTGGGCACCCCCCCCCCCCCCGGCTGTGGTGCTAGCGTGTTGTGCAACTGACTGCTTGGCAATGGACTTATCTGCTCATCGCCACAGATGGGCCGCCCCTGCCCCCACCCCCGCCTGCCCGTTCTCAGGCCCACAAGTGCCCTAATCGGCTGATCTTGCGTCCAGAACATGTTTTTCAAGGACCTTTGAGCCCCAAGAACGTTCCAAGGTGTGAGTTCCCATGGGAGGGGCCTGGACTGGCACCGAGGCTTCTCAGCCCCCTGCCCTTTGCCCCTCTCTGCTGGGGGTGGCAGGAGAGGCTGGGGCCACCGGGCCCTGTCCTCAGGGCTTCCTAACATTCTTGATTGACAGGTGACAAGGGCCAAAGCGAGGACACATGGGAGCCAGGTGAGCACTGGGACTGCCCACAGAGGAGACATGGGGCCCCAGGACCTGGACTCACCCTAAGATGGGGTTTGGGTCCTGGCCCAGAAGAGGGACCGCTCTCAGGGGACGGTCCCTGTGCCCTAGGCTGGTGGTGGGGACAGTGGCAGGGAGCAATGGGAAGAGAGGGCTGGGGACCCTGGTGGGATGCAGCAGAGTCTGGTGGATGGGAAACTGGGGGAGTGCACACCAGAAGCCTGGGGCCCCGGGGTGACTGTTTGCAACCTGTCCAGGCTCACCCACAGGGGAGACACCTGGAGGCTGCACCTATGACCCCCCTTGCCGCTGGCTGGAGGAGGCAGACCTGCAGGCCAGCGTCCCGGCCACGCTGGGCAACGGCACTCGGCTGCAGCTGGCGGGGGTCCCAGCAGGGGTGCTGCGGCGGCTGGGGCTACGACACTTCTACTGCTGCGTGGGCTGCGGCAAGGTCTTCTGGGAAGGCTCCCACCTGGGCCGTGTCACCTCGCAGTTCCAGGAGGTCCTGAACAGTGCCCCCAGTTCCCGAGAGCCCAGCCTGGCCCCCAGCCGAGCCAGCAGCCCCTCCTGAGAGTGCCCCGGGCCCCACTGGCCCGCCTCCTGACAATAAAAGTGGAAAAGGCCCCACCTGCGTGGGCTGTGGCTGCAGACTCATTTGTGTATCGGTCATTGCACACACCTGAGGCACAGCTGTGGGGCGAAGGTGACAATTTCCACATGGCCGGGGTGCTTGGCCCCCGAGCTGAGAACTTTCCTGATGATCGGGAGAGAGGCAGACGGGAGGTGCAAAGGGCATGCCTGGTGGAGAAGATGGTCTGGGCAAAGGTCCAGGGGCTGGACCGAGGTGGCTCCCCAAGTCAGCCGGAGCTCAGTGAGGTGGGAGGGGTGAGGTGGGGGTGGACAGGCCCCCCTGTGTGCTGGGCAGCCCACCCAGTTTGCCTTGGCAGTAAACACCACCTACTCCATGCCACCCTCCCTGCCTTCTCAGGCCAAGAGCCAACCCTCTGGCTGGGGCGCCTCGGTCCTCCAGCTTCAAGGAGTGTAGACTGTGGGATCCTGGGGGCCAGGGCCCCTTAGGCCAGGTTGGGGGGCTTTCTGGGGAACAGACCTCCGCCCAGCCTGGTGCCGGAGGCAGGGCGCCCGCCCTCATGGAGGCACCCCTGCACGTGGTCTCCCTCCTCCACCCCTGGTCAGGGCTGGGTGGCCTCCTCCTGGGAGAGAACCCAGCGACCACAGGACACGTCGCTGCACCCTGTGTGTTCATGCCTCCGTCCTAGCCCTCCTCTGCCCACACTGGGAGAAACAGAGGTTCAGCCGCACGACTGACCCCGCGGAGGGCCCGAGGGTGCCGGGCCAGGTGTGCTGAGGAGGGGGTGCCAGGGGGCCGGCTAGTGGCAGGCCTGGTCCCAGACTGCACTTTGCCCCCGCCCACCTCCTCCTGCTCACCCCCCAGGAATGCACCCCTCCCTCGCTCACATCCCTTTCCTGTCCGTCCTGCCCAGAGCGGAAACCAGCTCCGATTTGGCCGAGAAGCCCAGGCGGAAGCCTCCGGGTGCTGGAGGCCCAGGGCCTGCGTAGGGCCGTTGCCTCCACCCGGCGTGGGGCACGCACCTGCAGGTCCAGGTGTGATGGCCTCGTGTTGGGTGGGCACCAGCCAGGCCAGGCCAGCCCTTGCCTCTGGCTGCCTGGTCACACCAGGGCTGGTACTCGTGCCTCTCGGCCCCTTCAGGGTGCAGCCCCAGGAGGCGGTCAGACTGAGGGGTGTGCAGGGTGGGGGTTCATGCAGGGGGTGCACAGGCATCCGGCCAAACTCGACATCTTTTCCTTTCCCTTGGAGCACCCACTCTGTGCCATGCACCAGTCTACTCGGCCCCCTAGCAACCCCGGGGCCAGCTGGGCCAGGGTGCCACTCCACAGCTGGGAAGGGGAGGCCCAAGCCAGACAGGCAACCCTGGCCTTCCAGCTGGCCGGGGTCACTGCTGAGCTCCAAGGTCAGGCAGGGAGGCCAAGGTGAGCATGTAAACGGGAACCCAGCAGGGACCCTCTGCCCCTGGGGGGCAACTTCTAGGAACAGAACCTCCGGCCCTGCGTCCTGTCCTGGGAGGGAGACGGACCCCACTCCTTCCCTGGTAGGGTTAAGAGGAAGCAGTAAGGATGCCCGGCCCATTTCCCAGCACAGCTGCTTCCTGGAGACTCTGCTCTGAACTGAGGCTCTGGACAGACAGAAACTTGAGCCAGGGAGAGAGGCCAGGGACCACAGGCTAGGGGACAGGAGGCTGTGTGTCCTTCCTGTCCCTGGCAGGTCCAGCCCCAGCCTCACTCTGCCCTTCTACTCTGTGCCACCCCTAGAAAGAGCAGAGGGCAGCAGACTGGGCACATACCTACACAGTCCGACCTGCCTCTCCGCCTCCCCAGCCCTCCGGCCCCGGGCTGGCTGGCTGCCTCCACAAACCCCCCTGGGTTCACCCGCTTGCTGGCAGCGCACCCTAGTTCTGAAACACCCACACTTGGTCCTAAGCCTCCCTCAGCCTGGGGACCACCTCGGGCCCCTTCACAAGCCGGGGTCAGACACCAGGCCAACCGGGAGGGCAGTGGCCCTGGTGCCAGGCGGAGCCTCAGCGGCCAGCCAGGCGGGCAGGAGCCGCCGCGATTGTCTGCCGCAGTTCCTGCCCCGGGCGTCCTTCCTGCGCACTGGCCGCGCTGGCCTGGCTGAGTGTTTGTTATTTGATCTGTATCCTTGCACAGCCCTTCTACCAGGTGTCTGGGCTGCTGGGAAGAAATCCTCTCCTCTTTCCCACGCTCCCCGACACATTTTAATGAATTAGCTGGAAGCCCCGCCCCCACTGCCCGCCTGCCCACCGGCCTCCCCGCCCTCCCTCCCCTGCCCAGCACCTTTAAGGAGGCCGCAGGCTTAGTTATCAGGACTTGCTCCCTTTGGTTAGCCGCCCCCCCATTGCCCCATCAGTGCCCTCGTTGTCCTCCTACATCCCCTTACCCAGACCTTCCCGGCCCACATCCAGAACGCTCCCCAACCTGACCGCACCCCCACTGCTCTGAACCTCCAAAGAAAATGGGTTCCCAGAGGGAGAAGGGGTATCTCTCCCAACTCGGGCCTTCACCTCGGGCCATCACCCAGGGGGAGGGGGTCCAACCTGGTAGTCAGGGTTGGGTCTGTCCCCCCAGATATGGACTTCCCCTTCAGAGCCAGTGAATGACACCCCCACACACACACACACACACACACGCAGGGAGGGAGGGGGAAGGCTTCTCAGAGCCCCAGGGAGCCCCCTCCCCCTCCCCCCAAGGCATTTGGAACAAATGTCCTCTTTTTGGATGTGTCCTTCAGCAAACGTTTAGAACCTGTGCATTGGGAAGGCTAGGCTGCACAAGGTCAGCTCTGGGACATGGGGTGTGGGCCAGCGAGAGGCGGAGCAAAATGACCCTCTGGGCCACAGTGAAGGGGCAGGACCCTTGTGCCTCAGCGATCTGTAGGCTCCCCATGCAGAGTGTGGCTGTCACCTGAGCCCACAGAGGAGCAGCCAGGAGAGGAGGGCTCCGGCAATGGCCACACGTCAGTGGCAGGACCAGATACACCTATCTAACCTGTACGAAGGACGGGCGGGGTGGCCTGTGACCTCAGGCTAGATTCCCGTGGCCACTTCAGCCACATGGTCCCTCCTGGGGGGTGTTGAAGCTGCCAATTTCATGGCCCATGGTGGCGGCCGTGAGTTCCCACACTGAGCTCACAGGGCCCCTTTGTCTGCCCACCCTGACGCCCGCTGAGGGTGTCAATGGGACTTTTCTCCCAGGCTCTGCTCCCAGGCCCAGCAGTCTCCAGAGGCCCTTCTCCAGACCAGGGGGCCTGAGCCCACCTGGACGGGGGCCTGTCTGTGAACCCACCACCTTCGAGGGACAGCCCTGGGCACGTCTGGGCCTGGCAGATGCATGAAAAACACAGACATGAGGGGGAAGCAAGTCTGGCCCATCAGAACATGTATAGCCGCTCCTCCCCGTCCACCCTGTTCCAGGGGGCAGCAGGCAGCAAGTGGACCGGCCCTGGGCAGGGTCGCATGTTTTCTCACTCCAAGGCTGCCCCTGTCCTGGTCCCTGATGCTGGGGGGTGGGGAGTCTGGGGGTGATCAGCAGCCTCACCCTCCAGCTGTTCACAGTTTAGCTGCATCCCAGACCTTCCTGGGCCACAGATGCGTCCTCACAGATTGACAAGGATCAGGAATGGCTCCCAATAGCAGTGACACCCCCAGGGTCACAACTAGAGAGCCAGGACCCGGGCTCCTGGCTCTTGTCTCTCCTCAGCCAGGGCTCACCCACCTACTGGGGGGGGGGGGGTGAGTCCCTGAGAGGAGCAGGTCTGAGCAGACTAGCTAGACCACCAGCCTCGGGAAATCCAAAGCCAGGGACTCTGAGGGTCCTGGCTACCAGGAGGACCACAAGGAAATCAGCCAGAATCAGATCTTAATGTGCAGCTGGCCGGAGGCAGCCAGCCCCGGGGTGGCCTTGCCTAATTCTCCCTGTGGTTTGGCTCTGACCTCTCCCAGAGCGCAGAGCAAGGTGGGGATACACCCACTGGGTGATGAGGCTTGGGGGGGAGGGGAGCCCATCCCCAAACAAGGCCTAACAGGGTGGTCCCCCCAGCTGAGGCCCAGAGGGCCTCATGGGGAATTCCCAGCAGCCTCTGAAGGAATGCAAGTCCCTGCCTGCTGCCTGGCTGCTGGCCTGGCTGCGGGCCTACAGCTCCGTGAACCCTTTCTCTTTCATTCCTGGCGACCACAACCAAGCTATAAACTGTAAAACCCTAATGGAGAAATTTGGTGGCAGTGTGAGAGTGTAAATTAAAAATGGGTTTACAGTTTGGACATGAGTCACGTCAGAGTTCCCTTTCGGAGTAGTCCTGGTGCTTGACCTGGGGAAGCTCACCTGGCCAGGCCTTCCTGTCCCCATCCACGCTGACGGGGCAGCCCAGGAGAGAGAGGGAGGCAGGCCCTCGGGTCCTGCTGTCTGACCGCCCCTCCCGAGGAGCTGCCCGCCCCACCGCCCCCAGCCCTGGGCTTCCTCGTGTAGAAACCCGGCTTCTTCATCAGCCCTGGGCGGAAAGCCTCGGTGTTGGGTTCATGCCAGTCAGGTTGGAAGAAAAAACACGGGGTGTAATCCGGCCCGCTAGGAGAGCCGCCTTCGCGCGTGAAGGACCCGCGTGGCTGAGGCCGCACGCCCGAGTTGTTCGTGGAGTGGTCACCCGTGTTGACCTTGTGTTCCGAGGGCCGGGCTGGGTGGGTCTAATCTGTGCGCGCGTCGGTCCTGCTGGGAACGCGGAGGGTCCGTGACCTGAGTTTCAGCAAACACGGACGGAGTAAGATCGGGGTCTCTACTCGGACCTCCCGTCTGAGACGTTCGTTGAACCCCCCTTCCCGGAACAGGCCACGCTCAGGTCTCCCTCGGGGTCGCGCGCACCCTGGAGCCCGCGCCAGGTTCCGTTCGCTCAGGGAGCTTGGAATTCCCCGGGGCGCCAGAGGGAAAGTGGGTGGGACGACGGCAGAGACACCGAAGGCGGGCCGGGAGGGAGGGGAGCCGGAGGTCTGGGGCGGAGGCGCGGCGGCGCAGGGACCTCCTCCTACGGCCTCCCAGCTCCCGGTCCCGCGCAGCCGGCGACCAGCGCCCCCTGCAGCGAAGCGCGCGGCCGGGACACGCCCCCGGACTCGGCCCGCCCCGGCCCTGCCCACGCCCCGCCCTCACCCAGCGCTGCCCAATCGGCGGGCTGCCGGCGCGCGCGTCACCAGCGCCCTATTGTTATGCAAATATAAAGGAGGTAAAAGGCGCCCCGGCGCGGCGGGCCGGCGAGTGCAACGGCGCGTGGGGTGGCGCGTGGGAGCCGCGTGGAAGCTCCAGCCGAAGCGCGCAGGGACTCGAGAGCGCGGCACCGCCGCTCCGGCTCGGCCGGCCCCCCGCGAGCGCAGCACCCGCCTCCGTCGCCCGCTCGCCCGGGCGCGGCTGGATGCGGCGGGGGCCTTGTGGCGGCGGCCCCCGGCCCCCAGCGCCCGGAGCGCCCAGGGCCGGCGTGCGGGGCCCGGGGGCGCCGCGCCCTCCATGCACCGAGGCGGGCCCCGAGACAGCCGGGGGCCCGCGCCGCAGCCGCAGCCGCCGCCCGCGCTGAGCCCCGGCCCGACCCGCGGCCCGCGCCCGACGACAGCATGAGCCAGGCCGAGCTGTCCACCTGCTCGGTGCCGCAGACGCAGCGCATCTTCCAGGAGGCGGTGCGTAAGGGCAACACGCAAGAGCTGCAGTCGCTGCTGCAGAACATGACCAACTGCGAGTTCAACGTCAACTCGTTTGGGCCCGAGGGCCAGACGGCGCTGCACCAGTCGGTCATCGACGGCAACCTGGAGCTCGTGAAGCTGCTGGTGAAGTTCGGCGCCGACATCCGCCTGGCCAACCGCGACGGCTGGAGCGCGCTGCACATCGCCGCGTTTGGCGGCCATCAGGACATCGTACTCTATCTCATCACCAAGGCCAAGTACGCGGGCAGCGGCCGGTGATGCCCGCCGGGACCCCGGACCCCGACCTGGCCGCGGGCCCCGCGCGTGTCGCCTCTGCTGTACCTTCCCGCCAACTACCTCGGTGTGCGCCCGGGCCCTCGGCGCCGCGGCCACGACGAGTCCGGCGCGCGCGTCCGTGCCCACGGGGCCCTCCCGGCGCCCGTTCTCCGGGGTCGGCGCCCCCCCGCGGCCGCCCGGGGCCGGGCAGGAGAGCTTCCCACGGCCCCCGCCCGCCGCCTCGCGGGTGGGGGCGGGGCGCGGGCTCCAGCCCCTTTGAAATTTGAGTCTCGCTACCAAGCAAGTTCGGAATCCCGAGACACCGGATCCTCCGCTCAAAATGTTTTCTCCGGAGGTGGAAGGCGGGTGGCGGGGACGCTGGGCCCGGGGCGTCCCCCGCCTTGCAGGACCCGCGGCCGGCGCGCCACCGAGGAGACGCTCCACTGTTGCTGGGGTTCTTAAACTATTTATCGTGTGTGTAAATTTGTGGGTGAAGTTTGTGCGCCTGATTTTTTGTTGTTGTTTCGAATATATTGTGCGTGGTCAATGTGGTAATGGGGGTGGAGGGGGGGAGATGCATTTTTTTTTTCTTAGTCTTAAAACTAAAAACTTGAGTCTGTCATTTCTTGGTTGCACTGAAAACACTGCCCAGCCCGATGGCTTTCCCGTGCTACTTCCTCTCGCCCTTTACGCACCTCTCCCTACTTTACTTCTTTCAGTCTCCTCTCTCCTGCCCCCCTCTCTCCCACCTTCCTTCCCCTCCCCTGCTTCTCCTCTCTCTCACACTCACACACACAAACACACACACACACCGTGTGAGTTTTGGAAGCCCTAGGCCTCTTTCCCTTCTGTGACCGGCCTCTGTCCCCAAACCCGGTGGTTTGTTTTTTTTTTACAAAGTTTCCGCGGGAGCCTGGGTGCTCGGGTGAGGCGGTGATTGAGGGGGTGGTGGGGACCATACCTTGTCTAGCGAGTCCTATTCTAGTTAACAGTCGCTGCACACTTTTTTTAAAAAGTAAATGGATTTGCCACGATTAAATGTCATAACATTTATGACAATATAAAATATTAACGTATTTTAAGCCAAGTTTAAAGGTGTATTTTTTGAATCTTGGTTTATAAACCCAATTTTAAAGGGCGTTGTATCCAGCGTTGTGTAAGCAACAGTGTACCCATATTTATATTTTTATAAAATACCTATAAGACTGTGAATCTCTTGTGCTAATTGCTGAGTGAGTTGGAAGGACCATCCTCCCGTAGTTTCAAGAACCCGATTCGAATCCCAAAATCCTACCATGGGGGAGGGGCCGCCAGGAGGGCTGCTGGGGGACCTGGGCGGGAGGCGGTGCTCCTGCGTCACTTTCTGTCCCGAAAGGCGCCCTTCCTGGTCTCCGAGGTTCCAATTTTCTATGCAACCCCACACCCCTTGTTGTTTTGATCCTGAGAAATAAAAGGGAGACTGAATTATTCAAATTTAAATGAGGCTTCCTGGGTAGAAGTGCTGCTGACCCTTCGTGCAAAAATGGGGAGCACTTGAGGACACAGGTGGGTGGAGGCCCTTTGTGCGTGGCTGGTCAGATTCGGGCAGTCATCTGTGGCTTTATATAAAACCCTGTGTGAGAAGAATATATTGATAATGTCAGTGAAACAAGCAGACATTGAAACTGAGGCACAGATTACTCCGAAAGGAGTTTTTCTGTATATTTTTTTCTAGATGCAAATAACTTTTTAATTATGTTAATTAATGTTAAGACTTTCTAGGCTTATGGAAGCTGTGTATGGGTCCCGGTCTGATCACTTCTAACTGGATGAAGTCTGCAGCCCATTCCTTGAGTGTACGATATACTTGTAGCCCAGCGTGAAAAATTTATAAATAAATTTTTCATTGATCTTTTTATATTAAAAAAAAAAAAAGATTTGTTGGTTCTTCCTTGGGCTTAGCACCCAAGGGTCAGGCTGCAACATGCTGTCTGTGGGTGACATGTACACAATGCTTGGCTCGTTTTCATCTGAAGACCGAGCCTGGTAAATTGGCTCTGGGCTCGGTTCCACTGTTAACCCTAATGGTCCACATGCAGGGTTTGTGAGGTGCCAGGGTCAGCGGGTCAGGCACCCAGAGAGCAGCCCTTTTTTCCTCTGTACCATGGCAAAGCAGCTGAGGCCTCTGCCGAGATTGTTCTGCTCAAAGCTCTTCCCACCCCTGACCCCCAGCCAGCCTGATTGGTGGGGCTCTGTGGGGAATGAGACCCCTCTTCTTGCTACTGTGGATTTGTGCTGGCCTGCCTCCTGCACAGAGGGGCATCTTTTATATTTAGGGGAACATCATTTCTCACTTCTGTTTGAATGAAAGGCCTTTTTCTCATTTCTGACCCCTAGTGGTGTCTGGGAGATGAGGTGACCAGCCAGGCCCTGGGGCCTGCTGCTCCCCCCACCCCACCCCCTTGACCTGGATTGGAGTGGAGGTCTGCAGGGAGATGTGGGCCTGCTTTGGAGCCACCTGTGGGGCTCCTGCAGGGCGGGGCTGGAGGACACCCACTCCGGCAGAAGGAGTTAGTCGCCCAGAGGAACGGAAGGCAGGCAGAGGAAGTTTTCACTTGGCCGTGACTGTCTGCTTTCAGGCCCCTCTGCAAATAGCCTAAAGCAGTGGTCCCCAACCCCAGGGCCGCAGACCGGTACCGGTCCGCAGAGAAAGAATAAATAACTTACATTATTTCCGTTTTATTTATATTTAAGTCTGAACGATTTTTTTTCTTTTTTTTTTTTTGTATTTTTCTGAAGCTGGAAACAGGGAGAGACAGTCAGACAGACTCCCGCATGCGCCCGACCGGGATCCACCCGGCACGCCCACCAGGGGCGACGCTCTGCCCACCAGGGGGCGATGCTCTGCCCCTCCGGGGCGTCGCCATGTTGCGACCAGAGCCACTCTAGCGCCTGGGGCAGAGGCCAAGGAGCCATCCCCAGCGCCCGGGCCATCCTTGCTCCAATGGAGCCTTGGCTGCAGGAGGGGAAGAGAGAGACAGAGAGGAAGGAGGGGGTGGGGGTGGAGAAGCAAATGGGCGCTTCTCCTTATGTGCCCTGGCCGGGAATCGAACCCGGGTCCCCCACACTCCAGGCCGACGCTCTACCGCTGAGCCAACCGGCCAGGGCTAAGTCTGAACGATTTTTATTTTTTAAAAATGACCAGATTCCCTCTGTTACATCCGTCTCGGTCACGTGATACATTTATCCGTCCCACCCTAAAGGCCGGTCTGTGAAAATATATTCTGACATTAAACCGGTCCGTGGCCCAAAAAAGGTAGGGGACCACTGGCCTAAAGGGTGTCAGTTTCTCTGTTAGCAGGTCAGACATGTTGCCCTTCCCAAACTCAAAGCTCCCCCCCCCCCCAATCCAGCCTCTGCCTGCTGCTTTCTGTCTCCTGCCCTGTTCTGCCCTGAGGGTTCTCCCACACATTGGTGTTACAGGCATTTACTGTCTCCCAGCTGGCCTGCTAGACTAGGGCCAGCTCCATCCTTAGACACAGGCAGAGCTGAGGGGATTATTTGGTGCAAATAAAACCCTGGGGAGGTGGCTTCTGCTGCCCAGCGCTCACTAGCTAGCTTTGGGGCACATGGGCTGAGAGTGCCAGCTGGGGGTGCCTAGCCACAGCAGGGAGAGTAGCTATAAGAACTTGGGAGTTGGGGTAACTGGAGAATGAAATCAGGCCTAGGCATGATGGGCCACCCACAGGCATGCTGGGCAGGGCCTCCATTCCCCACCCAGGGCACTTGCCCATGGAAGTGGGGAGAAGCCATCTAAAACCAATCAAAGGTAGCACTGTTCTTGGCCTTACCTTGCGGGGTGGGGGACACTGGCCCTGGGTGGAAAGGCCAGGCAGCCAGTAGACTGGGCGCTGGGGTGCTTTCCAGACACGTGGCTATCACCATGTGTGACTCCCTGTGGCTCCCTAAGTCCTCTTAAAGACACGTTGGACTGAGACAAGCTTTGCTTCTCACAGGAGGCACAGTTTTCTCTGTGCGGACAAAAAGGAATCTGGACCCTGCTCAGCCTCACGTCAGGGGAGGCTCAGTGAGTTTCTACTATCTCAGCCTGGGCTCTGGGGCAATGAGAGGCTCCAGGTGCGCTGACAACACACTAGTCACCCTTTCATTGGCAGAGCCCCGGGGAGCCCCATGGCTCATCCACCACGTGGGGTCTGGGTACAGTGCAGGCAGCCCCTTGCTTTGGTACCCCTGTGTCCAGCAGACAGGAATGGGTGCTAACCCCTCCCCAGGCAGGCCTTCAGGGGTGGAAACATCTTTTCTTCAAGCCTCTTTGTGGCCAGGGTGAGAAAGCACAGCTGACCTCTCTGCCTGGCCTCTGGGACCCGCAGGTGTGTGTGTGTGGAGGCCAGGTAGAGGTCCCAATCAGGGGCACCAGGAGACCCAGAGTAGTGAGGTCTGGCAAGCAGGGGCTGGGCCATTGGGAAACCCTGGAGTGGCTGTCATGGAGAAAGAAGACAGACCAGATGGACAAGGACAAGGTCCACCCTACTCCTTTAGCCAAGAGCATTGGCAAGTCCTGTCCAACTGTCATCTCTCTGGCCTGACCCTGGCCGGACACAGGAAGTATTTACTGTTGGAATGGATGCCAGAGAGAGACCAGGACACGCAAGAGAACGGTCAGCCAGAAAGAGCGATGTCTGAGGCAGCAGCGTGGGAGCCAGGACAGAGTTGGCCAGAGGAGAGCAGGATTTGAAGGCCAAGAGCCAGGAGACGGCGGGTTAGGAGGACATTAGAAGGCTGCACTCTGGATCTGTCCCTCCCCTGCCTTGCAGCTCAGCACAAGTCAGCACCGACTGGGGTGCTCATAGGCACAGGGGCTCAGCCCTGCAGCTCTGACTCCAGGGAGCCCCAGTGCCTGCCTCCTGACGCCTGTGCGGAGCCCACAGAGAGGCCTGCTTCCACCTGGACCTCGAAGTACGGAAAGGGGGCCGCGCTGGTGCAGCTGGGGGACAAAGCCTGAAGCCAGAGAGTGAGGACGCAGGCCATAGGGGGCCATGAGAAGTCTGGGAATCGCCACGAGGGCTCCTACCGGGGGCCCCTGGCGGCGGGCCCCCTCCTGGTGGCTTCAGGTCTGTGGAGGCCGGCCTGGGCTCTGCTCCCCCCACCAACACTCCCCTCCCCTGGTCAGGCGCATTCTTTTGCTCTACGTCGGACCGTCCCTCCGTGCGTCCGTCTGTCGGTCTTTCTTCTCTTGCCCCTTCCAAAGCCGCGGCCCCCATTCATTGCCGAGGCCTCTGCCCTTTCCTCCGCGGGTCCCCGCTCGGCGAGCAGCTGCTATGCTAATGAGGGCGAGGGGAGGCGGGGACGACGGGCCCGGGCTGGTGGCGGGCGGGGGGGGGGGGGGGGGGGTGCAGCGGAGGAGCTGGAGGGGGAGGCGGGGGGCGGGGGACCCTGCCTGGGTGGGAGGCTGGGGGGAACCGCGATGGTGCGGCAGGCAAGGGGAATGAATCTAGGGGACCCGGCTGGTAAAACCAGTGTGGGGAGGCTGACGGCCCGCCAGTGGCGGGGAAGCCGGGCCGTGGGGGGCCTGGCTAGAGGTGGGGGCAGGCGTTTACAAAAGCCAGGTCTTTGTATTCAAAACCAGCCGGGGCCCATTCACGGCCGGTGGGGGCGGGACCGCCTGCGCACCCGGAAAGCTCACCGGGCAGAGTGGGGGCACGGGGGGGGGGGGGCCGCCCCTGCCGCCCTCGGCTCGCAGACTGCCCCGCGCACCCACTCGCCGGGCGCGGGGTGTGAGCGGTAGATACCAGCTGTCATCCCTGTCCTGGGGTCACGGCCTGGAACCCGCGGCTCGATCAGCTTCCCTCGCGCCCCCAGCACCCCCACCAGACGCTGCTGTGCGTGGGGATCGGGTACGCCCCACGCGGGTGGGGTTCTGAGCGGAGATGAATGGTCGGACACCCCTGCCCGCCCCCAGGACTGGGTGGTTGAACAACCGAAGGCGGTACGGTGGGAGCAACCCCGGAGGCGGAGCCTGAGGACCCCCGGGACTTGGCGAGACGTGGGAGGGGGTGGAGGCGAGGTCCAGCGGGAGACTGGGACGCTTACTAGTGTCTGAGGGGCGACTAGGAATGGGGGCAGGAGGCTCCGCGAGCCTGCCCCGACGCGCCTCTCCTCAACTCGCGCGGGAATTCCACGAGTGGGAACGGCGGCAGCGTCCGCAGTGAGTTGCAGGCTTTCGGATAACGAATCCCGGGTTAGCTGCCCCGGGGCGGGTCTCAGACCCGGGTAAGGGAGCCGGCGGAGGACCAAGCAGCATGGCCTGTGCTGCCTCCCCGCGGCCACGGCGGGCACTGCGCCCAGGGTCCCGGTGATCCGAGGTGGGCAAGACCCCTGCCAGCAGCACTTCGCTGCCACCAGGCGCCCGAGGTGGAGTTGTCGGGCCCGGCGCCCGGCACCAGTCTCTCCGGGGTCGGGAGCCCGAATTCCGCTGCTATGGAGCCCAACTTACGTCTCCTGGAAGACGAGAGTTGAAAGCGGTTCCGATGAGAGTGACCGGACCGAAGCCAGGTCTGAGCAGCGAGCTCTGGCCGCAACTACCAGAGCCGGCTTTACTAGGTGTGAGAACAGGGTGAAAGTGCAGGGTTGCCCAGAGAAGAAACTGGGAAAGGGTGAGAAGAGTCCAGAATCCTCCATGTCTCCTTTGGGTGACCTTGGGAGAGAACGTCCAGCAGGCCTTAGGGGGTGTTGCTCAAGTTACAACCCAGCCAATCTGTGGGGCTTGGAGATGGAAAAGGACCAGAATATCTGGACGCCTGTGGAAGGGCGATCATAGAGGCCCCCAGCAGGGTGGGCAGGGAAGGCGGGGAGTGGGGTGGGCAGCGTCAGCTGCACCTTCAGCATGTCTCAGGAAAAATGGCTCGTGGCTTCTGCTGTCCTTACAAGAAAATCCAAACCAGGGCCTGGAGCTACAATCCCATCATGGTCCTCATCGAGCAACTAATGTGTGTGCTGTTCCCCTTTTGGGTAGAATGGAGTATGGAATACATTCCAGGGCCCTAGGGTCATGAGTGGACAGTTAGCAAGGCATAGAATCTCTCACAGCTCTGCGGACATGGCCACCACAGGTCACACTTCAGGACATACACCACACCTGTCCCTAGGAACCATCAGGACTAGTCATCTCATGGAGCCTACCGCCTTAGCAGAGGGGGCCAAGGGCAGGCAAGGTTCTGATGGTCCGGTGTAGGTTGGCATTGGACTTGCAGGCTCTTACAGCCATCACTCCACCCAATTCCAACAGACGTGCGTGTGTTGGGTAGATATAAGGGAAGAACTCACCCTGTTCAAAGTCGTGCCTGCTCAGAAATGGAACCAGAAGACCAGGTTCACCCCTGGTGTGCACTCCCCTAATGGACAAAACCCACCTCTGCAGGTCTGTGGGCTTCCTCGTTGGTACCTTGTGGACCAGACCCCCAGTGGAACCAAACCCAAAATTTTCCATAAGCTTCCCAAAGAGATATAACAAAATTCAAAACAGCAGTGGTGTTAACAAGACAAAATGTGTTTCTCACCAGAGAAGTGGCAGTAGGTGGTCCTAGACTGGTTAGTATGTGGCCTTAGGGTACAGGTTCCTTAAACATTGTTGTTCTGCAGGGTGGGCCTTTCATTCACATGGCTTAAAATGGCAACTCAGCTTCAACCATCAAGTCTAATCCCAACCCAAGGCAAAAAAGAAGAAGAGGTTAACTAGGGCTTAATTAGAGGCTAATTAGTGTCCACTCCTTCCAGGACACTTCCTAGAACTTGCTCTTGCCACATCTGCTCACATTCCATTGGCTAGAACTTAGTCACATGACCAACCTCACTGCTAGGGAGTCTGGGTAATGTAGTCTGTCCACTTGAAACAACTAGCCAGCCAGATATTTATTTGGGAGCAACAAATAATTATAATTCAGGATATGCAGTCTAATGGTGAATGGCACTGTCATAGAGGACAAAGCAGAGGATTGCTTTTGTATAGAGGAAAGGGGAAGTTGGGAAGGGATGTTACAGAGTCCCTTGGGAGAGACTAGGAGTTGGAAGTGCAGTGGCTTTTCATTGGCTGGGTTGTGACCATCTGTCCTTGACTGAGCTGTTGCTGGGCAAGGGAAAAAACCTCCTGCTGGGGTACTAACTTAGAAAATATCTGTTGAAGCCTGACCAGGTGGTGGCACAGTGAATAGAGTCTGCTGAGGACCCAGGTTTGAAACCCCAAGGTTGCCAGCTTAAGTGCAGGCTCACCAGCTTGAGCTGGGGGTCACCGACTTGAGCACGGTTCATATATATATATACATGGCCCATGGTCGCTGGCATGAGCCCAAAAGTTGCTGGCTTGAGCCCAAGGTGGCTGACTTGAGTAAGGGGCTACTGGCTGAGCTGGAGGGCCCCCCCCCCCCCCCCAGTCAAGGCATGTATGAGAAGCAATCAATGAACTAAGAGTGGTGCAACTACAAGTTGATGCTTCTCATCTCTCTCTCTTCCTGTCTGTCTGTCCCTGTCTCTCTCTCTCTCTCTCTCTCTCTCTCTCTAAAGAAAAAAAGAAAAGAAAAGAAAGAAAAAGAAAAGAAGAATCTGTTGGAGATGCAGGCATTTTTCCCTGCCTGGGGTAATTGACAATCAGTGGAAGGGCCCGGGAGCTCCCCCTGCAGGCCTTTCCATTACAGTCTCAATGATGAGGTTTCTGTGTATTACTCTTCACATCTTTATTTAGGGCTCCGCCAGCTTAGGATCAGGGAAGAAGAGCAGGTGGTTGAGGAAGGGGGAGGCTGTAGGTCTGGTGACATCAACATCCAGGCCATCCCTGCTGTGTGTTTGGCCTTCTCGCTCTGCTGGGAATACACACAGAGCACACTAGCATTGAAGGTTTGTATGAAGAACTTTCTAAGGACTGAAACTTCCAGGAAGAGGAGGAACAGGATAAAAGACTGAAGAAGCCCTCCCAAAGGTAGCAGAACGCCGGCCTCGTGCTGGCCGAGGGACGTCCATCTCCCGGTCTGATCCATGGCATTTGCACAGCCTTTCACCTTCCAGAGTCCTCCAGGTCCCCTCGGTCATCCTCCAGGCCCCCTCGGTCATCCTCCAGGTCCCCTTGGTCACCCTCCATGCCCCCTCGGTCATCCTCCAGGCCCCCTCGGTCATCCTCCAGGTCCCCTTGGTCACCCTCCAGGTCCCCTTGGTCACCCTCCAGGTCCCTGGCCCCAGGTCACTGCTGATCTGATCTGACTTGGGCACCCAGTTTGTGTGTGCGCTCCGACCCTGTTTTCCACAGCGATCATTATGTCACAGGTTAGGCGAGCAACACAGTGTCTGTGCATTTTCTGCTCTAATGGCAGAAATCTGTTTCAGGCAGAAAAATAATCTGGCTGAAAACACACAGCACAGGGTTCTTTTCATCGGTGGTGTTTCAGCAGGAGTGCGGCAGCATCCTG
Organism: Saccopteryx leptura; assembly: GCF_036850995.1. Lineage (NCBI taxonomy): Eukaryota > Metazoa > Chordata > Mammalia > Chiroptera > Emballonuridae > Saccopteryx > Saccopteryx leptura. Next base: position 703,565 of record NC_089504.1, read on the forward strand.
GGCCACCGCGTGCGACGAGACCAGAGCTGTGTACATGGATGTAGTTTTGCCCCTCACGCCTCCTTCCTGGCTCTCCTTGCCTCGACCTCCTCACCCTTATCTCACAGGGAAGTAATGAGCAACCCAGCCCTTTGAATTCTCAAGATTATTGGGTCAATAAAACACTCCTTCTCAAGGCTTCTTCTCTTCATGTTGATAAAGGCTGAAAGAAGATCGTTAGGCTTATCACTTATATTCCTAAAAATCAATTTATTGTGGTATAATTCCCACACAGTAAAACGCAGCCATTTATCGTGGGATAAGTACTGAGAGATGTTTATGCCCACGTAACTACTGCCACAATCAAAACACAGAACCTTTCCTTCATCTTCCAAAGTCCTCCAGGTCCCCTCGGTCATCCTCCAGGTCCTTGGCCCCAGGTCACTGCTGATCTGATTTCCAGCACCGCAGGTGAATCGTGCCAGTTCTAGAATTGTATATATCAAAAAAAGGGTCCATGTGGGCCCTGGCCGGTTGGCTCAGTGGTAGAGCGTCGGCCTGCCGTGCAGAGGTCCCGGGTTCGATTCCCAGCCAGGGCACACAGGAGAGGCGCCGATCTGCTTCTCCACCCTTCCCCTTCTCCTTCCTCTCTGTCTCTCTCTTCCCCTCCCGCAGCTGAGGCTCCATTGGAGCAAAGATGGCCCGGGCGCTGGGGATGGCTCCTTGGCCACTGCCCCAGGCGCTAGAGTGGCTCTGGTCACAACAGAGCGACGCCCCGGAGGGGCAGAGCATCGCCCCCTGGTGGGCAGAGTGTCACCCCCTGGTGGGCATGCCAGGTGGATCCCGGTCGGGCGCATGCGGGAGTCTGTCTGACTGTCCCTCCCCGTTTCCAGCTTCAGAAAAATACAAAAAATAAATAAATAAATAAATAATAAAAATAAAAATAAATAAAAGGGTCCATGTGGAATGTACGTTTTCCCTGCTTCCTGACATTTGGCATAATTCTATTGAGATTCATCCATGTTGTTGCCATGTTTCATTGACTTTGGGGGAAGGGGTACCAGTCTTTTTTTCCCTTTTCTATTGTTTTCACTAGGAAAAAAATCTGCAAATGCAAAACACAGGATTGTTTTCATCGGTAGTTTTTCAGTCAATAGAATTATTTTCTCCAGTGAAAGCTCAGGTATCACAAGGACACCCTGAAGAACCCCACGGAGTGGGCACAGGCCCACCCCTTACATTTCCAACATGGGCCCAGTGTCCCCGGGGGTCTGTCATAGTCCACCTTTTCCTCTCAGGCACTGAGCCCTAAACCCCAGAGCCAGCCTCGCCCAAGAGACTGTGCGGAGCTCACTGCTTCAAAGCTGCAGGCTTGAGAGCAGGGGCCTCTTCACTGCCAAAGAAAAGGATGCTGTGTACTCCGTCACTTTGAGAGGACTGATGTGTGAATTTCCAGTGTCACAGGATGCAGTTGGCATACAACGATCAGTCACATTTCTACATTTTAACATGTATGACATAAAAAGAAATGTTTACACTTATTTTTTTTTTTTTTTAATTCATTTTAGCGAGGAAAGGGAGAGACAGAGGAGAAACAGAAGGGGGGGGAGGAGCTGGAAGCATCAACTCCCATATTTGCCCTTGACCAGGCAAGCCAGAGGTTTTGAACCGGTGACCTCAGCATTCCAGGTCAAAGGTTTATCCACTGCACCACCACAAGCCAGGCAACATAAGACGTTAAATACTATAACAATTGCATCACAAAACGCGAAAAACTTAAGGATAAACTTAATGATAGATGTGTAAGCCTCCTCCAACAGAAACTATAAAACATTGCTAAGAAAAAATTTAAAGACCTAAATTAAATGTTCATGGTCTAGAACAGTGGTCCCCAACCCCCGGGCCACGGACTGGCACCAGTCCGTGGGCCATTTGGTACCAGTCCGCAGAGAAAGAATAAATAACTTACATTATTTCCATTTTATTTATATTTAAGTCTGAACGATGTTTTGTTTTTAAAAAATGACCAGATTCCCTCTGTTACATCCATCTAAGACTCACTCTTGACGCTTGTCTCGGTCACGTGGTACATTTATTCATCCTATCCTAAAGGCTGGTCCGTGAAAATATTTTCTGACATTAAACCGGTCTGTGGCCCAAAAAAGGTTGGGGACCACTGGTCTAGAAGATGCAATATGGTTAGAATGTCAGTTCTGCCCAAATTCATCTGTATATTCAATGCAATCACTATCAGAACTCCAGCAGGGATTTTGTGTGTGTGTGTGAAAATTGACAAGATGATTTTAAAAAGTGATTTGGAAAGACAAATGACAAAAAAAAGACAATAATCTTGAAAATAAAGCATAAACTTAGAGAATTTCAAACACTTCAAGACTTACTACAATAATCAAGACTGTGGAATTGGCACATGGATCAATGAGATAGATTAGATTCCAGGAATTGCCTCACACACATACTATTAAATTAGTTTTAGCAAGGATGCAAACACGATTCAATGAGGTAAGGAAAATCTCCTTAACAAATGGTACATCACCAACATTTATCCATGTGGAAAAAAAAGAGAGCTCTGAACCTTCACACTATTTATAAAAATCCGTTCAAGATGGATTATAGATTTAAATGGAAATGTATAATGATAAAACTGTTATAACATAAAAGAAGTCTATGGTCATATCACCACAAACAAGCCCGATCTCATCTGATGTCGGAAGGAAACAAAAGAATAACTTCATGATGGCCCTGGCCGGTTGGCTCAGTGGTAGAGCGTCGGCCTGGCGTGCAGAAGTCCCGGGTTCGATTCCTGGCCAGGGCACACAGGAGAAGCGCCCATCTGCTTCTCCACCCCTCCCCCTCTCCTTCCTCTCCATCTCTCTCTTCCCCTCCCGCAGCACAGGCTCCACTGGAGCAAAGATGGCTCGGGCGCTGGGGATGGCTCCTCGGCCTCTGCCTCAGGTGCTAGAGTGGCTCTGGTCGCAACAGAGCGACCCCCCGGAGGGGCAGAGCATCGCCCCGTGGTGGGCAGAGTGTCGCCCCCTGGTGGGCGTGCCGGGTGGATCCCGGTAGGGCACATGTGGGAGTCTGTCTGACTGTCCCCGTTTCCGGCTTCAGAAAATACAGAAAATTAATTAATTAATTAATTAATAGGCATGTAAGCATAATTACAATATAAAATATCACAAACCTTTTTATTATGCATTTATATTATAGTGTATTGTTGCAATGAATAAAATGTTTCTTTTATTTAAAAAGAATAACTTTATGATCTTGAGGTAGGCATATTTTCTTAGCCAGGAGAGAGAGAGACGGGAAGGGAGAGAGATGAGAAATATCTACTTGTAGTTGTGGCACTTTAGTTATTCATTGATTGCTTCTCAAAGGTGCCTTGATGGGGGGGGGGGGCTCCAGCTGAGCCAGTTACCCCTTGCTCAAGCCAGTGACCTTGTGCTTCAAACCTGTGACCTTTGGGCTTAAGCCAGCCACTGTGGGGTCCTGTCTATAATCCTGGGCTCAAGCCGGATGAGCCCGTGCTCAAGCTGGTGACCTCAGGGTTTCAAACTTGGGACCTCATTGTCCTAGGTCGACGCTCTATCCACTGTGCCACCACCAGCCAGGCATGGGGTAGGCATATCTCTTAGAGAAAACACAGCGCTGTTGACTTGAAACAGATAGCCAGATAGTTTATTCCAAAACAGCAAAGAATTGCAATTCAGGACATGTGGCCAAATGGTGAACCATAGGCCAGTCCTGAGAAACAAGGCAGAGGAATCTTTTCCAGAGGAGAAAAGGAAGTTAGGAGCACTGCTATAAACAGTTCTTGCTGGGCTCTGCAGTTAACATCGGGGATGAGAGCTCTCCATTGGCCCACCGAGTTCATTTTCATTGGGGTTTCAGTTTATTAATTTGTACATTTCCCCCCTTTTTATCAGCATCTTTCTTCTGAAAGCATTGCTGATCAAGTGTCAGGTTTTGTCTGGTTTCAGCAGCCCTTTGTCCCTCACGCCAGGAGGAGACCCTTCCTGGGTGTCATGTCCCACTTGGGAAAGCACCCAGACTGTAAAACTGTGGAGGTCACACTTGAGGAACAAGGAGGGTCAGGAGGAAGACATTTCAGGCACTTTTTCTCTAAAACCCATATGTTATCAAGAAGATCAGAATCTACGGCCATACCATCCTGAACGCACCCGGTCTCGTCTGATCTCGGAAGCTAAGCAGGGTCGGGCCTGGTCAGTACTTAGGTGGAAAAAAGATCATGATATTCAGAGGCCCGTGAGTCAGCACCAGGGGCTTGGCAGACACTTTCAGATAGGCCTGGTCCAGTGTCGGCTGCTTCCGGGGCTATAACAGCACAGCCAGGACGGTACTTAACACACGTTCAGGTCACCAGACTGTGTGCAGGTAAAGTCAGAGTTTGGTGTTTTCTTTAGATGCAAATCCAAGAGTCTGACCCTTTGGAGTTTGGCTGCACACGGGTTGGTGCCTGACAGGGGCCTTTTCAGTGAGGTTGAAGCTCCCCAGGTGGAATCACCTTCTCTAGCAGGACTTTAGCCACTGTAGAGGCCGCAGCTGGTCCGCAAGGGAAAGTTTCAGTCCAGTGAGAAAAACCTACAGACCATGACTTCAGATATATTTATACCCAGATGATGAGGAGCTGTATGAATCCCATCCTCCAAACCTCAAATGGTCCGTGGGGCAATTTGAAATGCCCAGGGCAGTGCGGACGGACTTCCCGGGGTTGTACTTTGCACAGGTAGACAAGGGAGGTTGGTGCTTTTCACAGCCGCCCCCAACCCCAGTACTGATTCTCAGATACTCTCCTGTTCGTGGACCAGTCACTCGGTGTTTATCCAGTAGTCAGGAGTGAAAACAGCATCTCCGGGACAATGGGGTTGTTCTTTAGACTAAACCAGAGCCCATTTTATCAAACCTATAGTAGTGGGATCTTCTCGCGTCTTGTCTTCCTTCTCTGAGGCCAGTGTTGGTCCTCTCTTGCCGGTTTTCTAAGTCATCAACTCGGCAAGTAACCCTTCGGACCATGACAGAGGGGCAACAACTCCAGCACAGGTGTGCGCGGGCACCAACAGCTGGTTTCAGGATGATGTCCAGAGGTCAGGTCGTTGCTTCAGAGCCCCACAGTGGACACCATGGAGCGTCAACCGATGGTCATTGGTGCCAATGTAACACCAACAGATACCCCCAATTTGGGGTGCAGTGAGGAAGGAAACTTTATTCAGTGCAAACCAGCTCAGGAGTGACACGGCAGGGCTGGGCTGCCCCAGCATCAAGCGGCCTGGGGTCCAGGCCCCTCTTCAACCAGACAGCTCGGCTCTGCTCCACAATGGGCCCCACAGTGGTTCCTCTAGAGAAACACAACCTTCTTAAAAGTGTGCTCCCAGAGCCACCAGAAAGTGGCTTGTATGAACAGAAGTCCCCACCCTTGGTCCCTGATTGCAAGTGAGGATGCCAAATCCATATAAATTGATTGGTCCAAAAGGCACTGTCCTGATTGGTCAGAATAGAGCCCCTCTGATTGGCCAGGCTCTTGCGCAGAAAAGGCTGCCCGGCTCTGTTTTTTTTTTTTTTTTGTATTTTTCTGAAATGAGAAGCTGGGGGAGGGGGGAAGGGCAGACAGACAGACTCCCGCATGCGCCCAACCAGGATCCACCGGGCATGCCCACCAGGGGGCGATGCTCTGCCCATCTGGGCCATTGCTCTGTTGCAACCCAAGCCATTCTAGTGCCTGAGGTGGAGGCCATGGAGCCATCCTCAGTGCTCCGGCCAACTTTGCTCCAATGGAGCCTTGGCTGCGGGAGGGGAAGAGAGAGACAGAGAGGAAGGAGAGGGGAAGGGGTGGAGAAGCAGATGGGTGCTTCTCCTGTGTGTCCTGACTGGGAATCGAACCTGGGACTTCCACATGCCGGGCCGACGCTCTACACCTGGGCCAACCAGCCAGGGCCCGGGCTCTGCTTTTTTAATTTGAGCAAGTGAGCCACCAGGAACCCTTCTTAGTTCTTAGGGTTCACAGTGGTCTTAACCAAGAGAGGGTAGTGGCAACGATGGCTCTAAGACAAGGGGGTATCCCCAAGCCACAAGGTCCAATTGCGGACTCTGGTATCCTTGTGGCCCTGGAGTGGCCCCATGTTTAGGGTGAGCACCAAGGACATTGCCTCCCTTCTCAGGGACAAAGGGACAGGGAAATCTGGAGGTTGGGCCACCCAAGGGCAGGTGGGTTCATTATACTCTCCTCTAAGGCTTTAAATGCCATGTTGTCCCATTCTTCCCATAAAATTGGGTCCAGGTGCAGCCCTGGTTCCACTATCAGACACCCAAATATTGAACCAGGGTTTGGGAAAACTGTCATTTTTACCTGTGACCTTCGGTCCCTTAAAGACTTAAAAGCTTTGCCTGACCAGGTGGTGGCGCAGTGGATAGAGCATTGGACTGGGATGTGGAGGACCCAGGTTCGAGACCCTGAGGTCGCCAGCTTGAGCATGGGCTCATCTGGTTTGAGCAAGGCTTGATCCAGGGGTCACTCGGTCTGCTGAAGGCCCGCGGTCAAGGCACATATGAGAAATCAATCAATGAACAACTAAAGAGCCGCAAGGAGAAATTAATGTTTCTGATCTCTGTTCGTTCCTGTCTGTCTGTCCCTCTCTGTCCCTCTTTCTGACTCTCTCTGTCTCTGCCAAAAAAAAAAAAAAGGCTAAAAGCTTTAGTAAGTGGATGCTGTCTTCCTGAGAGGAGGGTTCGAGGAAGCAAGCAGGTAGAGCCTCTCGGGAAGTTTCCATCACCCGGTTCCATCCCGGGCTTGTGAGAAGAGGGGCTCTCAGGAAACACCCGAGACCACAGTGTCCCAGTGACGTTTCCTTCCCACGTGAGGGCACAGGCCTTGGGGTCCCCAAGATCTGCAGAAGGTGTGGCATGAATTGGTTCCAGGAAAGAACCCACTTCCAGCTGGGATGGGGGCCAGCAGCGCAAGAAGGTCAGGAACAGGGTGTCCAGGGATGACCACGTGGTTACTGCTGGAGCTCCTGGATACAACAGGCAGCCTTGGCATGTGGGCTGTTTCACAGGTGAAGCAGTGCTACCCGGACAGGGGCGGGGCCAAGGCCCAGGTCATGTGATCTCAGCGGTGGGAGCGATGCCCGGAAGTGCCTCTTAGGAGGTCTGCCTCTTAGGAGGTCGTAACTCGGGAAGAGGCTTTGAGGTCCTATATAAATCTTTTTTTAAATCTTTTTCTTTTTTAAAAATTTATTTTAGAGAGAAAGGAAGAGAGAGAGACAGAGAGAGAGAGAGACATCAGTTTGTTCTACTCATTCACGCACTCATTGGGTCATTCTTGTTTGTGCCATGACCGGGGATTAAACCTGCAGCCTTGGTGTATCAGGAAGACACTCTAACCAACTGAGCTACCTGTCCAGGGCTTGTGAATCTTAGCAAGAGGTGTGCTGACGATTCTGCCAAATCAGCTGCAGACTTTGCCCATAAAGAGGTGGCAGCTTATCCAGTGGGGACAGTGCTCAGTGCCCCCAGGTTCAGCTACAAGGCTGCTGGAAACGGGACAAAGAAGATGTTGAGGGGCATTTAGTTCCCTTAATTGATTATTCAGACAGCTCCTGGCAAATTCTAGGGTTCTGTTCCCCCTTTGGGAGACCTTCCAGCATGATACTTCTCTGGAAGTCTCTGCCTAATTAATGAGCAGGGATGAGGGAACTGAGGAGAAAAGGGTGGGGATCTCTCAAAGGGACCAGACAAAAGGGGGTAGGTTCAGAGCAAAGGAGCCTGTGAAGCTCACTGAAGACCCCCTGTTTGCACTCTGAGGCAGGGCTGCTTTAGAGCAGTGGGGTGACTGGTGTCACAATCTGGAGAGCGCTTTCTCTGAGTGGACGCAGAGGGAGGGTAAGCAATGGCAATGCCCCCGTTGTCCTCGAGTTGGTCCCTGGGAGCTGGGAGGTTAGAGGAGGTTAGCTGGAGGGCGGAGGGTCCCTAAAACACTTACGTTTGTAAGTCCTTCTCCCAGTGCCCTGGCTCTTTGCAATCATAGCAGAAACAAGGGGGTTGGAATTTTGTATAACAACTCTCATTGACCGGGCTGAAAATGAAGAATTGTAGCCATTTTTTCTTTCAGGTGAACAAGGTGATTTCCCTAATTAACGTTATCTGTAGTGGACATGGATTCCCAGTCCATCCTGGTTTGTTTGGTTTTTGTTTTTTTCCATTCTCGTCCTTTTAATAGAAGGGAATGGTGTCAGTTCAGCCCTTTAGAGGTAAGAGCTATGTGAGTGGAAGGAAAGCCAGGGTTTTCCTTCAATTGTAACAGAGTCACAAACAGGTTCATCAGGCTTCCGGGGAGCAAGTCAGAATTTTGCTCCACTGAACAGGCTTTGGGAAAGGCTACTGGAATTGCTTGGTGGAGGTTTCCAGACAGTGTTCTAGGATTTCGTCAAAAGTTAGGGAAGGGGCCCTGGCCGGTTGGCTCAGCGGTAGAGCATCGGCCTGGCGTGCAGGGGACCCGGGTTCAATTCCCGGCCAGGGCACACAGGAGAAGCGCTCATTTGCTTCTCCACCCCCCCCTCCTTCCTCTCTGTCTCTCTCTTCCCCTCCCGCAGCTGGGGCTCCATTGGAGCAAAGATGGCCCGGGCGCTGGGGATGGCTCCTTGGCCTCTGCCCCAGGTGCTAGAGTGGCTCTGGTCGCGGCAGAGCGACGCCCCGGAGGGGCAGAGCATCGCTCCCTGGTGGGCGTGCCGGGTGGATCCCGGTCGGGTGCATGTGGGAGTCTGTCTGTCTCTCCCCGTTTCCAGCTTCAGAAAGAAAAAAAAAAGAAAGAAAAAAAAAAGTTAGGGAAGGGGGCTTTTGTTTTGGGGGGGGGGTGTTGTTTAGCTCTAATCCCAAGGATTTATTATTTTTTTTGGGTTTATTAATATTTTAAAATATTTTTGAGCCTGACCAGGTGGTGGTGCAGCGAATAGAGTGTCGGACTGGGCCCAGAGGACCCAGGTTTGAAACCCCAAGGTCACCGGCTTGAGCATGAGATCATGGACCTAATCCTATGGTCGCTGGCTTGAACCCAAGGTCACTGACTTGAGCAAGGGGTCACTCGCTCTGCTGCAGCCCTCCGGTCAAGGCACATGTCAGAGAGCAATGAACAACTAAGGTGCTGCAGTAAAGACTTGCTCCTCTTTTCCCTTTCTGTCTGTCCCTATCTGTCCCTCTCTCTGTCTCTGTACAAAAATAAATAAATTAATGAATTAATAAAATATTTTTGAGGTAATATCGGTTAATAAGATTATATAAATTTTAGGTGCACAACATTGTAATTTGACTTCTGTCTGCGCTATTGTGTGCTCATCCACCCAAAGTCTCCTTCAGTCGCCATATACTACTTAACCCCCTTCACCCATGCACAGAGAATGAGCAGGACAGAGCTTTCTGGGGTAAAGGAAATATTCTGAGCCTGAATTATGTGATGTTTGCACAACTCTGCAAGTTTACTAAAAATCATTAAATCAACCACTCAAAATGAGTCAATTTTGTGGTCTGTAAATGATACCTCAATCAAGCTGTTTTTAAAAATAAATCAACAGGCCCTGGCCGGTTGGCTCCGTGGTAGAGCGTCAGCCTGGTGTGCAGGAGTCCCGGGTTCGATTCCCGGCCAGGGCACACAAGAGAAGCACCCATCTGCTTCTCCACCCCTCTCCCTCTCCTTCCTCTCTGTCTCTCTCTTCCCCTCCTGCAGCCAAGGCTCCATTGGAGCAAAGTTGGCCTGGGTGCTGGGGATGGCTCTGTGGCCTCTGCCTCAGGCGCTAGAATGGCTCTGGTTGCGACAGAGCAACACCCCGGATGGGCAGAGCATCGCCCCCTGGTGGGCATGCCGGGTGGATCCTGGTCGGGCACATGTGGGAGTCTGTCTGACTGCCTCCCCGTTTCCAACTTCAGAAAAATACAATAAAAAATAATAATAATAAAAATAAAAAATAAAAATAAATCAACAAAACATTACATTAAAAATACTTTTGCGGGCTGTGGCTGCGTCCCAGGTCCTGTAGAGTGAAGACTTAATTCCAAGGTCATGGCAAACCATCTGAAGTTCATTGCCAGGACTGTGATGGTGCAGGATGGAAACGTGGAAGGTGCATACAGGACCCTAAACAGAACCCTCACCATGGATGGGCTCACTGAGGACATCAGGCGACGCCGGTACCATGAGAAGCCTCGCCGCTGGCGACAGAGGGAGAGCTATGAAACCTGCCGAAGGATCTACAACATGGAAATGACTCGCAAGATCAACTTTTTGATGCGAAAGAACCGAGCGGATCCAGGGCAAGGCTGCTGAGGCCTGTGCATAGCAGGCCCTGTAGGAAAACCCTGTCCAGCTGTGTCTCCTCCTCTTGTCTTTGTGCAACCCCATTTTCTCTTACCATTTCTTGCAATAAACTCAATCATGTGTGTGTGTGTGTGTGTGTATGTATTTATATATGTACTTTTGCCCTGGCCAGATAGCTCATTTGGTTAGGACAGTGGTGGTCAACCTGGTCCCTACCGCCCACTAGTGGGCGTTCCAGCTTTCATGGTGGGCGGTAGCAGAGGAACCAAAGTATAAATAAAAAGATAGATTTAACTATAGTAAGTTGTTTTATAAAGATTTGTTCTGCCAAACTTAGCAAAAATCCAACATAAAGTACTTGGTAAATGATTATTATTATATGTTTGTTTGTTTATTTATTTATTTATTACAGAGACAGAGAGTGAGTCAGAGAGAGGGATAGACAAGGACAGACAGACAGGAACGAAGAGAGATGAGAAGCATCAATCATTAGTTTTTCATTGCGCGTTGCAACACCTTAGTTGTTCATTGATTGCTTTCTCATATGTACCTTGACCATGGGCTTTCAGCAGACCGAGTAACCCCTTGCTGGAGCCAGCAACCTTGGGTTCAAGCTGGTGGGATTTTGCTCAAACCAGATGAGCCCGCGCTCAAGCTGGCGACCTCGGGGTCTCGAACCTGGGTGCTCTGCATCCCAGTCTGACGCTCTACCCACTGCACCACCGCCTGGTGAGACTATTATATGCTTTAACTTGCTGTAACTCTGTTTTATAAATTTTATAAAGTAAAGTTACTTCCCTACTTTATAAATCACCATTACTGTGGAACCAGTGGGCGGTTAGAAAATCTTACTACTAATAGAGATACAAAAGTGGGTGGTAGGTATAAAAAGGTTGACTACCCCACCTGACCTGTGGTGGCGCAGTGGATAAAGTGTCGACCTGGAATGCTGAGGTTGACAGTTCAAAACCCTGGGCTTGCCCGATCAAGGCACATATGGGAGTTGAAGCTTCCTGCTCCTCCCCCCTTCTCTCTCTCTCTCTCTCCTCTACAATGAATAAATAAATAAAAATAATTTTAAAAAAATAAAAATAAAAAAGGTTGACTACCCCTGTGTTAGAGCATCATCCTGAAGCACAGAAGTTGCCAGTTCAATACCCGATCACAGTACATACAGGAACAGATTGATGTTCTTGTCTCTCCCTTCCTCTCTCACTGAAATCAATAAATACATTTTTTTAAATAAAATAAAAATATTACAAAAAAATAAACCAGCCTGACCAGGCGGTGGCACAGTGGATAGATCGTCGGACTGGGATGCGGAAGACTCAGGTTCGAGACCCCGAGGTCACCAGCTTGAGCGCGGGCTCATCTGGTTTGAGCAAAAGCTCACCAGCTTGAGCCCAAGGTCACTGGCTCGAGCAAGGGGTTACTCAGTCTGCTGAAGACCCACGGTCAAGGCACATATGAGAAAGCAATCAATGAACAACTAAGGTGTTGCAATGCGCAACGAAAAACTAATGATTGATGCTTCTCATCTCTCCATTTCTGTCTGTCTGCCCCTGTTTATCCCTCTTTCTGACTCACTCTCTGTCTCTGGAAAAAAAACCAAACAAACCAGAATGGTTAGGTTTGTAAAACTAGATGGTTAAAGTATAAAGAAAACAAGATAATTATCTTGAAAGTTGGGGAGTTATCTCGAGGTGGGGGCATAGCCAGTGAGCAGCAGGAACCCAAAGCGGCGTCTGGGGGACCGTGTCCTGTTTCTTTTTCTTTTTTTTTGTATTTTTCCGAAATGAGAAGCAGGGAGGCAGACAGACTCCCGCATGCACCTGACGGAGATCCACCCGGCATGCCCACCAGGGGGCGATACTCTGCCCATCTGGGGTGTTGCTCTGTTGCAACCAGAGCCATTCAAGTGCCTGAGGCAGAGGCCAAGGAGCCATCCTCAGTGCCTGGACCAACTTTGCTCCAATGGAGCTTTGGCTGCGGGAGGGGAAGAGAGAGACAGAGAGGAAGGAGAGGGGGAGGGGTGGAGAAGCAGATGGGCGCTTCTCCTGTGTGCCCTGGCTGGGAATCAAACCTGGCACTTCCACATGCTGGGCTGAGGCTCTATCTCTGAGGCAGCTGGCCAGGGCCTGTGTCCTGTTTCTTGACCTGGATGGTGTGCAAATGGGTACTTGCTTTATGATAAAACTCTGAATATGTATTTTGCTTTAAACACTTTTCTCAACTATGGCTATGTTATACAATAGCCACCCTTCACAACACCAACCAAAAACATACATGTAATAAAATATGAGGAATAAAACGTAATAAAAACGAGGAAGGCCTGTCTGCAGAAAATCACAAAGCTCTACTGGAAGACGTGCCAGAAGCCTTAGTGAACATGTAGCTCACCAAGGAACCAATACCCCTCAAATCCACCTGTGGACAGTGCGATTCCAATGAACCCGAAAAGGTTTGTCAAATAATTTGACAAAATCAAGTTCTAAGGGGAAAAGCCCAAGAAGAGCCAAAGGACTTTGCAAGAAAAACGATGTTCCACCAGCTGCTGTGACTTCTGCAGCTACGAGGACAGCATAGTGCTGGCCCCACAGAACAGAGCCTGGTAAGACAGTGGCGCCTGATCAGGTGGTGGAGCAGTGAATAGAGCGTCAGCCTGGGACACAGAGGACCCAGGTTTGGAACCTGGAGGTCACTGGCTTTAGTGTGGGCTCACCAGCTAGTGTGCCAGGTTGCTGGCTTGAGCAGAGTCACTGGCTTGGCTGGAGGCCCCCCCTCCCGAAGGCACCTATGAGAAAGCAATGAACTAAGGAGCCACAATGAAGAATTGATGCGTCTCATCTCTCTTCCTTCCTGTCTGTCTCTCACCAAAAAGAAAAGAAAAAAGAGGGCTTGGGGGAGCTCCTGGGGAAAGTCCTTGACCTGCTCAGGTTAGTGGGTACCGGGAACTGTAGGTAACCACAAGCCTATTAAGGAGAATAACACCGCAGTGGGGGGGACCAAAACCAGCAAGAAATAGGAAAAGAGACGTACAGGAAAAGTAGGACAACTAAAAGGCACAACATAAAGTCAAAGGACTTCACGTCTCTGTATGCCGTCTATCATACACCTTGACAGTGAGTGGACAGGAGGGCTGGGCGCAGGGTGGGTTCCTTTGTCACGGATTCGGCCTCCCAGGGGTTGGGGTGGACAGAGCTGGGGTTGACACAGCCCTGGGGCTCCCACACCTGCTTGCCCCACCCCCCACCCCCCAGGGAGCCCTCGCAGCAGACAGCAGCCCGCGTCCCTGGGCAGAACGCCGCACCCTCCCTTCCTGCCCTGAGCTCAGGGTCTGCGCGCCCGCTTGCCCGGCCAGCGGATTCCAGGAGCCCTGATCCCATCCCGTCTCCTCGGCCAGACCTTGGCCCTGGGCTCTAGATGGTGGGGGAGGGGGCTGCAACCACGCGGGGCCCTGGGAAAGCCGACCTGCGAGCGGCTCTAGGGACACGACCCCCGAGGGTAGGGGTCGGGCTGAGTTCAGAGGTGGGGGCCGCACACAGCCTCTCGCCGGGGACACTCGGCACCTGTTGGAGAATCGAGAGCTGCCGGCGTAACCCGCTTCACCTTGGCGGAGCCCCCACTGCGACGGCGCCGCTCCGCTCAGTCCCCCTTTTCGGGACTACAGTAGTTGTTGCCGGTGTACTTGCCGTCTGTGCATCCGTCTGTCTCCGGAGGCCACGCGCCCCTCTCGGGTGTGCTGGGCGCGCGGGAAGGGCGGCGGGGAGACGCGGGACCCACTCCCGCGACCAGCGCAGCCCAGGCTGAGCCGCACAGCCGCCAGGCGGCAGCAGCAAGGCCGTCCTCGGCATGAGGCTGCGGGAGGGAATGGGGGCCCCGCTCGCGGAGTCACCGCACAAAAAGACAACTGCAGAGCAGGGGGTGGGTCGGGTGCTGCCCGGCCACTGGGGAGGGTCCGGGCTGGCAGGATTGCGCCCCTCCCCCCAGGTCTGGGAAGCGTTGGGCCCGGGGCTCTGCAGCCATGCCCGGGAGTCTAAGGTAAGGAATCAGTCCTCAGCTGCTTCTCTCCGTTCCCAGCTCTGGAGCAGGCTGGTGGCCAGGGCGAGGGGATCAGACAGGTCAGGGCCCACCTGGGCCACCTTTAACCTCTTTTGCTCTGAGAGCAACCCACCTTCCAGAGCATTCTGGCAATTTCACTGGATCAGCCCTTTGAGTGGACACAAACACCCACCTTGTTGCCTCCTGGGCGTGAGGCTCCTAGAAATCCAGCCAATCTCCAAGATCCACGAGGGAAGACACATCCAGGCCTCTGGGTCTTCAGAGTGAAGAGGTGTGCAGACAGTGGGCCGGTGTGTGTTTGGGGTGTGGGGTGTGTGTGCTACAGGCACCCTGCAAAGCTGTGGTCACATCCAGCTCTGCAGGGGACCAGCTCTGGGCTGGTCCGGGCTGCTCACCCTGCCTGAGACCATCTGTTCTCTGTGTCACGGGGACAGACTTCCACCTCCTGAGCCGGGCACAGAGTAAGCGCTGAGGAACGCAGCGGAAATAAGAACCCAGAGAGAGCCTGACCAGGTGGTGGCACAGTGGATAGATCATCCACCTGGGATGCTGAAGACCCAGCTTTGAAATCCCGAGGTCACCAGCTTGAGCGTGGGATCATGGACCTGACACCCCAGTTGGGGGTTTGAAGCCCAAGGTCGCTGGCTGGCTTGAACCTTGAGCGAGGGGTCACTGGCTCAGCCGGAGCAACCCCTCCCAACCCCATCAAAACACTTACGAGAAAGCAATCAATGAAGAACTAAGGTGCCCCAACTATGAGTTGATGCTTCTCATCATCTCTCTCCCTTCCTTTATATGTCTATCCCTTGTGTCTCCCTCTGAAAAGGAAAAAAAAACAAAAAAACAAACAAAAAAAACCCCCCAGAGATTGGGGGCTCTGGGAGGCTGGAACTGGAATTGTGAACCAGCTGCAGCGCCATAGACAGATTTATTAGGGGCCTTGGGCAAATCCACAGGGTCTCCTCCCCACTATTGTCACCAAACGCCCCGTTGTGCCCGCTCGTGTCCACTGCATTTGGCTGTACCTATGTCATAAGAGGTTCACCCTGGCCACCACTTGTTTGCAGCCAGTGACAGCAAACTCGCGGCCAGCGATGCGGTAGTAGCTGAGCTGCTCGGCCAGAAGCTCAGCGCGGGCCTGCTCGGGGAAGAAGCCCTCCCCAGCCATCTCGTCCCGGAAGCAGTTGACCACGTCCCGCTTGTCCAGCAGCAAGAAAGGCACGACGGCTGCGGCCTGCCACAGTGGATGCTCACGGACCAGGAGCGCCCTTAGGCTGGCGCGCAGCTCCTCCTCGGCCCGGGAACTGTGGGAGCCTTCAGGGTGCAGAGGCAGCGTGCGGGAAGCGTTCTGCAGCACGAAGCGCGTGATCTCCGTGCCCCCGGAGCTGCTGAGCAGCACGTAGATTGCGTTGCGGAAGTGGTGCGAGCGCTGGGGCTGCAAGAAGCCGTGCAGCTCGTCCAGCAGCGTCGGCGGCATAAGCTCCACCTCATCCAGCACCAAAAGCGGGGTCTTCTCATCCGCCTCGGCCTGCGCCACCACCTCGGCCACGCGACGTGCCAGCTCCTCACCGCAGTCCTGCGCGGCGCGTGGCTCGGGGCAGTGGTGCCGCACGTGGTACTGCAGCACGAGCGCGCTGTCCTCCAGCACTGCGCGGAAGTGGCGTGCCAGCAGGCGGCCCACGTGGCTCTTGCCCACACCGCTGGGTCCGTGAAGCGCCAGGAGCAACGGACGGCTGTGCACGTGCGTGGACAAGTAGTCCCGCAGCAGCGCCACAATGCGCTCCACGGCGGCCGGCTGGCCGAATACGGCGCGCTGCAGAGCCTTCTCCAGCCCGTCCAGGTCGTAGCGCTGCGCATTATCGTCCAGGTTCTCGATAGCGTTGAGCACCTGGAAACCCACTATGGCCACGAGCAACCACAGGCAGCGCTGCGCGCGGCTCCGGTGCTCCACGCGCGGCCGGTACTTGCGCGAGGTCTCGGGGTAGAGCACGCGGCTGTACCGTCGCTTCTTGCGTCGCGTCCTCGAGGGCAGCTCCGCGGGGCCGTCGAAAGTGAAAAACTGCGGCTGGTCCTGGTCCCCACGCGGCGCCGAGGAGCCGGATTCCAGCCTGGCGCCCGGCGTCAAGAGACGCCGCTTGCGCAGCAGACGCACGCCGCGGCGCAGGCGGACCACGGCGCGAATCGGCGCCATCACGCTCTGGCCGCGGGCGCTGGGGGCCGCGGCCGCAGGCTCCAGGCTGGGCTGGCCGCGGTCCATGGCGCAGGGGCGGCGTTCGGCATGCAGGTCGCCCTCTCTGAAACAGGAAGACGGGAGGGTCTCCAGACTTCCGCCCAGCTGACCAGGAACCTTCCCCCCAAGAGAGATCACCCCCCTGGGAGGTCCGGGGAGCTGCCCCACCGCCAGGGCCTGTTCCCGGCCTGCTGGGTCAGAGGATCGTCTTCTCTGACCAGGAAGCAGCTCCCCGCGGGGCCCCATGCAAATCCCTCGAGTCCTCCCATAAACAGCCGCGGGCCCTGAGGAAGTGGCCAGTGCTGGGGTGAGGGGGGTGCCGCTTATCAGGCGGCCTCTCGGCTTCCTGGAGGAGGAGTCAGTGCCGGCAAGGCGCCGATTAGGGGTGAATAAGGGTCAAGGCCGGACCCCGCCCCCGTCCGCAGCTCCGACTGCCAGGCGCCAGGGGCCTTCGGTGTCCCAGGAGGGGCCCACTGAGAAGCAGAGGCCCGAGCCCCCGCTGGAGTTGCAAGGCACCCCGCACGCTTAAGAACACTTGGGGGAGCAGAGTCTGGCTGGAATTTCGGCTTTTTAGAAAGGGTCCCAGCCCTGTCCCCAGGCTTTGCCCAGGCCTCCCAATACATACTGGGATCGTCACAACATCCCTCCATTGAACACTGATGGAGGGCGGCGGGAGCACCCAGAGACGGGTGGGGGTGGGGTGGAAGAGGGACAGAAAGACGAGTGGAGAAGGTGGGAAGCGCCATTGAGGACACAGCTGAAGAGATGCGGGTTGCACGTCCCTGGCCCCCAAGCCACCCCCGTACCTGCAGCTGCGTCAGGCCAGGCTCCTGTTGGCTCCCAGCCCCCCAGCGAAGCCCCCTGCCTGCGCCAGACACTGAAGCCAGTGACTCAGGAAGCAGAAAATGCCAGCTTCCCGGTGAGAGTCAGGCTGCCGTCGGGAGCCTGGGGCCTACGTGGGCCAGCTCAGGCCTGGAGGGACAGTGGCACCTGCGGGTCCCCAGGGAGTGTCCAGCGGAGGAAGCTGGGGGAGGTTTCCGCTTCTATGCAAAGGAAGTGAGTCAGGGGTGTGGCGAGGGCGGGACTTGGGCTGGACAGAGGCGCCAGAGAGGGAGGCCTGGCTGGTTGCCCTAGTCCCCCAACTAGCGGGTCACCACCGCTCCATAGTCCTGCAGGCCCAGAATACCTAATGAGGCGGAGGGCCTCTCCTCCCCTGGGGCCCCACGGGCCCTTGCACTTCGATTTGCCTTCCACAGACCCCCCCCCCCCCCAGGGAAATCTCCTCTGGCATCTGAACCTCCCTCCACAGGGCCCCCTGGAGGGACACGGGAGTCCCCACATCCCTCCCTATTCTCTCCCCTACCCACTCTTTCCCCTGCCCTGACCCCAATCTGGGGTCCCCAGAGTAGGGCTCATTTCCTTTACTTCCCCCTCCCTCTCTACCAGGGCCCCCATCACCCCCTTCCTCTTACCCTGGGCCCAACCCTGGAGCCCTCAGGACAGGGCAGCACACCAGGGGGTATTTCTAGCACTGGGGAGACGACCCCCACATGCTCAGTGTCCTGGGGGGGGGGGAGCAGATTTAGAAAGAGCTTGGGGCCTGATCTCTGGTAGCACGGTGGATAAAGCGTCGACCTGGGAACACTGAGGTTGCCGGTTCAAAACCCTGCACTTGTCTGGTCAAGGCATATATGGGAGTTGATGCTTCCTGCTCCTCCCCCCTTTCTCTCTCACTTTCTCTCTCTCCTCTCTAAAATGAATAAATTTAAAAAATAAAAATAAATAAAATAGAAAGAGCTTGGGCTCTTCCCTGGCCACCAGCTTCACATAACTCTGCCTGCCCCACCCTCTCCGTCTCCACAGGTGGCCCTGCCTAGACAGTCCTCCTGCCTCCCATTATGGCCAAGGGGGTTGCTCTCCGCCAGGCCCAGTTCCATCCGCGGCACTCCCAAGTGTTTGTCCACAGTGATGTCCCAAACCAGTCCTGGCACCTGTGTCAGATGTCTTTCCTGCCTGTGGTCTCCCCTGTGCAGCCCCTCTTTTCATCGTCTGTGCTGCACACCTCTGTCCACGACAGGTCCCTCCACCAGCAGGGCTGGTCCCGTCCTCTGAGCTGCTTCTGTACCCCTGTGCCTGCAGCAGAGAAACAGTCACAGGCTGGAAGCTTCCCGTTCTCTCTACAGTACGGGATTGACATTGTAGTCGCACGCAGAGTTCCTGTATGTCACCTGCCCAGTGTCCCCTGGCCGCATCCCGTGTTTCAAAGCCCTGCTCCCCTGCTGAGAAAGCACCACCCCTGGGACCTGCTACCCGGTCCGCACAGGGCCAGGTACCCGGGTGAAGGCCTCAGCCTCCTGCACTTTTCTGCCCATCTACAGGGATGAAGGGGCCACAGGACCCCACCTGTCCATGTCCCACAGGACCCATCACCTGCACCAGTTCTGGGAGGCCTCACCTCTCATCTCCACGCCCAAATTCACTATCGTCTTGAGCCTCCTCTCTACACAAACCCTTCACCTGGCTGCTGCTCCCTGCCCCCATGGGGGCTCTGTCTCCCACATGACTTGCCGGGAAGTGGGTGCCCCCATGCTCCTATCCTTCTGATTCTCCACTGTGGATACTCACGTGGTCAGACCACACCTCCTACTCCCCCCATTCCCTCATCTCCCAACAGGGTTTGCTCAGGGTCACTGTCCTGTCTCAGCATTTGTCACAGCCTCTAGGGCCTGACCTCCTCCAACTGTATGTTCCCAGTACCGGCCCCTCTCACGGTCCCACCTAGGTGTCCTGGTCACCCACCCCCATTCAAGCCCACCTCCCACCCTCCAACCCTTCACCCACCAGGGCCTCCCCATTCCCTCTTCCAAGATGGAGAAGCCCAGATACCCTGCCCCATCTTGACCTTGAGACTGGGTACAAGCACCGGTCCAGTTCACTCTCACTGGCTCCCCCCATGACTGGGTTCTTTCTTCATCCTCTCCCCTAGGACCCATCTCTGCCCACCCACCTCCCAATCCAGGTCCTGGCTCCCTGCTTCCCAGAGATGGAAGCAGCCAGAAGGGAACCCCAAGTCTGCACCCACAGATCTGCCTTTTCGAGAATGTCCGTGCTCCCATGAGGACCCGCTGGTGCCCTGGCTTCACCCCTCTGGCCCACTCGGTGACAGCCAGCCACATCTCCCTCCCTTACAGGTCATTCCCATCAGCGCACAAACATGTCGTTCTTCCATCTTAAGGGAAAAAATAAAACAAGCTTCTTTTATTTATTTTTTCTACAAAGAGAGTCAGAGAGAGGGACAGAGAGACAGACAGGAACGGAGAGATGAGAAGCATCAATCATTAGTTTTTCGTTATGCATTGCAACACCTTAATTGTTCATTGATTGCCTTCTCATACGTGCCTTGACCGCGGACCTTCAGCAGACCGAGTAACCCCTTGCTCAAGCCAGCGACCTTGGGCTCAAGCTGGTGACCTCGGGGTCTTGAACCTGGGTCCTCTGCATCCCAGTCCGACGCTCTATCCACTGCGCCACCGCCTGGTCAGACGCAAGCTTCTTTTGACCCCTCAAATCCCGGCTTTCCTCAGCCACCCTCCCAGGTGTCCCCAGTCCCTCCAGCACACCCGAGGGGCTGCGCCTGTCAGTCATTGACCTCCTTGGAGGGACTTCAGCATGTCCTGCTGGTGGGATCCAGTCTGGTGACCTCAAGCAGCCTTGACAGGAAAGGCATGTCCAGGCCTTCCCACCCGACCTGTGGCCCACAAAGACGGAAATGCCCCAAGAAGGCACCTGACTCCTGGGCTGCATCTAACTCCCTGGAGTGTCGGGAGCCGATCCACTACTGCTGGCTGACAAGGTCACAGCAGGAGAAGACCCACAACTGCTGGCTGACAAGGTCACAGCAGGAGAAGACCCACAACTGCTGGCTGACAAGGTCACAGCAGAAGAAGATCAAAAACTGCTGATTGACAAAGTCACAGCAGAGAAGACCAATGGCTGTGGGGTGACAAAGTCACTGCAAAAGGAAAGGCACGATACTTCCCCCTTTGATTTTTTTAATTAATCTGGCCTTATATCCCCCCTTTTTCTGGGTGTGTGCTATTATTTGTGGCACAGGGATAATAGTACCGTACTTTCCCTGTAGATTTGTAGTAATTTCTTTGGAAATGAGACAGAGGGTGTGAGTTCCACAGAAAAGCCTGTAAGCCCCTTGAACTGGGCTCATAGACATAAGAGGCTGGCTATGATATCCCTCATAAAGGGTTAAGTTTGTAGGAGAATTCCTTCTTAATCATGTTAGAAAGAATAGATTGTGACTTGTGACTAGGTAGGAGGCAGTGGCTGTGTACAGAGCACCTCTCGGCCTTCACTTAATTCAACATTTTTCCTCCTAGCCTTTTCATGTAATAGAGTTAAGAAACATTCCTTTCTTCTTGCTTATTTGATCTGCAGATAGTGATACACTCTGAGAAGAATAGAGGTAGAACTTAACTAGTGTTTAAATATAATAAATAAGTAATATTTGACTAGACAATAGTATCTTAGGTAAGGTATAATAAAATGGCCATTGTGTGGCCTAGGATGAAAGCGCAGTCAGCAAGAAAAGAATGTTTTACTAAGAGAATTGTCTTTTGACTAAAGGCAATTTGCTAGGCTTTCTCTATGAGATGTTCTCATAAGATTTACATACTTTCAAAAAATTCTTTAATAATGAGAGAAATGTAGGAAAATCCATAGAAGTAATAACAATTAATGTCTTATGTTGCTACTAGGCTATCTTGCAAGTGCACTCTGTATATCTTTGGGTGAAAGCTATTCTTAATGTTCTGTCAATTTCTTTATAGGCAAGCCTTTTAGAATCTTGTGAGAAAAAGTAGGACACTGCTTAAACTCAAAGCCATTTATCTGAGCAAACGGTTGTCCATTGTTAGTCCTTAATAATCTCGTCTGCTAATCTCTCTCTGCCCCTTAACTCACAACAGCAGTAAAGTTAGTTAACTTTTAGTACTAATACCTTAAAAGCTTTTACCGATGTTGTTATCACTATTCAAGTTATTTTGTATTTTGAATGATTTGCTACCTGGTTTGTAATTTATAGATATAAATTAACTGTTATCCAGAAACATGTAAACATAGTGAAACAGAAGCAATGATTAACACCATGTAATTGTAACTCAGTGTGTGTGCATAAAAAGGGAGCTATACTAGCATTGAGCAGAGATGCCTGGCAGTAAATGCTAACTAGAGAATAAAGAGAAAGAAAAGAATTCGGCTCTCTCACTCGATCTCGCCGACGCCGTCTCTTCCTGTGGGACCCCTGGATCCCCCCCGGGGCTGGACCCCGGCATTTGGCGCCCGATACAGGGACCTACAGGTAATCCCCCCTCGTTGTCTCGGGACGGCTAGGACTCCACTCAGGGTGCTGCAGACCCCCCTGTAAGAAAGACAGGGTGAGGATAGGTGGAGAATTTCAGAACTTAAGATTTTGAGAAGTCATGGGCCATACTGAGTCTAAAGAAAGAAGACTCTTTATGAAAGTTATTAAGTATACACTTTCCCAAAAAGGAGTTAAGGTCTCCTCTAAACAAGTAGCTCGTTTATGAAATTCGTACAAAAATGTTCTCCATGGTTTCCAGATGAGGGAACGCTTGATTTTGAGAAATGGGTTCAAGTTGGAGAAGATTTAAAACTTTATTATGAGCTACATGGACCAGAAAAGGTTCCAGTTGATACATTTGCTTTATGGAGCTTGATTAAAGATGCCTTAAATCCAGAACATGAGATGCATAAACTTTCTAAGGGCAACTGCTCCTCCAAAAGAAGAGACTCCGTTAATTAGAAGTAAAAGGCAGTCTCAAGATACTACAAATCATGCTATGGCCTCTTTAAAATTAAGTAAACATCAGGATGATAGTGAAAATCTTTTTATCTCCAAAGATGAGGCTGAATTAGAAGATGAGGCAGCTAACATATAATAGGGATAATGAGATTGGAAGTCAAAAACAGTCTTGCCCATATTATATCCCTCCAAGACTGACAAAAAGGATGAAAATAAGGCTGTTAAAATGTCTTTGCCTCTACCAGTACAATCACCAGATGTTAATGAAAAGAAAAAATCATCAGGGTTAACAGGGTTGCAGAAGGCAATTCAAGCTTCTTGCGACCAAGGGGAAACTGATTTGGCATTATGTTTCCCTGTGGCTGTGGCTGGTGAATTTGATGAGGAGGATCCTACATGGGAGCCGCTTTCTTATAAATTATTGAAAGAGTGAAAATGGCTTGCAGTCAATATGGACCCACCTCTCCTTATACTATGTCTTTGGTGGAAACAGTTTCTCATAATTGGATGACTCCTTATGATTGGGAACAAGTGGCTAAAGCTGTTTATCTGGAGGAAATTATCTCCTTTGGAGAGCTGAATATGAGGAGCAAGCTAAACAACAGGCAGTTAGGAACAGGAGGACACATAATCCTGTGATTAGAGAAATGATTACGGGAGAAGGAGAATTTGCTGATGTTAGTGAACAGTTAAAACTTTCTAAACCAGCTTTGATACAAGTGAAATAATTGTGCTATATCAGCTTGGAGAAAGTTGCCAGCTTTGTCTGGTGGAGATGTTACTGTGGTAGGAGTAAAACAGAAAGGTGATGAACCTTATGAGGAGTTTGTTGCTCGGTTGATTCAAGCAGTAAGAAGAGTTATTTCAAATGAGGCGGCAGGAGATAGTTATAATTAAACAGTTGGCTTATGAAAATGCTAATTCCACTTGCAGGCCATGTTGCGGTCAGTGAGGAGAGAAGGAACGATAGGAGATTTCATCAAAGCCTGTCAGGATGTAAATCCTGCTTTTGTTCAGGGAGTAACTATTGCTGCAGCTTTAAAAGGAGAAACGTATCCTCAATTTATTAAGACCATGTATCAAGGAAAAATGCCTTCTGTCAATGAAGCTTCCTCTAAGGGAAGTCTTACTTGCTTTACTTGTAATCAAACGGGCCACTTTAGCCGACAATGCCCTAACAAGAGTGGGCAAGCAGGCCCAGGAGTGCAAGGGACAGCTCCCGTAATTAATAATGCTAATAATAATGTCCCATTGCCTAAGACTTTGTGTCCACGCTGTCAAAAAGGATATCATTGGGCAAAGCAGTGCCGTTCTAAATTTCACAAAAACGGACAGCCATTAGGACCAAATTTAGGAATAGAATGGCAGCCCCCACAAGATCAAAATCTAGCAAGCAATCCAAGTAGTAATCAGGGAAACTGGCAAGGGGGCCAGCCTCAGGCCCCGATAACAATTGGGGCCAGCCTAAATCCATTTGTCAACTCCGGTCTGTCTCAGACCTCACTCGGGCCTCCCGCGTGGCAGGCGAGAGTTCTACCACTGAACCACCCATACCTCCATGCAAAATATGAGAAGCAAGCCTCTTGTGGGGGTTGAAATGGAATAATGTCCGGAAGCAGGTTGTAGCAGCTAGTAGAATTTAAAAATGATTAGAAGACTGAGATAAATTTTAAAGTTGTGTTATTATCTGATTTTCTTTAGTAAAATAGAAGGACTTAAGAGTTTGGAAAAATTACAGTTTTTTTTGTTCTCCTCTTTCTCTCAACTCATTTTATTCTTTCCGTTATATGCCTGAAAAAGAGGGAAAGGGACACCTGTTTGGATATGGCTAGACAGAATCTTCTCATAAACGGGCGGTCTTGAAACTTTTCAAGAGAGATCTGTTAGGTTTCTATTTCGATATGTTCAATCAAAAACTGCCCTGTGTAAAAATCAAGCAGGCATATTCTGATCTCTAAAATCCCGGTTTCTTCGTAATTTGTCTGGTTTGTCTACTTTGTTTAATTCTTGTTTGTGTTTGGTCTTTGTTAATGTTGTCTAAATGTGATTTTTTTAGTTCTTGGCATGCAAAATATGAATATGCCGGCTCTAATATTATAAAAATATCATCCCTACAAATTTATAATTTTAATTGAAACAAGTAAAGCGCGCTCATTTAAATTTAAATAGTATGAAACATGAATCCTAAAAACTTGTTAATTTTGACTAAACTGCTTCAAGCTTCAGGTTCTTGCTGCCACTGCAGAGCATGAAGCAGAGTAAATTTGCCTAACAAAGGTGTAGATTTTTTTAATATAGAAAAATAATAAAAGCCATACTAGAATTTTCCAGCTTTAATGTATTCTTTAAATTGCCTGTTAATTAATAGAGTAGAAATGTTTTTATGAATATAGAAAACTCATATACTGGAACTCCTGCAAATCTTCTTTATCATGCTTTTTACTTTAAAAAATTTCTTTTGAATGCTGATATACAGGATTATTCAACACCTGAGACACTGGAATCTGGATCTGGATAAGCCTAAACCAATGGCAAAGTGGAAGGATTTATTGACAGGTCAATGGAAAGGTCCAGATGTAATTTAACCCAGGGAGAGGGTATGCTTGTATATTTCCACAGGACGCTGACTCGCCTCTGGATCCAAGACCGGCTGATTCGCCATGTCTCACCAGAGGCCTCTGCTGCCACTGCTGCCCCCTCCCAGCCAGAAGGAGAGCTCTGGTGCCACCCGCGTCCATCAGTGACTTCCCAGCAGAGGTCATCAAGGAGCTCTCCGTATGATCCTGTTACTCGAGGGATACAGCGATTGTCACTACAGGAAGCTAGACGACCTCCCTATCAACGGATGGCTTCGCTCTACTCGAACTGTCAACCCAGCCAACCTGGGGCCAGTTGAAGGCGTTGTCTGAAAGGGCTGATTCAATTTGTCGTCAACAAAAAATATAGAGCGTAACCTGTTAATATGTTTATTGCTATGCTAGCTGTACTTTCGAATTCAGGTACTTAATGTTAGGCTACTGAACAAAACAAATCTTATTGGGCTTATATTCCAAATCCACCATTAGTTATAAGCGTGTTACTTGGGGAGGAGATGAAATATACCTGTGTTTAATAATCATACTAGTTTTTGGGAAGAATCATGTAGTTCTTTTATTATGCATAAAACTAATTCAAATTTCTCATTTCATGGGAAAACGGATAAGGTACCTATATGTTTTATGTTTAATAATACTCACAAGATTTCTGGGTGTTTTCCTACTACACTTAAGACTATTTTGACTGATTCTCCTAAAAGTAATAAACCTGGACACCCAACAAGAGACTTATGGTCTCTCACAATTTTAATGCCTGGAGGCCCTGACACCCATGAGTATAATCCTGTTACATTGCCTCCTAAGGGATTTCACCCATGTGAACTTTATCCACCAAAAAAGGCAACTCAAGAGCCTTACTGGTGGTCTGTAGAGAATAGATTTGGTTTTCCCCCATGGCAAGAATGTGCATATTACAATTATATGAATTATACTGCATATGCTGTTAATTTCACTGTACAAGATTGGTCTAGTCCTTATTCTGAATATGATTATAGAAAATTAGTGCAGAAAATGAAAGACGATTACAGTTGGTCAGATAAATATAATCCTTTAAATAAAATCGTCACACGTTGGCAGTCTGCTGGATGGATACCTGCACAGCTGACTTATCAGGATGAATTAACCACCAGGTATCAAACAAAGCTTTGGCAGCTAATTGCAGCTGCTGCACCAGCATATTTGGTTAGGCCTTACCCTTATCCTGCTCAGAATATTTTTGTTCAGGCTTGTGTACCGGCTCCTTATGTACTCTTGATTGCTACAATAGACAGTAATCTTTCTGTTAGTACTTATAATTCTATATTTAGCATTTCCTGCTCTCGCTGTGTTTTAACAAACTGTCTATCTTATGACACCAAAGCTCAAGTTATGTTTATTTTGCGGCAGCCACCTTATGTGATGTTACCTGTTAGTCTGTCTCAGCCTTGGTATGATGACCCAGGGTTGCATGCACTACAGGCTGCTTCTGAAGCGCTTGCTCACCATCGAGGAAAGCGATTTGTTGCCGAATTGATTTTGGGAATTACTGCTCTTATTGCTATTATAGGATCTGTAGCTGCTTCCACCACTGCTTTAGCTCAATCAGTTCACACTGCAAATCATGTGGATAGTTTATCTCGTAATATATCTCTTGCATTAGCAGTACAGGAGACTATAGATAGGAAGTTAGAATTGAAAGTGAATGCTTTAGAGGAGGCTTTTATTCACATATGTAATGAGTTGTTAGCTATGAAAGCTAGAATGACTCTTAGATGCCATGCAGGATTCAGGTGGATATGTGTGACTCCTTTAGAATACAATCAGTCTATCATAGCATGGAATAATGTACAGAATCATTTGTTAGGTGTATGGAATAATAGTGATATTAGTTTAGATTTGAAGGAATTACATCAGCAGATACAAAACTTAGGACATTCAGGCTCTTTAGTCTCTGCCTCAGAAGTAGCTGATCAATTTGTTGAAAACATTAAAAGTATGTTTTCTATGCATGGCCTGACCTCTCTGGCTACTGATATAGGCATAATAATAGCTGTGGCAATTATCACTCTTCTTGTCCTTCCAGTCATGTTCCGACTCTTAAACAGCAATCTCAGAGAAACAACGGTGAAAATACAAAAGCTTTATTTAAATAATAAAAAAGGGGGAGATGTCGGGAGCCGATCCACTAATGCTGGCTACTAGGTCACAGCAGGAGAAGACCCACAACTGCTGGCTGACAAGGTCACAGCAGGAGAAGACCCACAACTGCTGGCTGACAAGGTCACAGCAGAGAAGACAAAAACTGCTGATGACAAAGTCACAGCAGAGAAGACCAATGCTGCTGGGACAAAGTCACTGCAGTGAAGACCAATGGCTGTGGGGTGACAAAGTCACTGCAAAAGGAAAGGCACGATACTTCCCCCTTTGATTTTTTTAATTAATCTGGCCTTATATCCCCCCTTTTTCTGGGTGTGTGCTATTATTTGTGGCACAGGGATAATAGTACCGTACTTTCCCTGTAGATTTGTAGTAATTTCTTTGGAAATGAGACAGAGGGTGTGAGTTCCACAGAAAAGCCTGTAAGCCCCTTGAACTGGGCTCATAGACATAAGAGGCTGGCTATGATATCCCTCATAAAGGGTTAAGTTTGTAGGAGAATTCCTTCTTAATCATGTTAGAAAGAATAGATTGTGACTTGTGACTAGGTAGGAGGCAGTGGCTGTGTACAGAGCACCTCTCGGCCTTCACTTAATTCAACATTTTTCCTCCTAGCCTTTTCATGTAATAGAGTTAAGAAACATTCCTTTCTTCTTGCTTATTTGATCTGCAGATAGTGATACACTCTGAGAAGAATAGAGGTAGAACTTAACTAGTGTTTAAATATAATAAATAAGTAATATTTGACTAGACAATAGTATCTTAGGTAAGGTATAATAAAATGGCCCATTGTGTGGCCTAGGATGAAAGCGCAGTCAGCAAGAAAAGAGTGTTTTACTAAGAGAATTGTCTTTTGACTAAAGGCAATTGCTAGGCTTTCTCAATGAGATGTTCTCATAAGATTTACATACTTTCAAAAAATTCTTTAATAATGAGAGAAATGTAGGAAAATCCATAGAAGTAATAACAATTAATGTCTTATGTTGCTACTAGGCTATCTTGCAAGTGCACTCTGTATATCTTTGGGTGAAAGCTATTCTTAATGTTCTGTCAATTTCTTTATAGGCAAGCCTTTTAGAATCTTGTGAGAAAAAGTAGGACACTGCTTAAACTCAAAGCCATTTATCTGAGCAAACGGTTGTCCATTGTTAGTCCTTAATAATCTCGTCTGCTAATCTCTCTCTGCCCCTTAACTCACAACAGCAGTAAAGTTAGTTAACTTTTAGTACTAATACCTTAAAAGCTTTTACCGATGTTGTTATCACTATTCAAGTTATTTTGTATTTTGAATGATTTGCTACCTGGTTTGTAATTTATAGATATAAATTAACTGTTATCCAGAAACATGTAAACATAGTGAACAGAAGCAATGATTAACACCATGTAATTGTAACTCAGTGTGTGTGCATAAAAAGGGAGCTATACTAGCATTGAGCAGAGATGCCTGGCAGTAAATGCTAACTAGAGAATAAAGAGAAAGAAAAGAATTCGGCTCTCTCACTCGATCTCGCCGACGCCGTCTCTTCCTGTGGGACCCCTGGATCCCCCCCGGGGCTGGACCCCGGCATTGGAGGCACAAAAAAGCTCATCCGCTGGGTTTACCAAAATGTTTGCCTTTTATTATTTACATGTGAGTCTTGTCATCTGCAACCAATGACCCTGACCTGGCCAGGACCGTGCAGCTGAGCCAGCAGCACACACTCCAAGGTGAACCGACGCAGCAGGCAGGGCCCAGGTCCCTCGGCTAAGCCTGCCACACGCGTGCTGCTGGCCAGGGAGGAGAGCTCCCTGCCTACGGGTCCTGGTGCAGCAGACTGTCCACTGCCAGACGCTCAGGAGGTCCTCAGAGGGGCCAAGCCTGACCCAGCTACATTACCTATCTGTGCCACACACCAGCCCACACACTTCTTGGAAAACAGGTGGCTTTCTCCTCATCCCTACTGCTGCCTGCTGTCCCCCTACAGCGGTGGACACCGCACCAGGATGGAAGAGCTCCGCGCAGCTGCAGTGAGGGCCAGGCCCGGGGTGTGCTTCACGGATGTGGCCGGGCACCCACCA
The DNA here is from genome assembly GCF_036850995.1 of Saccopteryx leptura. NCBI lineage: Eukaryota > Metazoa > Chordata > Mammalia > Chiroptera > Emballonuridae > Saccopteryx > Saccopteryx leptura. The sequence goes on from NC_089504.1 coordinate 732,802, forward strand.
GGGGCAGTGACACAGGTCCCACTCATACGGACGTAACCCAGGTCAGGGTGGGGCTGAGGCACAGAGGATGCCCTGCCCGTGGCACGACCCCAGGGTCTCCACTCAGCCCACTGCCCCTCCCCAGAAGCACCGCTGCCTCCAGGAGACACAGCTCAGCAATCTCCGGCCGACCAGGAGATGATGCCTGCGCCCAGCAGCCCCAGGGGCAGCATCAGAGCCCCGCTGGAGCAGGCACGGTGGGGAGGGGCAGCTCTAGGGCAGGGGTCTCGGCGGCCTGGACCGGGCTGGGCTTCCGGTGGTCGAGCTGCTCCAGCTTCTCACTGAGCTGGGAGTAAAGCTCCTTCACGGCCTCTCCACTCTGCGGACAAGTGCAGGGCGGGGGTCAGGCCCCGTGGCGGAGGGGAAAGCCGCAGGACACATGCC